>NC_143512.1:79390006-79750840 GCF_031878675.1 Megascapheus bottae
CTTCCTGTTTCCGTATGTTGGTTGACCCTTAGGACATAACAGCACAGAAGGAGAAACTACAGAAAAGGAGGCAGGGCTACCGTGCTTCTTGCTTTGCAGTCAGCAGGTGTTGAAGCTTAGTACTCTGTACCAGACTGCTCTGGGCCTGTAGCCTCGAATGCCCTCCTTCTTTGTCCCGCCTTGTTGGCAGGGGCCACAGGCATAGTGTTGGTCCAAGTCCCATGACCAGTTGGAGGCTTCCATTCAGAATGGAAGAGGCAGGATGCCTGCTTTTGGCTTCCAAGTAAAGCTAAGAATGCAGCTCTGTCAGGAATAAGGTAGATGCTATATTTTAAAAAAATGGATGTTTTTCAAATTGGTTCAGAAAGGAGCTGTGACTTATATTCAACATGTGTGTATTAGTTTTACTACTGTCACAAAGTGACAGTCTCCCATGCTTCCAGTACAATCCTTTCATGACTGAGTTCACTTTGGATAAGATCTGGTGATAGATGACAACCTTTGATCTACAAGGGAGCCTTTCCTCTCTCTTCACTATCTGGTTGCTAGTGCTAGTGCATGCTGGTGATAACTGGGGGAGGGGGGGAAATGCTATTCAGAATTGAAAATATTTCTCTCTCTCCCCCCTCCCCTTTCTTTCTCTCCCTCTCCCTCCTTCCCTTCCACCTTGCCAGTCCTGAGGCTTGAACTATGGGCTTGAACTCTGAGCTTCTTTTGCTCAAGGTGACCTCTCTGCCTCTTGAGCTATAGCACATTCCAGCTTTTTCTGTGATTTAATCAGAGGAAAGTGTCTCAGGGACTTTTCTGCCTGGGCTGGCTTTGCACCATGATCCTCAGATCTCAGTCTTCTAAGTAGCTAGCACTACAGGTATGATCCATAGGCACCTGGGTACCATTTTCTCTTTTTATGATATACCTATTCTAATTCTTAGAAAATGTGTCTATATGGAGGTCTTGAACTGAATACCTCATACTACTTTTACTCTGTTTTCGTACTCACAGCTGGTGCTGTACTATTTGAGCCACATCTCTAGTCTGGCTTTTTGCTTCCTTATTGGAGATCGAGACTTGAGAATGTTTCTGCCTGGATTTGCTTCAAAGCTGGAACCCTCAGTCCTCAGCCTCTTCAATTGTGCAGATTATAGGCATGAGCTACCAGGACCCTCATATAAAACACGTATTGTTATTGATATTATAATTAAGTGGTACACAGAAAGGAGGAAACTGGTGAAAGATATCCTCGTTGGAGGTATTTATCAGGTTTGCTTCAAAGTTGTGGGGAGATGAAATGGCAGTGCTGTGGGTGTTATTTGTGTGTATGTATGTGTGTTTGAGGTACTGGGATTTGATTTCAGAATTTTGTGTTTGCTAGGCAGGTAGTCTGTTCCTTGAAACGTATTTCAAGCTTTCTTCAAGTCTTAAATGCACGTTTTATCAAAGCTATCCCATAGACCCATGGCTCAGTGTAGGCTCGACATTGTACCCACTTATCTTATGGAGTTAAGAAAAGACTATTATTTGGCCACAAATTTGAGTAATATTTGTTTGGCCTTGGCAAGTCTTAGTTCATTATTTGAAATTACTGTGGTTCATGTTAGAAACATTGCATGTAATATTGTCATTTAATACTAATAAATTGTCCTCAATTTTCCATATTTACTGTTCCTTATGAGGCACATTTTGTGCCACTCTATGCCATTTTCTATCCATATCTGTTTTAATATTGGCCTATGTCTTTAGGAACACGGGTGTCACGTTCAACTTTTCTGGACTTTAGGTTCCTTTGTCTACTGTGACAAGGATGGCTACCTCTGACTGACTGCAAGTGCTAATTACAGACTTAATTTTATAATTATATTCACAGCCTTTTTGAATGCCAGGTATGATTCTGAGTTCTTTACAGATACAAACTCCCAAGTCCCCCTAAAAATCCTGTGAGTTAGGTACCATTTTATCTCTGTTTGACAGATGAGGAAACTGAGGCATTGAGAAGTTAAGAAACATGTCTGCTTTGGTGTGACATCCTCAGAGCACACTGTGTTAATAAGATAGGTGGCTCAGATGGCATCTTAGTCGCTTGGGTACAAAGCACGAGAGGTTAAGTAGCTTATGAATAACAAAAGGTGGTTCCCATAATTCTGGAGGGTGGGTACTAATGCAGCTGAGTTCTGCAGAGGGACACTTTAGAAAAGAGTCAGCTGATGGTTTATTGTTTCCACCCCCAACTACCATCATGTTGGGAGTTTAGAGTGAGCAAGTACATGTGTGTGGCCTCTTGCGGGGACCATCCTTTCCACAGTGTAGTGCTATATACTTACGTTAATCACCTGGCTGTTTGAATCACTGGATGTTTGCGAAGACACTACTCTGCATGTTTCCTACCATTTCGGTGACCAGCAGATTCTGGGGTCATTCGTCCATGCCAATGGAGAGAGCAGACTTGATAGCAGCAGGCAGGGAAATCACCCTCTTCTCTTGGGAGATGTGGAGATGGTGGTTTCTGCTCTGTCCTGTACAAGGCAACTTAGCCCCTTATTTTTTAAAGCGTGAATTGAGTGGAGTGTCATGAGCATACTTAAACCGGGGAATTGGGGAATTGATGACAGGCAGATTCAGGTCTCCTGTGTTGCTGACTGTGGTCTGATCACAAGAATCCCTGAATTTCCCTGAATTGTTTTTTTTTTTAAGTTTTATTTTTATGTTTTAAAGCTGATCAAGCAATTTTATTTGGAAGTGGAAATAAGAGTCTAGACTTTCCATAGAGAGCCTGGAGTCCAGTGGAGTCTTCTGAAAAGGAAGTTACGATAGTATGAATGTCCTCCCATACCTCCTTGGCTTGATTGCTTGAGAGTTTGAGTGTGCACCAACCAGCCTCTTTCTATTGGTTGAGCAAGAACTCAGGGCATTATGGGAAGAAGTAGCATTTGAGTGCAAATCCAGAGCACCAAGGGAAGGAGAAGCATTTGCGAGAAAGGATGTAGGGCATTCTGGGAAGAAGCAGCAGCATTTTGAGCAGGAACCCCGGGCTCCTAAGATTACAAGAAGTGCCATTTCCCTGAATTTTAAGAGACTGTCCAGCTTTCACTTAGACTTCTCAACTTCAACATGGTTTTTCTTATGGGTTGTTTTCTACATTGCAGACCTCTTAGCATCATTCCCAGCTTCTGCCCACTGGACTACGGTTGTACCAAATCATTGCAATCAGTTGTGTCTCTGGATTGGGACAGAGCCACTGCGTAGATGATGAGACTGTGGCACTGGATGCAGTCCCTCCAGCGCCTTCCTTCCCCACCACCTTATCCAGTGTCTGGTTCTGGGCGTAGTGGACTGCCTGCAGCATGGTGCATGTCACTGCCCATGTGAGTAATTGCAAGTGACCATCACATCCCATCAAGGCCTATACCAAGTTTTCCCAAAGTTGACAATGTCACTCTAATACAAGCTAGATAAAGTTTCAAGGAATTTGACCCTCCCTCCCTTCTTCTCTCTCTTTCTCTTTCTCTCTTTCTCTCGCTCACTCCTTCTTTCTCTCTTTCATTCTTTCCCTCCCTCCCTCTCTCCTTCCCTCCCTACTTCCCTTCCTTTCTATCTTTTGCTTCTAGCATCTCAGTGACTGGATTCTGGCACTGGAAAAATCAATGCACTATATTTGTCTATTTTGTTCTATTTCTTCACCTACTTTTGCGCCTCTTTTTAAATTTTGCTTATTCAGTCCATTTAAGTGTATATTCAGTGGCATTATGCACACTTGCAGTAATTGGTAACCATCTCTATATGATCCATTCTAGAGTATTTTCTTCCTTCCAAACAGAAGCTTAGTATTTGTTAAACATTAAGTCTTCATTCCCTCATCCTTCTACTCTTAGGAAGATATCATGCTATTTACTATCTCTATGAATTTGAGTATTTTAGGTACTTCTCATAAATAGATAATGAGAAATATACTCTTGTGTGCAGTTATGATACGGATCTGAACTTGGTCCCTTTGATATTAATAATATTCCAATTTATAATTGTATAGACGTGTGTGTCTATATGGAAAATATCTTGTTTATTCACCCATCCATCAATTGGCATTTGAATTGCTTCTTCCTTTTGCTTATTATGAATAATATATCTACGAACATCAATATATCTGCTTGAGTCCCTTCTTATAGGGAATACCTTAGAATGGGAATACCAGGTATGTGATAATTCTTTTTCACTTTGGGGGGGAACTATCAGACTATTTTCTTCTTTAGCGGTACTATTTTCTACTCCGGGAAATAAGGTGTAAGAGTAACCATTTCTACACATTAAGACTAACACTTACTTTCCATTCATAAAATTACAATCATCCTAATGGATATGAAATGTTTTTGCTTTGTGTTTCTGTAATTTTATCTTCAGCTGGTGAGTACTTTTTCATGTGCTCATTGGCCAGTTGTGAATCTTCTTTGGCATGATGTCTATTCAAGTCCTTTGCTCACTTTTTATTGTTGCCATTGAGCTGAGAACAAATAAGTTCAGGAAATTCTCAGTTATAAAAATCTAGTCACTTAATATCAGAAAATGTGAATTGAATTCACGCAGGTTATGTGGTTTTATTCTTTGTTTGAGGGTAGGATAATTCTTAAACTGGTTCTTCAGAATTTCCATTTTTGAATACTTAGAGTGGCAGTATGCACAAAGGTCAGTCCATACTGGGAAGTCTGTAGGCTGACAAAGGGTAACAAGCTAGCCAGCTCCTTTCTGTGGCCAGGCCGGTCATCAGACACCACTCTGTGGTTGATGCCTGTCTCTGAGGCCAGTGACACCTGCTGTGGTACTTCTCCTTGTGCTGTAGCTGGCCCTGGAGGTGAGGAACCTGCCAGAGGCCAAGCATGAGAGCCACTGCTCTATCTGGGCACTCTCTGTTTCTTTACCTTGTCCATCACAGGCTTTTCTTCAGTGATGAGTGTGTGGAAAAATTCCATGTTGCTAGGAAAGGACATTTGAGTGTTCTTTAGATCCAGATATGAGAAGGCATTTTAGATGGTCAATACTACTTAATGTACATTTCAATTTTAAACAGATTGTTTAAATTTCCAAATTGTTTGTCACCACCACCACCACCATCATCGTTGTCATCGTTATTGCTGCTAGTACTGGGTCCTGAACTTGGCTGGGGTCTTGTACTCTCCCTTAGGTTTTATGCTCTCAGTTGGCATTCTTACCACTTGAACTCCACTTCTGGCTTTTTGTTGTTCCTGGTTAGAGGTAGTCTCATGTGGTTACTGTATCTGACTGTTACCTGGTACATTGTATATACGCTTATTTGTTTATTTGAAATAGGGAAGGGAGGAGGGAAAAAAAGATGATTGGGAGGAGGTAAGGGGAAAGGGGAACGAACACATGAGAAGGGATATCAGTGTTCTAGAAGTAATATACCTATTATCTGTTGAATGTAACTGTAACCCCTCTATATATTATCCTGACAATAAAATACAATAAAAATATTTCATTAAAACACAAAAGTTTCTTGGATTTTTCTGCCTGAGCTGACTTTTTGATCTCAGAGCTCACATCTAAGCCTCCTGAATAGCTAAGAATAGCTTAAGCCAGTCGTTTCAGGCCATACATTAATATTGCTTTTCATATTTATTTATGATTAAGTAATTGTAAAGAGTGGTTTAGATTTCAGAAGTTACATTATGAATACAATGCATCTTGGTCAGTGTCACTTCATCTGTCATTCTCCACTACACTCATTCTCCCTACATTCTCCCTATCATTCTCCCTACACTCATTATACATTATTTTTATTGTCACAGTACCAATTGATATTGGCATTTAAATAGATAAATTGATTACTATGATCTCTCAAAGGTCTTAGTGTAGGATCACAGTTTTGCTGTGTAATCTAGATTCAATGTCTTTGCGTACTTGACCTTAAGTGATTTGTCCTTTGGGTCACTTTCAGCTCTACTACACAATGGAGTCTTTCTTCTCATATTTTTTACGTAAGCATCTGCTTTCTGTAGAAGTGGGTTTCATTTTGATGTCATGCCCTCCTTCACTCTCCTTCCCCTTTCCCTTTCCTAAACCAATATCAACAGCCTCCATTACTCCCGTTTCACATGTACACAAAAGTAATTTGTCCATATGTCCCCTTCTTACTACACAGTGATGATTTCTCATCTCTTAAGTAGTCCTGGTGAGTCTTTTGCCATAGTACTAAGTACCCTGATAGGGAACTAGAACTGTGCCCCCGTTTCCATGTGGAAGGGAAAGAGAGAAAATCTTCCATAACCAATAATGTTCTGATTGACTGATTAGTATAGTCAGAGCTGTTCTTCTCTGCCTGCAATGTTTATTGTGATTTTGTATTTTCTTCTACTACATAAAAACAATAACAGTAATTATTTCATGCCTCAACTAATTATTGGACTTTTTTGTTCTGAAATGAGTCCAAAGTGTGAGCAAAGGTCACTTTTCCTGGCTAGAGTTACCATGTTATAAAATTAGCATGGCAGCCTCTCACAGGTTCCTGCTTCTCAGGGATAACTTGATTTGTTGAAACTGTCCCTGACTTCTGTGTATTTAGCATCAGCTCACCAGCTGGACATCCGAGGCTAGGTCATTTTGCTTTGGCAGTTAATAGAGCACCAAGACGTGAGCTTGGATCAGAATCATACAGCGAAGCATACAGCATTTACTTACAGACTTACGATATTCAAAGGAGGCTGGGAAGAGAAAGTATAATGCCATGTCATGCATTTGTCACAGTGATTGATGTGCTTGCAGATAGCTGGAAAAATTGTTACCGCTTATCGTCTACTCCCGATAAGGTGTCACTGAGCAGAGGCTGGCAATGAACGCACGAAGACTGGAATCACGTATTGATCGGGACCACCCAGGGCCCAGGGCTGCATACGGCCATCGATCATTGTAAGAATTCTAAGAGAGGCGTGATTGTACGTGACTTCCCTCTCTCTCTGTGCATTTTAGATGAGCACTGGTGTAGCTGTGATTAGACCAGGACAGGAAGACAGAAGCTTTCCTGTCTGTCTACAGAAAAAATGCAATCGAATATCCGCAGTAAACATTTATTTAGCTCCTGGGAGAAGCTAGGCACTGTTTCATACACTTTAGATACAATAGCTCCTTCAATTCTCCCAATGGGTCTGAGTGAATCTTTGTTCCTAAGTTTTGTATTAGTCTACATATTAATGTAAGAGGGTTTCACTGTGATATCTGCATGCATGTGCACTTTGAACACATGATCACCCTCCATGGTGTTCCCAATCCCTTCTCCCCTACCTTCCCTGCATTTCCAGCAACACTTAATGAGTTTCCTGGTGTGTGTGTGTGTGTGTGTGTGTGTGTGTGTGTGTGTGTGTGTGTGTGAGAGAGAGAGAGAGAGAGAGAGAGAGAGAGAGAGAGAGAGAGAGAGAGAGAGAGAGATATGCCTACCCATGGATCCTGTTTACTCCCCCGTTTACACTTTCGACCCAACAAAGACTTTATTGTAAATCCTGTGAGTCTGGAATGACCACCTGAAAATATAGAATAAACTGTTGAAGATGTACACAAGCATAGGTACCTGGTTCCTGAAAAAGATTAATTTTCCAGGAAGTAAGAGCAAGAATGGCTAAAGGGACTGTATCAAATTAAAGTGCTTCTGCATATCAAAAAATGATTATCAGAACCATGTAGTAATCCACCACTTGTTGAAACTGTCCAATTGTCCAATAGATCTTTATCTGATTAATATCCAGAATATATGAAGAACTGGTGTTCAGATTCGTGGGCCACAGGCGACATCTAGGACCTCTTAATTTCATACAGTTCACACTGACACTTATTCCTCTTATATGGCCACTGTGATTTGGGCATCGTACACTGGACAGCTCCTTCCTCTGAGGATTTCCTGTTAGTGCTGGCCTGTGCATTCTCATGCTACGTTGGTTACATCTGATCTCATTCATTTCCTGTTGTTGCTGTATCAAATCATATAAACTTAATGACTTAAGCAATACAAAATTATTCCTTAAAATTATATAGGTTGCAAGTCCAAAGCTGGTCTCATGTGCCTAAATTGAGGTATTGGCTAGCTATGTTATCTTCATTTCATGGGTCATCATCAGAGAGGATTTGTAAATAGCTGAAATGTAGTATTTTACCTCTCTGCTTTTGTACCTTCCATATTTTGTGGCACTACATTAGGGGTTTTATTGCTAAATAAATTCCACAGACATTCCTCAGAAAAACGGCAAAGCCTGTACTTGAAAAGACTGCTTGCCTCTAGGAAGAGAATCTTGTTCAAAGATTTGGAAGTGTATAAAAGGAGGTTGCCAGTGGTATCTCTTAGCCCGGCTTTTGTATTCTTACCTTTAATTTGAGGGGAGTGGCTCCCTGTGCTTGATGAAGGCAAATCCTGTCAAGGAATAACTAGGAATTGAAAGTGTGCCCATCTGAGCACTGCTGTGGAGACAGTGATCATGATCCAGCCCCCGGCCATTGTCTTCTAGGATGTGGATGTAGTAGACGAATAGAGCAGGCCTTGTTTGTGGACAGAAGTTGGAGTTTTAATCTGAGTGAATCCTAAACAAAGCCTTGCATATGCACAGTGGCCTTGCTGTACTTAAACCAAATTGTAGTTACCTGCTGTTCTTTTATTTTTTTTACACATTTAATTCATAATTTTTCTTAAAATTTATTTTGTGTTCTAAAATTTGTGTCAGGAAAAACAAAACATCTTTATCCTCTCCTCCCACCTCTTCAAAAAAAAAATCACATAGCTAACCTCTGCTCTTTAGGTGTTATTGTGGCCAGAATTTTTACTTTAACCTGCTATTTTTTCACAGGGAATTGTTAAAGGGAATTCTAGAACTCTCCAATCAAGCCTATTGCATACTTTCCTTAAATTGTATGTTATCTTCTGTCTGCTGTGTTTGCCTTTAAATATGTGATTACATTATTCTCCAGTTTAACTTGGATAGAATTGATGCTTGGAAGAAATATTGCATGCAGCCTTTACAGTTTTACACTGAGTATGTACTTGGAACACATTAGTATTCGCCTTGTGATTGTTAAGTTAGGTGTCCTGGACACAGAGTTGATTATTTTTATATAAAACTCCAGCATTCAAAAGGAAGAATGCTTTTATCTCCTTGCTGTGTCCATGCATCGCTCATGCAAACACCTATTATCTTAATTGAAGATAGTGCTGGAAGTTATTAATAATTTTATTGTCCTGGTAGCATCTGTCTATATAATGATTACACCAATCAAAAATAATTGGTTCCTTAGCTAGGGAAGCTATGGTGGATGAGATCCTGGTGTGATATTTCTGGTCCCATAATTTGATTTATTCCCATTGAGTAAGATCCTTGGAGACCTACAGCCCTCAAGTTCTGAAACATGGTATTTTCAGGGTGTAACATGTATGCTAAGACATAGCAGTTGTTTAGCGATCAACATTCTTCTTTTTGAAAATGTATTTGTGACATTATCTTCTTATTGAGAAAGCTTTCCACTTTATTGACTTTATTGAGACATAATTTAAGAATATGATGTTTCTCATGTTAGTTTGAGGGTTAAAGGAATATTCAGATCTGTCTGTCTGTCTGTCTGTCTGTCTGTCTGTCTGTCTGTCTGTCTGTCTGTCTGATGATCTGAGTATCAGTAGCCTATTTCTATAATCCTAGCTATTCAGGGGGCTGAAATCCTTTAAATTAGAAGTAGAACTCTAGCTTTGACTAAAAAAGTTCAGGATAGTGTTTAGGATCACAATTTAAACCCCAGAACTGGCACACGCACGCGCGCGCGCGCGCACACACACACACACACACACACACACACACACACACACGCACGCACGCGCACGCGTGCACACACACACACAAAAGGAGAAGATGATGCTATATTGCTAAACCAGGGAGGCCTATGCAGAACAGAACCTCCAAATCTAATTCAAGTCTAATTCTGAGCTGTGTATCACTGTAACTGAACTGCAACTCATCTTTATATATTTTACTCTTAATTTTTCTAGTGAATGGAGTACCAAAGATGTTTTATTTTAAGCTTGTATCTTCAAATGATATTCACTCTCTTTCATTCATGTTCAATTTAATACAGCTCTTGTTTGTATCATCTTAAATGTATTCAAAATGGATTTACAATAACTATAAAGCAATTTGAGAACTGTCAAGAGGCTAAGTATGGAGGAGTTGGCTCGTGTGCCAAAGGAAATAGATTGGACTATAACCCAGAAGCAAAAGATTAGAGTGACTAGCTGGAGAATAAAATTGAAGGCATAGTATACGACAGTAGTGCCAGTATTTCTTAAGTAATTCTTCAAAATATCCTTAAAACTTAGGGCAAAGTACTGGAATATCTATTTTTACATCAATGTTAATGAACTAAAAATTTCAGTTTTCTAACATTGTATTCTGATAATGTACATTTAGAATTGAGTTACTTTTTAATTAGTGAAAATTAATTGTACAAAGAGGTTTCACTGTAACATTATCCTACATTCAGGCAATTTTCTTTGATCAGTCTTTCTAGAAGGGATATGATATGGTTGATTTTTGTTGTTGTATTTGCTGGTTGTGGGGCTTGAATTCAGGGCATGGGTACTGTTCCTGAGCTCTTTCCTAGCACTCTTAACAGCTTGAGACACAGAGCCACCTCTGATTTTGGGGTTATTAATTGGATATAAGAATCTCATGGATTTTCCTTCCCAGGCTGGCTTTGAATGGTGATCCTCAGATCTCATCCAAGTGATTAGGATTATAGGTTTAAGCCACCAGTTCCTAACTTCCATGTTTGTTTTTTTGGGGGGGTTTTATCCACCTCAAAACTATGGTTCCTTTGATGTAGGAGCAGGTCATGTTGTAAGTGCATAATTGGAAACTTTCTAGTGCTTAAAAGGGATTCTAGCTGTCCAGAAAATATTAAACTTAAATTATGGTAGCAACTACCTTTATAATGTAAGTGAAAATTACTTGGATTCTTTTGAACCCAGCAAGAAGGCACCTGAGAAAAGTCTTCTATCCATTTATCTATGCATGTGTAACACAAATCTGGAATAAGGTTAAATGAGAAATTGATAGTTGTTGCGTGTTTTTGTCCCTTTGATTTGATTTCATACAATTTATGTATGGAGCATTTGTTTATTTTTTTGTATGGAGTATTTTAATTGGTGGAAAATATAATGGAATAACACAGGGCAAGTTTAGAGGGAATGGGTACCAACTGAATGGGGCATATTGTTTGAAGTTTTAAATGGAGCAGTTAGGGAAAGTTCATTGAAAAGATGTCATTCGAATAGACTTTCATGAAGATGGTGTTGAAATATTGAATAACTTTACGAAGAGGAAGGAAACAGGAGCTTAGGTCCCAGAAGTGTAAGAATGTTGAGCATTAAGGATAAAACACCAAGGAGGCCACTTGTGACTGCAGCAGGGATACTGCTGGAAAGATAGGAAATTCAGACATGATGGTGGAGCTTTGATGGGAGGTAGACTAAGATGTCACTGTGCAGACACCAGGGCATTCACTGCCGGGTGTTTAGAAGTGCTGTGGTCCTGTTCTCATTTTCCAAGGATTTTCCTGGCTGTTCTGCTTTTTTGTGTCAGAGTGTGGGGATGAATTCAGCAAAGAAGCCTGTACAGGGATCATCCAACAAGAAACAAGTTGGTTTGCAGTGATGGATGTATTCTGACAGTCCGGTTATGGGTAGACAAGTAGGATGTGGTTCAAGAAACGAGAACATGAAAGATGATTCCAAATGGAAGGAGACAGAGGCCAACATTAAGCGGGGAAGCAGTGAGGCGGTGGTGGAGTGTACATGCCACTCGCATATTTTTGTGTTATGTTGCAGAGGTTTGCCAGGTATCTGAAGGCAGCAGTCTCGCAGAAAATAGATAATGTAAATATGGAGTGAAACAGAAAAGACTAAGGAGGACTCTAGCACATGAAAGTACACAGTGGTACCTGAAGGGGATGAGTGGCGTGGGTAGAGATGGGCAAGAATGTTGTAAGGGGAGAGTGATATCCATAAAGATACATGTATTGAATTAAAACCCCTTGGGATAATAAAATAAATAAAAAGAGTGGTCATAGTACAGTGGGCTATGTTTGTTAGAGTGCCTCAAGGGATTATTCTGTCTCAATTTTCTACAATTTACAAATTACAGGACAATGACAAGAGAAGCATTAAATACATTTCGTTAAAAGTCTGTCACAAACAATTGATAGATTTCTGATTACATGATCTGTATTTTTCTATAGAAAAAAAGGAAACCCCCCTTTCTTACAGAAAGTAGTAATAAGTAGACTCTGTCATTTAGGTAGATACTGGGTAATGCTGTATACTTATTATATTTATGGGGTTGAAATGTTTTACACAAGAGCTCAGAGTAATGGAGACTTGCCAGCTGTCTTCAAGGACTATTGTATTTAAATGCTACATCACGGTAGTTGAGGCCACTGCTTGAATAAAAGTAAATTACAGGTTCTAATTGGTATCTAAATTACCTAGTTTAGCTTCTTTATACACATGTTGGAAGGTAAATTATAGCATTTGTATAAAAACAACCATCCAACCAACCTCTGGTTTCCATAGGATGTAATTGTTACAAACAGTGAGGGCATGTTTATACTTTTTCCTTTTTAAAAAAAATTGGTAATTGGAATACTTCCGATGAACAAGATAGGATTTTACCTATAATTATCCCAAATCCTATCAGATTGTCAAACCAGTAAAATTTACAGATGAACCTAAAAGCACTTAGCTCAAGTGGAGAATTGATGCAAATCATCTGTTAAATAACTACAGATCATGCATCTTTTGAAGTGTTCCAAGATATGATATCACTAAAACACTATTATTAATGCACTGTTGCATTAGATCACTATGGAACTCTAAAATTTATGAAATTGGAGGTTGACCAGCTGATCTCATTACAGTTTTCCTGAAGCTTAAACAGTAATAAATATGCAAAGTAGTAGTATGTAGAGAAGTGTGATATTTTTATTTAAATAGTTCTCAATAGCAGAATTAAAAATGAAATTAAAATATTGCTATGAACAGTAAGTTTTACTAATAAACATTTTTAAAAATCATTGTATATTTTTATTTATGAGAACCAATTATGTAATCATTGAAATATTCAGAAATCTTACAATGGTATATAATAATATAATCAAGTAATTAATTTGAGAGTGAATACAATAGAACAAGATGACTGTTTCAGAAAATACATATTAGAATATAAGTTGGTTGTAAGAAGTAAGAAATTTTCACTCTCAGTACTTCTGCAGTTTTTCTTGGTGGGGGAAGTTGAAGTTTTAAAATTATGATGGTACCACCCTTCCTCTGGCTTTGTCTGGCAGATAAGAATGCCACGATTTACAAAGCATCATCCAGTGTTTGAATGACTTTGCACCTCACATTTACTACCCAATAAAGTTGTTGACCTTTCACATTTTTTATTATAGCATAATCCAATGGAGCCATAAATATTTTAGAGATTTAAATTGATTGTGATTCATATTGTAAACTTTCATGTAATGGACCGGTCAAACTATATGTCTTCGTCTTTTTTTATTTATTTTAGTGCTAGTACTGGGGCTTGAACTCAGGACCTGTATGTTCTCTATGAGCTTTGTTGCTCATTTCATTATTGCTTGAGACAAAGCTTTATTTCTATATTTCCTGTCCTAGCTTCTGACCATGATTCGTAGATTGCAGCCTCTTGAGCAGCCCACATATCTATCTGACAGAAAACAGTTACAGCCCCTGCCTTGTGGAGCTCAGTTTGTTCAAGAGGCATATTTTAGCACACCTGTGAATGAGGAAACACAGATGAGGACAGAAAGGAAGTTGAGGGATCAAGAACAGGGATAAAGACTCATGTCCCGTTAGGTATGTGTGCACAAAAATCATGTAAACAGGTTCAGATGCAAGTTCAGGCCAAGTATGTGCAAAAGCTTGTGGCACTGGAACTTTGGACCCTTCATGGAAGTGAAAGATGGCTGTTGGGAAGCAGGATGATAACTGATGGAGACCTCCTCCCCAGCTCTGTGTGGAGAGCTAGGGAGACCTGGTCATGTAAGATCTGATTTCCTTTTATGACTGGAGACCTAGTTTTCCCCCTGATAATTCCCATGATCTTTGGTGATGGATGGGAAGACATTTTAATTGTTACTATGGTTGTTGTGTAATTACTGTGGTTGACGTTAGCATGTTTTCTTTTGCTTCCCGAGATTCATTAGAGTACCTAGGGCTGTAGAAACAGGCTGATTACCATATACATGTTCTGAAAGGGAAATGAAGTGTCTCAGACATTCATGGGAAAGTGGCATCAGTGAAACACGTCAGTCGGTCATAGGAAAGCGGTATCAGGGCAGGGAAGACTTCTTGTAGTGTTGGACTTGGGTCAGATTCCTGGTTGGCAGACCGGAAGGACGTGCTATGGAGGCACACTAGGACTGTGCTCTGGGGGTTAGGTATGACCCAGGGATGATCCTTGTGAGTTTACCTTCATTCATCTCATACTGTTTTTCATATTAATGATATAATAAACACAAAGCATTTAATCCATCAACAGTATTTTTCAAATTAATGGGAGAATAAGTGTAAAAAATTTAACCCACGGTAAATATGTGGTGGCTTGCAGAAATAGAAACTCTTCTAATTGTTTCCCCTACAATTTTTGTTATTTGGTTAAACTGATAACAAAAAGTATGGCTGAGCACAAAGTAGGTAACAAATTCTGAAGGTGAGCTTTGGTGTCTGTCGTAGGATTTTAGGTCAGTAACTATGAATGCTCATGGAGAATAACACTGGCCGGCAAGGTTGGAGCAGGGCAGACACTGATACTTTATTTCCCATATTCTGACTGTACACGTGGAGTTCTCTGAGTTATTCAACCTTCCACCTCCTCACCTCAGCTCTGCTGCCTGGAAATGTATTTTTAGAATTGTGGGCATTTCTGTAGATATATAGGTATATTGATGACACACAGATGGAAGTATAAAATAAAACGATTTTATCCCTTCAGCATAGTGCTGGCCGGAGTGGACTTCATGGTTTTTTTTCATAGATTCTTGGTTGTATTGATGTTTTGTTGAATGGGCTGTGTCCTCTATTCTTCTTTTATCTCCCTATGCTGGTTAAAGTCTCATCACAGAGTAGATGCAAATTTTCCCTTACATGGATATTTTTCCCTTTTATAACAAAGGAAGTCCCTTAGCACACATGTGTGACAGACCCAGTCACATCTGCACACATGCAGCTCCGCTCCAGTGTTAATACACTAGTAATAGGATTCTTGGTGAACCTATAACTAATGTATATGAGCTCTTTTGCTTACTGCCCCCGCAGTTATAGTCACCCTTAAGCGTCAAGACGTTTACATTACTCTGGGCCCAGAGGACAAGATTTGAATGTCTCATTAGAGCACAAGTGCAAACTCCTTGGCAAAGTGTAATCACATCATAATTGCCTTCTACACCTGGCTTCATCCACTGCGGTGCCCAGCCACATGGCAAACCAGGTGGATTCCTGCCTCAGTGCCTTTGCGTGCATTACCCCTTGAAGCAAACATCTTTGGGAGAACTCATTCACTGGTGTGTGTGCCTCACTCACACAGATTTAACTTAGTTATGGAAGAGTGCAGACAGTGGAAATACTAAAACCAAGGTCATCAATACTTAGTGTGAACTTCACAAATTTGATACCATTTCTTGATATCATTAATGTGAGAATAAATTTCATTTATGTATTCTAATTAAAATAGACTGTTTAGCTTTAAATTTAAATACAGATATAATACAAAGGACGTGAACATTAAAAAAAAGTTATGTTTTTAAACCAACTAATTATTATGGTCTTGTGTGTCAAGTTTATCAGTGAAACTGGTTTTGTGGGGATTTGAGGATTAACAATGTTTTTAAGGAAGGGATTTCTTCTTTTTTTGTGTGTGTGTGGGGCATGGAGATTGAACTCTGTCTGGGTGCTGTCCCTGAGCTCTTCAGCTCAAGACTACTGCCCTACCCCTGGGGTTGGGCATTGTCCCTGAGCTCTTCAAATCAGGGCTGCTTCCCTACCTTTGAGCCAAGCCCCACTTCCCGTTTTCTAGAGGTTAATTGGAGATAAGAATCTTAAGTCCCTTGTGCCAGGCTGGCTTTGAACCTTGATCCTCAGATCTCAGCCTCCAGAGTAGTTAGGATTACAGGCGTGAGCCACTGCACCTGGCCTTTGAAGGGATTTCTAATTAGATGTTTTAATTAGATGTAGTTTTTGGTATAATTTCTTGTACCAGTAATTCTACTACCAATACAAATTTATTGCATATCATATTTAATAATATGATATACAGCTCTAATTTAACCATGTTATTGATAAATAAGTGTGTTGAAGAGGTAAGCATTTTGTTTCTTCTAAATTTTAAATCTACATTATTTACTATGGGGACCTAGTCATGGATTCTTCATTGTATCTCATAGTAAGCATGTTTTACAACTTGTGTGCATGTGCACACGAATGCATGGTGATTAAGGCTTACACTCAGAAGTATGAAGTCTTGTTGTTGTATTTGCTTTTTATTGGTGTTCTACCACTTTCATCCATGTTTCTACTTCGGAGTTTTTGCTAGTTAATTGATGATAAGACTCTTACTTTTGAGTATGTCTGCCTGAGCTGGCTTTAGACCATGATCATCAGATCTCAGCATGCTTGGTAGCCAGAATTACAGTGATGGCTAGCTAGATTTTGCAACTTTTGCTTTCATTTTATCCCTACTTTCTTTTTCTGGGCAGTTGCTTGTTCTTCCTATTCCTAGTCTCTTTGCTGAGACACAGTTGCTGCTAGACTAACATTTGAGCTGAGATTGTTGGAGACAGAGAAACACAGCCTTCTAGAGCCCAAACTCAGAAAGGCACTCCAGTGTCAGGACAGGCCTAACCTTTGCTGCAGATTAGTCTTGGCTACTTCCTTGTGGTTAACCTGTTTGTTGAGCTGCTGTTTCAGCCTGTTTTGTATGTTCAGTCTTCCTGAGCTGTGATCTATTTCTTAGTTGTTAAAGCAAGGGGGCCATATGGAACATATTTGGCCTCTGTGTTTTGCTAGTTCTTTCTGTGTCTGACTACCTCAGAATATTGTAAAGTCTTGGAGACAAGGCCAAAATTTCATTTATATCTTTGTCTCTGTCAGTTTATGCCATTGTGATTTACATAAAGGCATTGCTGGATACATTTCTGTGCATGGAAGAATATGTATCCTTTTAAATTAATACATTGTCAAAGTGGATATTTTATCCACTGTGTTTTCCAAATATGTTTTCTTGCAAATCAAATGTTATCATGACAATTTAGATAAAGTGGCGTAAAATCAAATTCAGTTGCCCGTCATTTTTTTTGGGAGGGGGGGAGCGGGCTTGAACTCGGGATCTATGTTCTCACTTTGAGTTTTTGCTCAAGGATGGTGCTCTGTCTCTTTAGCCACACATTCATTTCTGCCTTTTTTTTCTGGTTAATTGGTGATAAGGATCTCACAGACTTTTCTGCCTAGGCTGTTTTTGAACCATGATCTTCAGATTTCAGCATCCTGAGCAGGTAGGATTCAGATCTCAGCCTCTTGTGTAGCTAGGATTACGGACTCAAGTCGCTGTGCCTGTCAGTTGTCTGTCATTACCTTTTGTTTTCTTGGAGATGATAGCTTAGCATGGTACCTCATGCACTTGGGCCTGCATCCTTCTCATCTGGATTGTTTCTCTGGGTCTCAGTCCCAGAGTTTCTTATTTGTTTAGAATGAAGTTTAACAAGGTGCAGAGGATGAAAGAGGGTGAATGTTGAACCTATGTACCTGTATCTTCTGATCTTCTAACCTTTACCCCATAAGGATCCCACGTGTATTTTCTCTTTGTCACATGTGGAGAGCGAAGGTCATTGGTCCCAGAACCATGCCCATGTAAGGGAAGATGAACCAGATTCACAGCCAGTAAGTCTGAGTTTGAGGCGAAGCTCCGAAACCCAGTATTCTGCCAGCCATGGGGGTTAGATAAGCTGCTGCTGTCCTTGTTTCAGCCCATGGGTTGATGTCTTTTCCACTCATTATTTTGATATTTCTAGTTAGTCGTAGATGAGGACTTCTCTCTGGGAACCACAAAATTTGAATGCATGAACGGGATAGCCCTAGAAACCATCACTCTTTAAGGAACTGGGTCTTAGGTTTATTTAGGTCTTTCAGTGGAGCTGAACATGACAATTTAGTATACTTCTAAAAAATCATTTGCATTATGGATAAGTGACAGCATTTCACAAATGGTCCTATATAGCAGGAATAGTGCATTGTCCTCTCTTACTCTCTCGCCCTTTTGAAGGTATAGCTGGGCACACATCTTCCTATTACTCTTCTATACAGAACAACAATCAGACCCAGGGAAAGGCTAGCTTGATTGGGTGGATAAAAAACTGAGTCCTACAGCGGCCTGAAATCCTTCCCAGCTAAACTAGAAGAACAGGACCTAAATTGAATAGTTTTAAAAAACATCCTAGTTCATTGTTGTTTTCCCTGCATAATAGATATTTGAATTAAGATGGAACTTGTATCCGTTCCAGCTGTCCATTTACAGAATGGTACAGATTTCTTAGTGCCACAGATGTGTGCTGTGTGCTTTCATCAAGCCAGACATTCTTCTGAGTGCCTGGAGGGTATCAAAGAACAAAACACAGATTCCTGTGCCGTGGCACCCTCTGTATAAAGATGTGAAAGTAGCAGTAAGTAAACAGAAATGAGAAAACTATGCTGTTAGAAACTAATCTATGCTCTGGAAAACAGTAAAGGATGGAATTAGGTAGTGGAGAATGTTGCTCCAGTGTGGGGATGGTGGCTAGATTTTGGCACTGGGTAGTTAGAAATGACACTTAGGCAAGAATTAAAGGGAGGGAGAAATTGGGTCCTGTCTAGGGTAGACCCTTCTCTGCGCAGAGAACAGGACATACACAGAATTCTGCTCAGGGTGCTTTGGGACTAACAAGAAGCATGTTGTGGGACCGGATGGACCGCCAGGTTTTGTAGGGCATGGCAGTCATGAAAGGAATATGGGACATCAGTCTGATGTTGTGTGAACTGTAGATGCTAGGGTGGACCCAAAGAGACCTGTTGGGAGATCCTGTTATCAGTTCAAGTGAATGATGATGGAGGCTGAGAATGGGGATAACCGGGCACTAGAGGTGGCAAGATGCAACCACATGCTGGAAATATCTGGAAGGATGAATCCACTAAAGATGCACCATGTGTCCTAAATTTCCAGTGAGCCTCAAGATATCCATGGCTCCAGCTGGAGACAGTGGCAGGACTGAACATGCATCAGCATGTGTGTGACGTGCCAAGATACCTGATTGTATGAGGTGGCCATGGATATGAGGAATGCCATGGCAGGGAGAGAATGGATGGTCAGCGAAGTAAGAGGACAGCTGGTGGAGGTTGTGAACCCAGAAGACGAGTCAAGAGTCCCCTTACAATTAACGCCTGTCAGTGCTGCAGAGATGACAGCATATTAAGGGCATGGCCTCTGGGGACCCTGGAGAATGCAGTTGTGAAGAGTAATAGGAGGAAAAATGTCACAGAGATGAGAGACTACAGAAGACTTGGAGGAGCAATGCTAATTGAGGTGCGTTCTTCACAGAATTTTATCCAATTCGCGGTGTTGAGGGGCTTCAAATCTCCATATCTGAGTGTGATTCACTTATTAGGGATAGACGGAGAATCAGGTAAGGAAAAGACACTTGTGAGAGACAAAGAATACTTCTCAGCGAGGCAGTCAAGTTTGTCTTTGTTGAAGTGCACAGATCAAGGTCAAGCGCATTCTCTAATCAGTTTCCTGTTGCTCATTGCCAGCTGCTGCTTCTCTTTCTGATGAATATTTACTTGAGTCTTTGTTAAAAGAGTAAGGGAGGAAAACAAGATGAGGGGTGGGAGGGAGGAGGGAAATCGGTACTAAGACATGTGAAAGAGTATCAATGTTTGCGAAGTAATGCACCTTCTATCTGGCGAATATAATGTAACCTTTCTATTAATTATAATAAAAATACATGAAAAAAGTAATTCAGATATTTACATTTTAGGTCTTCCATTGCATTTCTTCTTTGCCTATTTTTTAAACATGTAGCCTAAGTCAGTATAATTTCAGGCTCCAGCCAGTTGTTTCCCATTGGAATATATTAGAAGTCTGAATTTTGTGTGTGTAGAATAGCAGTGAAGTTTGAACTCAGGACCTCATGCTGGGTAGGTAGGAACTCCACTATTTGATCCAGGCTGACAACTCTTTGATTTCATTACTTTTCCAGTTGTCTCACTCTTTTCATGGGCTGGCCTGGACTGCAAACTTTTCCTTTCCATTTTGCACATAGTTGAGAGGACAGACACATGCTGCATTCAGCCTTTTCCAATGTGATGGAATCTCACAAAACCAGTCCCTGACCGTGAGCCTTCTGACCTCAGTAATTAGTATTAAAGACATGAGCTACCAGAACCTGGCCTTAAAAGTAGCTTAAAATTTTAGCTATATAGTAGAAATATGTAAGTATATTTAGAAGGTAAATATTTTTGCACTTGACCTTGTTTGTGCCACTAGAAGGTTCCTCTTTTCCACGGTGCAGACAGACAGAATGCACTGTATGTACACCAATAAGCCTTCTCAGTGATCTTTCCATTCTTATATATTTTAGGGGTATTTGACCATCAGCTAGGGTCACGGTAGGAAGATTGTGACTTAGAAGTCAATGGAACAAGTGATCCCTGCTTTAAACAAAATGTGTGTTAGTGTGTTTCTGTGCTGTGAGAGTGGACTTTGGAAATCCCTTCTGGGATCTTCATGATCTCCTTGGGTTATTACAAATGACTCCTCTGTGAGTGGTATAAGATCATTCTGTCCATGACCTTGAAGCTTCCTTGGGGTTACACAGAGTGTCATGGCCCATGCAGAGCCCTGGAAAATGTGAAATTCACAAATGAAGACTGGAAATAAAAACTCAGTGAGGTAGACCTGGAGAAGGCCGCAATGAAAACCTTTGGGTGTGATTAAAGAGAAGAGCAGGGATTGCTGAGAAATGTAACCTGGCCAGACATGGTGGCTCATGACTGGAATCCTAGCTACTCAGGAGGCTGAGATCTGAGCATCATGGTTCTAAGCCAGCTCCAGCACTAAAGTCTGCGAAATTCTTATCTCCAATTAACCACCAGAAAATGAGAAGTGGCGCTTGGCTCAAGGGGTAGGGCACTAGCTTTGAGCAGAAGAGCTCAGGGACAACACCCAGGCCCCGAAGTTCAAGCCCCACAACTGACAAAAGAAAATGTAACCTGATTCTAAACATATACAGGAGAGAACAGAGAAGGAGAGAAAGCTGATGGCTTCATTGAGGTGGGAAAAGACAATGTTCCATGACTAGTTGACAAGAAATCTCACTCAAAATCTTTCACTGCCCTCTGGGAAGCATGGAATACTTTCAGCTGACCTCTGTCCTAACCAAGTTGTCTACTGCTAATTAAAAATTAAATAGATTGTTCCAGCCAGGCTTTTGACTATCAAGATGTAGTTTTGGGGATTCCATCAGCACCTTATGAAACATATTGTGTTTACCAGAATCACAAATGGAGTTACATGTTGCCAAAGTAGAGACTTGGCAGCCACACTTAGGCCAAGCAAACACCAGCAATACAAACACTACTGAAAGCTGACTCAGTGCCATAAGCAGAAGATGGCAAGGCTGTGAGCCGGTCCTGGGTGGACATGGGTTAATCACTTCACGTGTAGCCTTGCCCAAAGTGCTTGAGTTATGAATAAAGCAACAGAACACCAACATTTCTTGGCTGCTTTAAGGTAGGTGGAGTCAGTTCTTGACAGGTTCCACTGATAGGAGAGGAAATTCCTGGATGGAATAACTGGGGCTGAAGACAGACCTGGGCTTACTGTACTAAAGGTGATTGCTTCATTCAATCATGCAATGGGTTTTCTTCTCTTGAAAGATACAATTAAGTCAAGATGCTTTTGCTGGTATGAAAATATCATTCTTTTTTAAAATATATTTTTATTGTAATTAATAGAAGCGTTACATTATATTCACTAGATAGAAGGTGCATTACTTAACAAACACTGCTACCCCTTCTCGTGTTTTTGTCCCCATTTCCTTCCACCAGTCCCTCTCCTCCTCTCGCCTTGTTTTCCCCCCTTCCCTATCCTATTTCAAATAAACAAATAAGCATTTATACAATATATCAGGTAACAAGGTAAGACACTGTAAAAATATGAGGTAACCAAAGGACAACAAAAGAGATGAGAAATAACATAGTACATTAAGAAAAATAGTTACACCTTATATGGCTCTTGTTTCTATATCTTGGAGATCCTTTCATTTAGCTTTATCCTATATGGATGTAGGTTTTGCCCTATTGTAAACCTCTGCTAAGAGAGTCCAAGGTTTATAATAATTATGACAAATGAGCGAAACCATTGAGTCTATGTTCCTTTGAGTCTGGCTTACTTCACTTAAAATGATTTTTCTAAGTCTTTGAAAATATCATTCTTACAAAAGGAATGGAATCCGTGTAAGCAAAACACATATATACACATACCACATCAATACCTCCCCACATGAATGTACACGCATCCACATCTACCTCTTCATCCATCTATCTGTTCTGTCTGTCTGTCTGTCTGTCTGTCTGTCTGTCTGTCTCTGTCTGTGTCTCTTGGTGTCTGTCTCCTTATTGAGAATGAATATGATTTAAAAAATTGGATGACATGTTTTTGGGGACTGGCAAATCTCAAATCAGGATGGTAAGATATAGATTGGAAATTGAGAAAGGAGCTGATTTTGCAGTCTGGAGCCCAGTATCTGCAGAGCATGCCTGTAGGATAGGATCTTAAACAGAGTATTTATTTTGAAAACTTGAGACAGAATTCATGCTTCTGTGGAAAATATGAACCTTTCTCTTCAAAGGATTGAGTGAAGGCCCTGAATTATGGAGAGTGACTTGATTTAAAGTTAGATGACTTTATCTCTCATAGCAGCATCCGAAAATTGGATACAACTGTGTAGCCAAATTGACCCAGAATTACCCATTTCAGTGAACATGAAAATTTTGAATATTTGTTCACTTTATAAGTAAGTACTATGTGTGAACAATGAAGTCTGTCTTGAATTAATACAAACTGTACATCAAGTAGAACTTTTGCTCTGCACTAATGAGATGTGAATGTGTCACATACAATGATCTTGGGTTGGTGTGCTGTGCTGTGTGTTAGCACTCAGTGTCATACTGAATTTGAAAATAAGGGAAGAACATAATTCCTGTATATTTATGTATATATGTATACATGTTCTGCATTAATGATGTTTTCCTTCTTTCTTATTCCCTCATGAAGTGTGCTCTGCCAATTTAATCATTTATTAAAGACTTATAGGAGGAATAATACTAGTATTCACAAAGGACCTAATGCTTTTTATTTGCTATAAATAATGCAAGTGAATCCATGCTTTCTGTATCATTGTAAAGCTGATTGTTCATAGCTATTATGTTAAAAAAACTATTATCCTAGAATGTTGTCCTTAGGGAATATCTTTTACAAGATAAAATTCATTTTTCACTTTTAATTTGCCATACAATCCGTGCGTACTTTCACTTACATTCCTCATGGCATGGAGTTTTTGGGCAAAGGAGGGAGGCCTCCACATGGAAATCCCTGCTTTGGGATGGAAAGCACAAAGACAGCATTCTGTTGGCATGTGGGCACCTTTGTTTGAGCTCCCTTCCTCTCACCTACCTGGTGAGTTTTATAACGTGTGCCTGTGTCCCACTACTGGAGGTGATACTAGACTGGATTTGCCTGTCCATAAGTCCTGCAAAGCTTGTGATTTTCTGATCCTCTTATTTTTAGTTTCTGGCCATGAGCACTCTTTTTTTTTTAATCTCTCTGTTAGTGAGCCAGCCTGAACACAAATCTGCTTGTTTTTAGAAGACATCACTAGGGGCCACCAGCCCATCCAAGCATGCTCCATCAATGCTGTCAGCCTCAAGTCTGGCCAAAGAGACATGGAGGTTGATAGCCGCTTTGCAAACCATGGGTAAGCCTAATAATTCCCATTACCCAAAGATCAACCTGATCCACATGTGTGGCTTGGCACTGACCAGACTGTCATAGGAACTATACTGTAATTTGTTGAGTCATGGAAGTAGAAACCTTTGAGGTCCCATGTGATTCCTTGCTTTACCTTTTCCATCTCTTGATTCTGCTTTCTTCTCCAGCTTCAGCTCCTCCACACTATGCCAGTGGTGCTCCAGCTTTATCATGGGGGAAGGATAACCACGGGGAAGGGGGTGCTTCAGGCATTCACAGCCTTCCCCGAAGGAAGGAAGGAGAAAAGGTTCTGAATGCCAATTCTACTCATACATCTCCTCTCTTCTCTGAGCTGCTAGACTCATCATCCTAGGTATCCTGAGTCAGGAAGTCTTTGTAGCGGTGCTTTGTCCTGAGCAAAGAGCTCAGAGCCCAGTTGAGTATGGGTGGAGACATTTCAGTCCTCAGAGATCAGATAGAGTGTAGAAGCTAGTGAAGAAAGTAGAGGTAGGGCCACAGGAGAAAGAGATGGAGACCTAGAATGGTGGGCTTTGCCCCCTAATCCAAGGGGGAATGTCGCAAGGCGAGTGTTGTGAGGACAGCTTGGGTGTGTGTGTATATGTGCATATGCATGTATATGTGTGCATGTGTGTATCCATGCGTGTGTGTGTGTGTGTGTGTGTGTGTGTGTGTGTGTGTGTGTGTGGCCCGATGATGACCAGAGCCCTTAACAGAACAGGACAGCCTGATGCTCTGTGGGGAGGGTAGGTGGGAGAATTGCTGAGCAGGGATTCATCTAGGACTGTTTCAGTTTGTAAACATCGATGCAGTACTATTTGTTATAAGAACAAACAAGGGTAGGACAAGAACTATGTAATGATTTATTCAAAGTGAACACCAAACTGTCTGAAGAAAATAAATATTCACACAGTGAATAAAAAATAGTGAATCAAGAAAATAAGGAAAACTGAATCATTGAATTCCAAAAATGTTACACTACGCTCTTCAGCCTTGAAGTTACAGTATGTATTTCTCTAAACAGTATCAAGTGGGCTATACCAATACAGTCCATTTATACTTTTGTTGATTTTATATAATAAATAAAAATAAGTTCATAATGATTATCTTTATTTTTTGTCTCGAAAGATGTTTTTTAAAAACCTACAAACTTAGAAGGTTGTAAATATGAAAGAGTATTTTTATAAATAGTAAAATATTATTGATGGCTAAAAGAATTAAAGTACAAACAATAGAATGTGCAATTTTATTTTGGAAATTGTGCATAGAGATGTAGAAAAGTTCCAGTATTGTAACATTGTTGAAGTCCATTGGTATGAAATCATCCTGAAGGAAGTGACGCTGTGGCTCAAGGGGTAGGGCAATAGCTTTGATCCGAAGAGCTCAGGGACAGCTCCCAGGCCCAGAGTTCAAGTCCCATGACTGACACAAACAAAACAAACCAAACAAACTGATTCTTAAATCATACTGAAATTAAGTATTAAGTAACATACAGAGCTCTAAAATGCAACCAGTTTTTAACATAGTTATGGTGTCATAAGGTTTTCTATATGTCCTTGGGTAAAGCAATCTAAGTATAATTCATGAAGAAATGGATAACCAGGTAGCGGTTCTTCAGCCCGTAATCCTAGCTACTTAGGAGGGTGCGATAAGAGGATCATATGTTGAAGCTAGTTTGGGTGGGAAAGTCTGCAAAACTCTAATCTCTAATTAACTAACAAAAAAAGGTCGTAAGTGGAGTTGTGTTTCAAGTTGTTGAATGCCAGCTTTGATCACAAAAGCTCAGGGACTGTGTCCAGATCAGTCTCCGGTACTGGCACCCCTCTCCCCAAAAAAAAGAAAGGTGGGAAGAAATGTATTTATCCTTATGCTGAGAAAATTACTCTTCTTGCTGAGAATTCTCATCCCTATGTTTACATTGTTTACTTCTACTATTTGAATCAACCTTAAGAACACAGCAACTCTGCCACCTGCACACAGGTGGAAATAGAATTGACTGGTCTTATGAAATGTTAAATGCATTATGCATGCATTTTTTTCAGTCTGACACATCTGGCATATTTCTAATTTTTCCTCTAATATTCCTGTTTTTTTTTTTGCCAGTCATGGGGACTGAACTCAGGGCTTGAGCACTCTCCTTGGGATTTCTCAAGGCTAGAACTCCACCACTTGAGTCACAGCACCACTTCCAGCTTTTTTCTACATCTGTGGTACTGAGGAATTGAACCCGGGTCTTCGTGCATGCTAGGCAATCACTCTTATCACTAAGCCAAATTCCTGGTCCTAGTATTCCATTTTTTAGTTACTGGCATATATTTGATTCAAGAAAACACAGAAATTCATAAAGTAGAAATGATGAGAAACAACTGCTTTTTTGTATTTATTTCTGCTCTGAAATTTTAGTATTTTTCTGGTGGGGGGTCAGCGGGGTGACAATGATAGTAAACCCAGGGGTCACACTAGTACTTTACCACTTACAGTGAACCATACCTTCAGACATCATCATCATTATTATTATTATTATTATTATTATTATTATTATTATTATTGAGTCAGGGTCTTAACTTCTGCCTGGGATGAACTCAAACCCTTGATTCTTTAGCTTCCACTCCTGAGTAGTTGGGATTACAGTTTTATGCCAGTATGCCTCCCCTTGGCATGTATTGTGATTTTTAGTTCTCTGTTAGCTGTTCATTTGTTAGACAAATCATTATAGTTCCTGAGAGTTATGTACTAACTTTTATTTTAGGCTCTAGTAGTAGGTAGGTATATGTACCGGTTTCTTTTTTTCCAAATTTTTTAAATGATGTTTTATTGTAATGAATAGAAGGGTTACATTATATTCACCAGATAGAAGGTGCATAACTTCACCAACATTGATACCCTTTCTCATGACATGGTCCCCATTTCCCTTCCACCCTCCCCTCGCTTATCTTGATATCCCCCCTTCCCTATCCAATTTCAAATAACCAATTAAGCACATATAAAATATATCAGATAACAAGGTAAAAAATTGTAACAATATGAGATAATCAAGGGATGGCAAAAGAGATGAGCAATAACATAGTACATTAAGAACAACAGTCACTCATTATATGGCTTTTGTTTCCTTATCCTGCAGGTCCTTACATTTAATGTCGTACTATTTGGCTTAATGTCTCTAGATTTTGTTCTATTATAAATCTCTGCTAGGAGAGCCCAAGGTTTCAACATCTCTGGTCATAAAAGAAATGCAAATCAAAACAACTCTAAAATTCCACCTTACTCCACTTACAATGGCCAGGATCAAGAAAACGAATAACAACATATGCTGGAGGGGATGTGGCCAGGAGGGATCATTACTACACTGTTGATGGGAGTGCAAACTCATTCACCTGCTATGGAAAGCAGTATGGCGGTTCCTCAAAAGATTAAACATAGAGCTCCCCTATGACCCAGTAATTCCACTACTTGGCATTTACCCAACTGTCCAGAAACAAGGATGTACTAAATCCACTAGCACAATGATGTTCATTGCAGCACTATTTACCATAGCAAATATATGGAACCAATCCAGATGTCCCTCAGTTGATAAGTGGATCAACAAGATGTGGTATTTATACACAATGGAATTCTATGTTGCAGTCAGAAAGAACGACATAGCCCCATTTGTAAGGAAATGAAAAGACTTAGAAAAGATCATATTAAGTGAAGTAAGCCAGTCTCAAAGGAACATAGGCCCAATAGTCTCCCTCATTTGTCATAATCAGTAGAAACCTTTTTCAAAGTTTTATATCTCAGATATCCCAATTTATTTTATTTTATTTAATTTTTTTCTATATATGTGGTACCGAGGAATCGAACCCAGGTCTTTTTGCATGCTAGGCATGCACTCTACCACTAGGCCAAACTCCCGGCCCCTCCCAATTTAATTTATTTGATCCATTTATCCTTTTGTAAGTGTAAAGTCGGAGCAATTCATTAGGAAACTAAACATTGAATATAGTAATTTGAAAATGTTTTTGTAGCTTTGAGAGCTAATTAGTTGTATTTGGATTTCAATTTTCCCTTATTTGCTTATAAATACTAAGCCCTAGGTTGACTGAGATAGTCACAGGAGCTTGGGGCATTGTGGTTTTGGAGATGAGTCCCACATCAAGGTGACCTTGTGTAGGCTGTGAGTGGCTGTGTTACCTCCTCTACCACAACTCTTGGTAATGTTTACTGTCTCTTAGCTTCACTACAAATACTTGTTACCTACTTACTGGGCACTGTGCTTGGGATGATGATATAGCAGGTATTTTTTGTTGTTGTTACAGAAAGACCTGTTAAGGCCTCCATGAAGCTGATGATAACAGCAGGTGACATTCAGGATGAGACACAGACGTCTTGGCGATCCTATGAAATTGTTCATAAAAGCCATTTCCCACTTTGAGTCTGATCTTATATCACAGTGATGCTCTTCTAGTTTGTCCTTTGCTGTGCAGTTTCTGGAAGGCCTTGTCACTTGCCATGTGCTCTGAAATGACTCCAGTGAGGGTATGGCTCCTTGGCCACCCTTTAGCAACAGGAGGTCTCTGGTGATGTTCTTTTTGTTCTTACCTACAACCAAGCCCTGAAGCACACATTTCCCAACTCAGATGCCTCTGAGGAGTTAACCTAGCATGGCCTCCCACATAGAATGGTTACCAGTGGAATGTAATTTCCCAGGCCAAAACAGTGATCCATTAGAAAAGGGAGTTGGCTAAGAAGTCTATATAGGGTTTGTACAGGTGTGCATATCTATATCATCAATTTATCAAATCTGGCAATAGGGTATATGTGAGTTCAGAATAAAGTAAACAACAGGTGCACTATGAATCCATTAGTTGTACAATTAAAATCAAAGTGATATAGATTTTTCTGGGCTCTACTAGTTCACACTGTAACATACTTTCCAATTTGCAGAATGAATGAAATAATTACAGCTAGAGATTGCTTTCATTTTAATGGGAATCTCCAAATGCAAATCCTAATTTGGCTTCGGGAGTTGTATTATTAGACTTCAAAATCTGGCAAGGAATGTTTGTGTGGCTGTGTATTTCCTTCTATCCATTGCTTACCTAGGGGCATTCATAATGCTTTGAAGCTAAATGGCTTTATAAATTTTAAATGGTCTTCGGGGAGCTATTACACAACCTTCCTAGAAATAAGTATTAGAAAATTCTATAAGGATATTCATTCTTAAATATCACCTAGGCTTATTTAGGCAGATAAAGGCTTTATTTGGTTACTTTCCTTCCTTTCCATTGACATGGAGATGTGGGATAAGGGTAGTAAGACCCTAGAGGAATCAGCAGAGCTTTTGGTGCTCTCACTAAGCCATGTGCAAAGGGAATCTCAGAAACAGATTGTGCATGATGAGAGTAGGGATTTAAGCTGAGCTCCCTTGAATCAAGAGTCTTTTCTTAGAGATAGCAGAGCTTGAGTCACTTCGAGCTACTAATAATCCACAATCTGGAAGTAGGTTGAGTTGTAATGATCACTTGTTCTTGCTTGCATATGGAATCTTAAGAAAAAGTTAATCTGAAATTTGATTCCTAATTAGAAACCTGATTCGTAATAATCTAATTCATAGGGATTGAGAAAGACTTGGGTGAAAGGAGAGGTTTATATGATCACTGCATGCTGTATGGAAAACCACATTAAATCTCATTAATATGTATCATTCAAGTGCTAAGCAAATGAATGAATGAATATCTAAAATGTATAGTTATAGTTAAAAGGCCCCAAACTGGCAACAGCAAAAGTGCCTTCAAGATTTTCTGTGCCTGAAAAAAAAAATATGAATGTCTTTATCCTTTTTGAAGACTGGCTTTAGGAAATAAAATCAGGCCAATAATGATGAAAAAGTTTATTTTCTTTTTTCTTCAAATTTAGTTAATGCCAGTAGGGTCAAAGAGTCAGTGTCTTATCACCATATAATTAGTCATCTGGCATTTCTAATGTGTAAGTAGATGGCAAAGTACTTCAGTTTAATGAAATGGAGCCTTTTTCCTAAAGAAACTTATTCATTACCTGCCTTATGTAACTGTAACCCCTCTGTACATCACCTTTACAATAAATAAATTTCAAAAGGATAAAAGAAATATGAGTCAAATATAGATTTAACTTACAGCAAGTTAAATACAAGCTTACTTTCTAGTACAGTGGTTATTTTCTTGAATATTTCCTTCAGCATCATAATGGTATAAGAGGTGTTTCTTGTCAAACTCTGATGTCATAGCAATATTTGTCGACAGCAGACTGCTGGGAAGTAGGACAGTCTCAACCAAGCACGTATTAGTTCCAGTAGATGAGCTGGGATTTTTCCATAAGGTAGAATAGTCAGAGTGAAACGCATCTTCAAAAGAGTGCTTCTTTGGAACCAGGAGAGGGTGCCTCATGGTGTGATTGCCCACCTGTCTACCCACCCGTCCATCACTCTCTAATGACAAATTTCAAGGAGCTGTAATTTTTCTCCCTAGAAAAAGAGAACAGGCATTGGCAACTGCTCTTTCCATATTGCCTTTGGATAAGTAGTTAGGTTTTCTTGTTTCATGTTCATTGCTCTATTTTTAGATTTTTTTTTCAATAAGACAAGAAATGCAACTTTTCCAAGACTGCCAGATTCAGGGATCAATCTGTCATAGTAATTCAATGCCATACTAAGGGGGAAAAAATTCAGTTCCTTTCCTGCATGCACTTGTATACCAGTATTCCTCATTCTTATGCCTCTTTCTGTACTTAGCCTAGTTAATAATTCTCCAACAAAACACTCTACTAGATGTATGAAAAGAGCTATCCTATATGCTCCTGGTTTTCCTAAAATAGCATTATGGAGTAGAAATCAAAACTTAAGGGGTGTGGGGAGAGGATAATAATATTCATAAAAGTCAATGTGTAGCATAATATTCAATACCTATTCCATGAAAATAGAAAAATTGAGGAGAGGAGAGGAATTGGAAGGAGGAGGAAGAATGATGAAAACATCAATATAACTCTAGATTCATTGTATTTATAAACTGACATGTTGAATGGTAACCTTAAAATTACTGAAAAAGCATCCCTGTTTGGGGAGAAGTGGAGAGACCAAAATATGGAGAAGTAGTGTAGTGGGTCTCTAGACTCTTTTGGGATTTTGGAAAGAGTATATCTCTAGAAGAGAGCTTCACGACACTAAGGAGAGGAAGAACAGAGCCTATTTGGAATTATTAAAGAGAAGCTGTGTGTAAAATTGATTGTCTTCTTGCACAGCAGGAGACTAAAGTCAGGAAAACCTGTCCTGTGGGGCTGGTGGTTCTCTAAACTGAAGGTAATGAGAGCTTGTCGTAGGTGGTGACTGTTGAAATTGGGACTGTGAAGTCCCTGGAAAGACTTTTAAGAGCAAAAGTATATACATTTGTAGGTTTCCAGAATTGATTTCTTCTCAAAAAATGACCTAAAGTTGCAGTTACCAACTACAACATGGATGTTAATTATCAAAGATTGGCACATCAGAATTGTATTCTCTGGATGGTGCTCAAGAGTCTGAGGTGGCAAAAATAAAAACAAAGACTCATTTTTGTTCTACAATGTAAACATATTCAGAATTCTTTGAATTTGGGGGGGATAGAAAGACAGAACAATCATACTTGTTAAAAAAATCTGATGAGTACCCAAAGACATTCATGCTGAGAAACAGAAACATTTAACAGGGTTATTTTAAAAAGTAACTCATTGAGTTACTTGAGCTGCTTTGGAACTGTTTGTCTCTGAATTGATTGTTAATTCTTACAGTAGTTAGTATTCTCTACATTTTGCTCAGGAGGTGTTACCAGTTCTTCTCAGAAATTGACCACTGGCAACACTATACTCTTCTGTAATTGTTACGAAGTATTTTAAATGACATCTTCTTTTCAAACAATTCTTCAAAGTTGACTAAAACAAATTCCGAGTCTTCCAGGGACTCACTGCAGCCACACAGGAAAATGTGAACTGGAAGGTAGAGTCTGATCCTAAGATTTTGGTTTTGTTTCTCACAGATCGTACTTGCAAGCTCTGTGGGGGTGCAGTGTGAGGTTTTGTAGCCTTTAAACATGGTCTAGTGAGCAGTCAGGCGACTTAGATTATCCATCGTCTCTAGCATTGTGATCCCAGGTATTTTGATTATGGTGCTTTGGCTACTTCCTTTCTCACTCAGTGTTTTCATGTTCTTTGAAGAGTTCTTAATAAATGTTGGGACTGTGTTATAAGATAGTTCATTTGGAAGAGATGTTATAGGTGTGTGTACCCTTGTTTTTGCCTCAGTGCTAGAAAAAATTGGTACCTTGCAAATGGAAATGGTTGAACCAAAATGGTAAATACGATTGAACACGTATTACATCTGCTGTAATTCTCTGCGTCTTCCGTAAGACAAAACTACATGCATTTCATATTCTGGTGATGAAATATCGTGCCAGTGATTATATTCTATGCCCGCAATGCTTTCATTGCTGCTTGTTGCCTTTCCCAGAGCTTCCTTGCATGGGGCTATGGACCTTTAAGGGCAGGCACTGCTGTCATGCAGAATGTCCCTATGGATTCATTTTTTCCCATGCAGAATTATCATAGAGAAGCAGAATCATCATCAAGAATGTGTTAGTTCTTTGGCTATCTCTGTCCCGTAGTTCCTTTCATTTATTGGCTGGTTTGGCTTTTGTTGTTTTTATTTTATTTTTTTAGCATTTTTATTTAAGTGGTTGTACAAAGGAGTTGCCGCTCAAAAAGCAGTTTATGAGTACACTGTGTCTTGGTCAGTGTCAACCCTTCCAGTATTCTCACCTACCTCTCAAAATGCACCAATGCACCCCTACTTCACATTTCTTAAATTTTTAAGATTTGTACTTTTTTGTGCAATTTAATGAGGCACTTTATGGACACGTGCATCTTGATTTGTGTACCCCTTCAATATTTTCATCTCCCTTCGACCCACCCCTCCCCTTATCCTTAATGTTTCGGTATAAATGATGGATTTTGCCCCTTCCCCAACTCATTGCCCCAATACTCCCCTTTTGCCAACTACCAATTCCTAGGACTTACTTTGTTAGACTTTGACTTAGCATTAGCCATGTGCAGAGTGGCAATGACATTTCTGTTGTTCCAAGGTACATAGAGCTCCAAACTTTAAATTTGGTGCTTTTATGGAGCTTACGGAAAACTAGGATTTCTTTTACCAAAAATCAGCAAGCAATGATATAATGTATCTTTGTTTTAAAGTGCAAAAATTTTCATCATGGTTACTTTTTTGCCATCTTATTTCTTTAATTTTATTGTTGGGACAATGTGTAGCAAGGTTACAATTGCATTCGTCAGGTAGTAGATGCATGCATTACTTCTCGCACATCACTTGCCATGGATTAATGTTTAATAGACCCTGAGATGTTTAGAACTTTCCCTTCTGTTCTTTTGAAAATCTCCTGTCCTTATATCCCAAGCTTTTTTTTCTTTTTGGTTCTATGAATTCATCCTTGAGAATTTGTATGAAGTACCATGTCTGTGTAGTTAAAACTTGATTTTAACGCCAGGAAAATAGAGGCATCTTAATACATATCAAGAAAACTCTTGAGATGAAGTAGTGTATGCCATATACTCTAAATAAGCTACTATACTAAGTTAAATGGGTAAATCCATGTCCATGTGCACAAAAAGATGTTCTTCTTAAGTATGAGAATTTCTTGTTTTTTTTTTTTTTGCCAGTCCTGGGCTTGAGCTCAGGGCCTGAGCCCTGTCCTTGGACTTTCTCAAGGCTAGCACTCTACCACTTGAGCCTCAGCACCATTTCCAGCTTTTGTCTATGTATGTGGTACCAAGGAATCGAACCTGGGTCTTCGTGCATGCTAGGCAAGCACTTTAACCACTAGGCCAAACTCCCGGCCCCATATGAGAATTTCTTAATGTCAGGATCCTCTTACAAAGGCTACCGAGATTTTGTGTTTCTTTTTTTGTTGTTGTTGTTGCTTGTTTTTGCTTTTTACTTTTTCTCGTCTACAGAAGAATGAAATATAAGGTTTTTCTTTTTTCGAGCTATTTCTCAAGGAATTCCTGATTAAAAGTAAAATTGTATTCTTTTTACATACTAGGTGATATTCTTTGGTATAAGGATTCATAACAGCAATGAAAAATTTTAGAATAAATAGAAATACCCCATAGGCAAACAAATGAATGAGACTGTTTTCTGTGTAATAAAATTCTAACTGTGCACACCATCTCCTTTTCCTTACCTTTGATTTTAAATGACTAATTATCAGAACCAAGGTTTAAGCGTAGAGTGTTTGAAATCTCTTTATGCTATCTTTGATGTCTTTTACTTTTTCTCAAATTCTAAATTGCCCTGGCATTAGAAAGGTGACTTCAATCTAACATGGTTATTTTTGGTTTGGATTTTATTTTATCCATTTATTTTTTATTTGTTTTTAAATTCTCTAAATAAGGTATCATCATACAATCTTTTGGGGCAGCCATTTTTCTTTTTTTATTAAAGAATTTATTAACATTGATTTTTACATCATATTTCAAATGTCGTATTTAACAAACAAGTATTCAAGAAGGGAATCTCTATATACAATCACTGACATTTAGATTTTAGAACATAATTAAAATTAGGCTGAGGGTTTGTATGTCATAGATACATATTAATCTATCTAATAACATATTATGTCTATAGAGTCATAGATTTTTATGTCTATGTAGTTATGTTTGTATTTCCAAAGCATTGGGTAAATAAATATTGAGTCCTCGCTCTTGTACTGTTTGGATCTAATAGCCACATATTAAGGATACCATGTGCCCGTTGTTACTTTGGTCTTGACTTGTCTCACTCAACATGATTTGCTCTAGATTCATCCACTTCCCTGCAAATGCCATTATTTTATCTTGTCTGTTGGCTATGTAGAATTCCATTGTGTGATATATATATATATATATATATAGATACATAGATATATAGATATATATATATCACATTTTCTGTATCCATTCATCTGCAGTAGGGCATCTGGATTGTTTCCATTGCCTGGCTAATGTGAATAGTGCAGAGATGAACCTAGCTGAGCAAGTGTCCTGATCATATCCTGGGTTATGATGTTCAGGGTAGATGCCCAGAAGTCGTATGGCGGGATCGTTGGGAAGGTCAATTTTCAGTTCTTTAAGAAACCTCCACACTGCTTTCCAGAGTGGCTGAACTAATTTACAATCCCATGAGCAGTGTAGTGGAGTTCCTTTTTCTCCACAACCCTGCCAGCATCTGTCATTGTCTGAGTTCAAAATCTTGGCCATCCTTGTTGGGGTAAGGTGGTATCCTAGGGTTGTTTTATTTGCATTTCCTTTATGACCATGGATCATGAGCATTTTCTCATGTGCTTTTCTGCCATTTTAACCTCTTCTGATAAGTCTCTCTTTAGTTCCCTTGCCCATTTAGTGATTGGTTTGTTGGGTTTGGGGGAGATTAGTTTCTTGAGTTTCCTGTTGATACTGGATATTAAGCATTTGTCAGATGTATTATTGGTAAATATCTTTTCCCAGTTGGTTGGCTGTCTTTCTACTTTAGTGGCTATAGTTTTATCTGTGCAGAAGCTTTATTTTTAGATAGTTTCATTTATCAAGTCTCCAATTTGTTGTGACCCTGGGATTTTATTTTTATTTTTGGATTTTTTTGTTGTTTGGATTTTAAACTGTAATGTTTCCTTAGTCGAATTTTAAATTAGGTTGAACATTTTTGCTTATCTTGCTTTGTTTCTCTTTGGTAGTGTTATCTCATTTCTTAAAATACGAGTAAGATTCTGCAGAGTTAGGTCAGTCATGAAATCTGATCTGGCAGGAGACGGAAAGTTCTTGTTCTTCATGACTAGATATTCTGATTTACTAAACAGTCTCCATGGAAGACTTACAGCATGATTCTCAGTTCTTAGATTCAGCAGGTAAGCTTATTCTCCACATTCCCATAATGACTTCCTGGAGAAGCCTGGAGAGCCATTATCCTCTTAGCATTCTCTTCTAGTCTTCTAATGAAGAAACATAATCTGATAATTTGATATAGGAAAACGTACTTGTGAAAATCCAATGCAAACTCATTATTTTAAAAAATCATGAACATAATCAAATTAGAAAGTGGAACACAGAGAAAATGAAAATACGACAAATCCTACTGCTATATTGCTTAACAAAGAAAAATTACATTCTTTACCTCTCAGATTAAAATAAAGAAATCTTCGTTACCCATCATTTTCTTCAGCATTGTACTCAAGTTGTACCTAGTGTAATAAGAAAACAAAATAGCAAAAGCCAGATTGGGTAGGAAGGCAAATTAAAAAAAAAAAAACAAACCAACATATGACAAATCAGTTAGATGTCTGTTATTCAATCAAGTCAGAGTTAGAAATAAAGTGTTAAAAATTCCGATATTTATAAAAATATTTAGGTGAAAATTGAGAAAGGCACATTCCATCTTCATAGAGAGATATCAACTTTTGGAGAGTGGAAGACTCAACATAATGAAGACGTTATTTCCAAGTTGATCCAATAGGTCTGATATGATTCTGTTCAAATTGCAGAGGCAACATATATACATGGTAATCCTGAAATATACAATATATGATAGAGCCAATTAACTCTGAAGTTTAAAAAGATAATTAAGGTTGAGTAGTCTCACTAACTTTAAGCTTCTCTAGCAAAATGAATGAATAAACATAATAGCTGGGTGACAGTGACTCATGCCTGTAATCCTAGCTACTCCTGAGGGTAAGATCTGAGGATTGTGGTTTACAGCCAGCTGGAGCAGGAAAGTCTGTGAAAATCTTGTCTCTAATTAACCACCAAAACTGGAAGTGATGCTGTGGCACAAAGTGATAGTACACTCGCCTTGAGCAAAAAAGCTCAGGGACAGTACCTAAAGTCCTGAGTTCAAGCCCCAAGACTGACAAAAGAAAAGTATAAGCAATGAAGATTTGTCTGAAGGGTCAAATAGTTCCATCAAGTAGAAGAAAGACTCTAGAAATAGGTCCATGCAAATGTGTCCAATTCATTTTCATGAAGTTGCAAATGAATTAAATGGAGAAAGAACAAATGCTATTGCATATCTTTATGTCACAAATAAAAGCAACACCTCAGGTTAAGTTCCAGATTTTGTAGGAATCTAAATTAAAATGTATCATAGATGTAAATGCAATTGATGAACATTGTGTAAAAAATAAAAGCATCCATTATCACTTGAATTTACTCAGAATCATATTCAATACCTTACTAATGTGAGACCTTCAATAAAATCACTTGAAATTAACTTTTAGGACAATGTTAAAAGAATAAGACAAGCTAAGGGCAGTGAGGAACTCTTATTCACATAATCAATAAAGAAATTATACCTACTCTGTGAAAAACTGTAAAAAATAGAACACTGCATTAAATAACAGCAAAAACATTTTAATAGTCACTTCACCACTGAGGCTTTATGATGCCACATAAACCAAATGAAGCACAAGCCTAAGAAGATGTTTAAAAACTCCTTGACTACTAAATGAAAATTAAACCTAAAATGATTTACAGTGATATACCTAAAAATTTTCATAAACTGTTTTGTTAAATAAAATCTCCTTTATACAACTACTTAAAGATAATAGTAATTAAAAATGAAAACTACTGACAACCAAGTGCCGGTAGTGTGCCCACCTGGCTCTTCAGAAGTCCTAAATCTAGAGAAGAGAAGTTTGAAACCTACCTGGGCATAAAGGTTAACTAGACTCCATTTCCAAAATGACAGCGAAAAACAGCCTAGAGGCATGGCTCAAGTGGTACAATGCAAGCAAAGATTCAAATACTGAGTTCAAACTTTAGTACTGGTGCATATTAATAATAACACTAATTTCTATAAGAAAGACAAGGAGAAAGTAGAAATCTTACATTTTTGCTGGTATAATCGAAAATGTTTTAGCCACTCTGGAAAACAGTTTTGAGATTTTAACAGTAGTTTAATGTATAGTTACCGAATGACCCATCAATCAACCGGGTAGCTATTTTGACTTTATAGGATTATAAATTTATATTTAAATGGAAGCTTGGAGATAATGTTTCATTTTTTTAATTAAACAATTTATTAACATTGATTTTTACATCATATTTCAAATGACATATTTAACACACAAGTATTCAAAAAGAGAATCTCTTTATACAATCACTGGCACTTAGATTTTAGAACATAATTAAAATTAGGCTGAGGGTTTGTATGTCATAGATGCATATTAATCTATGTAATAAAACGGGTCTATAGAGTCATAGATTTTATGTCTATGTAGTTGGAAATAAATGTTTCATTTTTTTTACAAAACTAAATTAAAATGCATTGTAGATTTAAATGTGAAATGCAACTCACAAATGCCCCTAAGGGTAAGCATCTAACACTGATGGACTGATGCATTTCTATTCTTCCATGCAATGGCATATTTATCAGCAATAAAGAGGGATGAACACCATTGCTTCCATCTTAGAGGCCTTATACTGAATGAAAGAAGACAATCTCAAAAAAATTCCAGGTGTGATTTCACTTTACATGGCTTTCCAGAAAGGAGGAAGACTGCAGGTGGCAGATCAGATCCAGGATTGCCTGAGGGAGATGAATGTGCTGTAAGGGAATTGGGGAGGGCAAATTTGCTCTGTGTCTTGATTGTGTTTGTATATGCATTTGTAGTCAAATTAAAGTTGATGGAAGCAGTATACAATTTAAATGTTTAAAAACTTCATCATCGGCATCATCTACAGAAATTGATCATAATGCTTTCAACATATTGATATCTCACAAGTAGATCTGGCTCATGTGCTGCTTTCTCAGAAACTGCCTGTGGCAAGAGGAAATGCTGCGGAGATAATAGCAATTGGTTTTGAAGTTCCACTTCAGTATAAACACTCAAGAAATTCTTCACTGATTTTTTTTCCTTAAATATTTGATTACCTTAGTGTAATTTAAATGAACCATTATTAAATAATCTGTCAGAAAATTTGGTTAGAAATGAATTGTTTTTAAAAGCAAAATTAAGTTAGCACAATGAGTTGATATTGTATTTTTATTAGTAACAATTGCTATTATTAAATTTCCATTTATAGTGTTTACATACCTTGTATATTTTGTAAACATTATAGATTCATTTTCTAATAGATAGCTTGGAAAGTCCCTAAGGATTAAGTTGGGTAGCAAGAACAGAGTAAATATTCACTACATTTTTCGTCCTTTTTTTTCTTCAAGTGTCAATGGAGAATGTTCTCCAGTCCTGTGCATTTTCCCTTCCTACCACCAGTGCTTTAGTGTTCTGGTTTCTCCAGTTCTCATCAGTACTGTGTATTTTCATTAAGTTTTTTTTTCTTTACTCTAGTAGATGGATTGTGGCATTTCGTTGTGGTTTCCCTTTGCATTTCTAACAGTGATTTATACTGAACATCTTTTTATGCACTTTTGTCATTTCTATCTTCTATAAGAGTCTGTTGAAATTCTTTGGCAGTTTTTTTTTCTTTGAATCTATCTTAGAGTAATGGGAGATTTTTTTTTTCCAGCTCACAGATAAATCTAGATGGATGTTTTGAAGACATCTTCCTCATCTGAGCCTTACCTTTCTATGACAAACCTTTTTATAACAGTATATTTTAAAGAGCAGAATTTTCGTGTTTTAATGATGTTCTGTTGTTTTTCTCTAATGACTCATGTCTTTTATGTTACATGTATGAAATCTCTGCTGAACTTCTTTGATTTCTTCTAGAAATTATATTTAATTTCGTTTTTAATAGATTATTATCAACTATATTTTAAAAGAAAGGATAGAACAAAAGGACCAAATAAATAAAAGAAAAATTTCAGTGTCTTCATAAGATATATGGTGATGACGTATCTAGTCTTATGTAAAAATACATTAATTTTTAAATGATTTTTAAAGAAAGAATGTGACACTGAGACAGTTCAGTTAATCAGCGCAATTATAAGTGAAACAAGGTAGTTGCCCATGGAACCCACCCACTCTTGACATAGGGATAAAGCTCCATTAAGGTGTCGAATGACATGATGTGGTGTTGAGTGGCATTCTCATGTGCATCCCGGTAGTTGTATAGTTCTGACCTTTACAGGCTACCTCTGAACAGGCAGCAAGGTATCTGTTTTCTAACTTCTGCTTGCCTTCTGTACCAAGATGGCATAGAGACTAATGATTATGCACGAGAAATGGTACCATTTAAAATTCTCCTTTCTTCATTTATCAGCTACAACTTTCATCAATGGCTTAATTTCTTCTAACCTCTGCTTTTCACTTCTGTGATATGAGGGCATGATACTCCATGTGGGTGGTGATGGGGGAATTAAATGAAATGTGCACTTAGTCTCATGACAAAGGAATAAAATGGTGACACACAATGGTATCCTTGGTTTGTGGCTATTCGATCCAAACAGTACAAGAGTGAGGACTCAATATTTGTGTACCCAATGCTATGGACATGGTATTGTAAATATAAACACAACTACATAGATATAAGAATCTATAACTCTACAGACATAATGTTTTATTACATAGACTTTTATGTATCTGTGACATACAAACCCTCAGCTTACGTTTCATTATGTTCTAAAATCTAAGTGCCAGTGATTGTATATAGAGATTCCCTTCTTGAATACTTGCCTGTTAAATATGTCATTTGAAATATGATGTAAAAATCAATGTTAATAAATTCTTTAAGAAAAAATAAGGAAAAAACAAACAGCTAATATGGAAGTGTTCGAATTTCCAATGGGCTACTTCTAAACTAGAATGTGGAACCTATGAACAAAGCTTACTTTTAGAAAAAATATGGAATGCTTCATGAATTTGTGTGTCATCCTTGAGCAGGGGCCATGCTAATTTTCTCTGTATCATTCCAACTTTAGTATATGTACTGCAAATCGAGTACTAAATCTTCCATCCTTGAAGTCAGTTTTGTTTGTAGTATAGAATTCTTTGATGCACGTATCTTAAAATATGTCCAGTTCTATTATTCGTTGTGGGAAGAGTTTCTCTGTGGCTAATGAATTAGGTTGGTATACTGACCAAAAAGCAGTTGCCTTTCATGTGAAGTGACATATATGTGAACTTGTTTTGTATTCTTATTCAGCACATTTTTCTTAAACTGAAAAGAAACTGGATTGATTACTGTTGCTGTGCTATAGGTATTGTGTAAGACATTATATGTTTTTCATCTTTGCCTTTTTATCTCAATGTTATCACCTTAGGAAAAAATGACATTGTTTCTTCTCTTTGTGAAGTTCAGTATCAGCTTTACATCCATACCAAGATTCCTTCTGGAATTTTGTTAAGCATTATATTGAATGTTAAGATAAGTAATTTGAAAGGACTACATGAGTCACAGTTTTAAGTCTTCCACTCAGCCATTGATCACAAAATGTGATCATTTCTTCTGACATAATGTTCCTTGTTATTCTTGCTTAGTTTTATTATGTTTTATGTGCTCTTTCTTCATTTGTTGTGATAATTTAATTTTTGTTTTTAATGACATAGTATTTATTAATTTTAGAATATAGAGTTAATGCATACTGGGATAAAAACCCAATTAGTCAGAAATTATTAATCTTGCATATGTATTTCTGGATTCAGTATACTAAGGACTTGTTAAAGTTTTTTAAAATATATTTTTATTGTAATTAATAGAAAGGTTTCATTATATTTGCCAGATAGAATGTGTATTACTTAACGGATATTGCTATGCCTTCTCATGTTTTTGTTCCCATTTTCCTAACCACACCCCTCCCTTCATTTTGTTTCCCCCCCTTCCCTATCCTATTTCAAATAAACAAATAAACATATATATATATATTATATATCTGATAACGAGGTAATATACTATAACAATATGAGAAAACCAAGGAACAACATAAGAGATGAGAAATAACATAGTACATTAAGAACAGCAATCACATTATATGGGTCTTGTTTCTATATCCTGGAAGTCCTTTCATTTAGCCTCATCCTGTATGGCCTTAGGTATCTAGGTTTTGTCCTATTGTAAACCTCTGCTAGGGGAGTTCAAGGTTTATAACTACTTATGACAAATGAGGGAAGCCATTAGGCCTGTGTTCATTTGAGTCTGGCTTACTTCACTTAATATGACTTTTTCTAAGTCTTTCATTTCCTTACAAATAGGGTGATGCTGTTCTTTCTCATAGCAGCATAGAATTCCATTGTGTATAAATACTATAACTTGTTGATCCAATATTCAACTGAGGAGGCATTTGGTTTGGTTCCTTATCTTTGATGTGGTAAATAGTGCTGCAATGAACATGGTTGTGCTAGTGGATTTATTATGTCCTTGTTTCTGGATGATTGGGTACATGCCAAGTAGTGGAATTGTTGGGTCATAGGGGAGCTCTATGTTTAGTCCTCTGAGGAACTGCATACTGCTTTCCATGGTGGTTGAACTAGTTTTTACTCCCACCAACAGTGTAGTAGTGATCCCTCCTGGCCACATCCCTGCCAGCATCTATTGTTATTAGATTTCTTCGTTATGACCATTCTAACTGGAGTGAGGTGGAATCTTAGAGTTGTTTTGATATGCAATTCTTTTATGGCCATAGATGTAGAGCATTTCACGTGTATATTTCTTATTTCTTCTTCAGAGAAGACTCTCTTTAAGTCTTTGGCCCATCTTTTAATGGGATGGTTATTTCTTTGGAGATGAGTTTTGGAGTGATTCAATTTTTTGACCTGTTGATATATTTTAGATGAGGCCTTTTCTGTTGTATGGTGAGTGGAGATCTTCTCCCTGTCTGTGGGCTTTCTATTTAGCTTGCTAACTATGTCCTTTTTTCATACAGAAGCTCTGCAGTTTAATGCAGTCCCACTTTCCAAACTTTCTTTGATTTTTCTGGGTCCTTATTCAAGTTTTGACCTGTGCCAAGACCTAGTGTATCTCCTATTCTCCTATTTCTTGTAAGGTTTTCAGTGTATCTGCTTTTTTTTATTGTAATTAGTAAAAGGGTTACATGATATTTGCCAGATAGAAGGTGCATTGATTCACATACATTGATACCCTTTCACATGTCTTGGTACCCATTACCCTCCCCCCCACACCCCCCACCCGTCTTGGTTTTCCCCCCTTCCCTATCAAATTTCAAATAACCAAATACAAATAAATTCAATATATCAGATAACAAAGTGAGATACTGTAACAATATGAGATAACCAAGGGACAGCAGATGAGAGGCAACATAGTATATTAAGGACAACAATCATTCGTTATATGGCTTTTGTTTCAATATCCTGGAGGTCCTTTCAATTAGCTTCATACTATATGGCCTTATGTATCAAGATGATTTTGCTCTATTGCAGATCTCTGCTAGTAGAGCCCAAGGTTTCTACTGATTATGACGAATGAGGGAAACCATTGAGCCTAAGTTCCTTTGAGTCTGGCTTACTTCACTTAATATGATTTTTTTCTAAGTCTTTCCATTTCCTAACAAATGGGGCGATGTCATTCTTTCTGACAGCAGCATAGAATTCCATTGTGTACAAATACCACAACTTGTTGATCCACTCATCAACTGAGGGACATCTAGGTTGGTTCCATATCTTTGCTATGGTGAATAATGCTGCAATGAACATTGTTGTGCTAGTGGATTTAGTATGTCCTTGTTTCTGGATGGTTGGGTAAATGCCAAGTAGTGGAATTGCTGGGTCATAGGGAGCTCTATGTTTAGCCTTTTGAGGCACTGCCACACTGCTTTCCATAGTGGTTGAACAAGTTTGCACTCCCACCAACAGTGTAGTAGTGATCCCTCCTGGCCACATCCCCTCCAGCATCTGTTGTTATTAGTTTTCCTGATCCTGGCCATTCTAACTGGAGTGAGGTGGAATCTTAGAGTTGTTTTGATTTGCATTTCTTTTATGACCAGAGATGTTAAGCATTTCTTCATGTGTCTATAGGCCATTTTTGTTTCTTCTTCAGAGAAGACTCTCTTTAAGTCTTTAGCCCAATGGAATAGAACTGAGGACCCAGATACTAAACCACAGACCTATGGCCACCTAATCTTTGACAAGGGAGCCAAAAAAATAGAATGGAAAAAAGAAAGCCTCTTCAACAAGTTGTGCTGGCAGAACTGGTTAAGCACCTGCAGAAAACTAAAGTTGGATCCTTCTTTGTCACCTTGCACTAGAATTAACTCCAAATGGATCAAGGCCTGGAGGTAAAAGCTGACACACTGAAAACTTTACAGGAAGGAATAGGAGATACACTAGGCCTCCCTGGCACAAGTAGAAACTTTCTTAATAAGGACCAAGAATCACAACAAATCAGATAAAGGCTGGATAAGAGGGACTGCATTAAACTGCGGAGCTTTTGTATGGCAAAGGACATAGCTAGTAAATTAGTTAGGAAGCCTAAAGAGTGGGAGAAGATCTTCACCAACCAAACAACGGACAAAGGCCTCATATCTAAAATAATATCAACAACTCAAAATATTGAATCACTCCAAAACTAATCTCCAAAGTAACAACCATCCCATTAAAAAGTGTATCTGCTTTTACCTTGAGGTCTTTGATTCATTTGGAGTTAATCCTGGTGCTGGGTGATGTAGCAGGATCCATCTTTATTTTTCTGCAGGTGCTTAACCAGTTCTGCTTGACTTGTTAAAGTTTATTTGTTGCCATTTGTCCTATTGTGCTCTAGTTTTCTAGCCCTGTGCTTATCTGTATTTTCATGTTAGAGTAAGATTGTCTCATACAAGGATTTAGGAAACCCACCTCTTTGTTTTACAAATGTTTTAGATGTTATTGCTTTTGAAATCTGTAGTAGCAGTTGCCAGTGACTACATCAGAACCTAAACTTCTACTGAGACAGATTTCTGTGCCCTCTGTAGGTCATCAAAAGTGGAGATTTTTCCTGCTTTCTGGTGATGGATTGAGGAATTCCTCTCCTCTCTTTTTAACCAACAACAGTTTTTGCTTTTCTTATATTGTAGCCACTCACATAAACCTTGGAATACATGCATTTGTCAATGGTATTTTAAGGCCTTTGCTTTCCATGAGAATAGTCTGAAGAGAAGGGCTAAATCTTTTTTGCCTATTGAGTGAATTTGTTGCTGTAGTTCTAACTGACCATTCCTGAAATGACTTCTCCTTGGTAAAAATACTATTACACTGTTATCCAGTGTCATTAAGCCCACCATGGGATCTTCATTATTCTATGAAAATATCCTCACTTCTAACAATTTCAATAGCTCTAACATGGGTCTGTGATCTTTCAGGACCAAGCTAAAAATAGGTATTCATACATTTTCTTTGAAAATATTTCAGTCTAAATTTAATTCAATAAACATTTTTACTGGCTGTAATAATCACCCTAATTCAAGCCCAGTGTAAATCCCCAAACTGTACTAATTGGGGAAAATTGCATGTATCATTCGTGGTTTTATGTAAATTAATTTTTTTCACTGCTTTTTGGTGGATACTTATATCCAAATTTGACATTTTCTCCATAGGTAATTATAATTCTTCCTATTTTACCCAGTGTTTAAAAATTCTTTTTTTTTTTTGCCAGTCCTGGGCTTGAGCTCAGAGCCTGAGCACTGTCCTTGGACTTTCTCAAGGCTAGAACTCTACCACTTGAGCCTCAGCACCACTTCCGGCTTTTTTCTATGTATGTGGTACCGAGGAATCGAACCCGGGTCTTCATGCATGCTAGGCAAGCACTTTAACCACTAGGCCAAACTCCCGGCCCAAGTGTTTAAAATTTTGAACATAAATGGGTACCAAGACATGTGAAAGGGTATCAATGTATGTGAATTAATGCACCTTCTATCGGGCAAATATCATGTAACCCTTTTACTAATTACAATAAAAAAATGTATTCTTGATCTGAGGATTAAAATTATGTATAAAACATGGATTCAAGGAATTACAATGATGAATTATCAGTCCTCAAACTTAGTCAACCTGTCATAGGCACTTGAACTAGTAATTTGTTGCCATATAACTAAAATACCCAAATGTCTAATGATTCAAATCAACCTTCGTTCTTTTTGTGTACCCACCTTGGCCCAGTACGTAGGCACTGTCCCTGAGGTTTTGTGCTTAAGCCTAACACATAAGCCATAGATCCATTTTGGCAGTTACTTGGAGATAAGATTTTCATGAACTCTCCTGCTAGAGTGGCTTTGCACTATGATCCTTAGATCTCAACTTCTTGAGTAACTAGGAACACAAGCATGAGCCATTGGCACATAGCAATTGATTCCTTTTTAAAGATCTCTGCGTTAATGTATACAAGCATGGCTTAAGTCAACAGCACTAAGTTGCTTCAGAGTTGTTGAGCTGTTGTATCCTCACTTACTGTTGGCTGTAAGTTTCCTTGAACCCTTGCGAGTTTGGGTTGTTCTTTCTAGGGTGATGGTTTAGTTCATCGAAATATACATGTGAAAGCACACTAGTGACAGTCTCTGAAAAGAAATCTTATCCTTAATGTGTGATTGTTGTTCTTAATGTACTATGTTATTTCTCATATCTTTTGTCCCTTGTTTATTCTCATATTGTTACAGTGTCTTACCTTGAAATCTGGTATATTGTATATTCTTTTATTTGTTTATTTGAAATAGGAAAGGGAAGAGGGGAGGGGTTGGGGGAAGGGAAATGGAGTAAAATCAATGTGTGAAGTAATGCTCCTTCTGTCTTCTATCTGGAGAATATAACTGTAACACCTTTATTAATTATAATATATATACATATATATGAAATCTTATCCATGAAAATGTATTCACTATTTCTTAGTAAGGTGGATATAAGGGGAAGATGCCGTGGATTGTTATGAAAAGGTTTCAGCATAGCAGTATTAGATTAAACTCTTAACACATTGCTAAATTAAAGTAGAATTGATTTGGTTTTTCTTAGCTAATCAGATGTGCTAGTGTTTATCCTTGATAATACCAATGTGAATTTAAGCATCACTCATATTGAAATGAGGGCATCATTGCCATTAGCACTTTCTTCAGCCTTGGTTTCAGAAAGTACTTTATAACTGGGAATGTGATAAAGCTTCATGTATATAAAGTTAGCGGGAAAATAGTGGAGCACTGAAATAGAGACACCAGTAGATAATTTGAAGAGACTAGGAATTTCAGTTTGTCATGAAATCTTGGCTTACCTTTTTATGATGAATTTGAAATAAATTTGTTAGCCTTGTAGCCTGAAAACTGGAAGCAGTAAAAATGTTGAATTTTGTAGTGAAAAAAAACCTACCCTCACCTAGATTCTATGTGTAATCATTTTCTATATTACTTTTATCTTTTCACACAATTACATACATGACCATTTTTTAGCTCTCCATCAGTGAATTGTAGGTTATTTCAGTGTTGTGTATATGAAATACTTTATTCGTAGAATACTTTTAAAACTCAGTACTCCTTTATAGTATTTTAAGAGGTAAAAAAAATGTTTATAAACTGTCATGAATAGCCCAAAAAACCCCGCTGTGTACCATTAGTACATGCTCAATAAATGAATGACCAAATGTAAAACAGGCTCATTTAGGGTTTGAAGCCAGTTGGAATGTAAAAGCAGGTGAATATGATAAAAAGTACTTTATGTGCATGAATGAAAATAGGGAGAATGATAAAGAGTATGATCACAGTATATGGATGGAAATACCACAAGAAAACCCCACTGTATAACTGATATATGCTACTGAAGATGTTTAAAGAAAGAAAAAATTCTCATGGAATGTCCTAAGTTTTCGTGCAATGTCCTGTAGGTTAAAAATCAGTGTAGAAATCCCCTTTCCCCCTCAAACACACACACACACACACACACACACACACACACACACACACACGAGTGGTATTTTGAGAATTGGCCATCATTTGTAGGCAATAGCAAAAATATTACATACATAATTAGGCCTATGTCCTAAAATGTGGAAAGCATTGTCAGAGAATACCAGAGACTTGAGAAGCTAGATCAGTGGTGTCTAGTTTGTGAATTATGCACCCTTCTGAAAGCCATCTTTCCCATTAAGGACAATTTTTCTTACTGTAGGTAATGCCAGTTTCCTGTTGATAATCCTGTGGGATGTTCCATACGTAGTGTTACTTCAAGTGCAGACCTGATCACTCATGAAACCCAAATACTTCATTTTAAGTATTTATTCACTGCATTGAATAGAAATAAAGCAAGTATTAGTGAGTGACATGTTGACAGAGCTGTATATGTGTGACAGACCAAAAAGAACAAAAAAAGTGATTTGTAACAATTCTTCCAATTGCTAGAAAGGAAATACTTTTAGGCAGGGTATGTCTGAGAGAATTTCATTTGAATGTTTAAAGTTCTCTATTAGCATATCATACTTAAAGAGTTCAGGCTAGTGTCATTATACTAATTTACCACAGAGTTAACTGCGCATTGTGAACATAAGCTCTGCTATTAATTTCAGAGCAGAAACCAATGTAATATGGATAATGTAAATATTAAAGTATTAAATTTTAATTTCTCTGTGTAGGAATGCTCTCACTGTTGTCTTTGTGTGTTTGGATCTTGGTGGTTATTGTCACATGGAAAGAGATATTTCAGCTCTCTAGCAGGATTGGTGAATGTGAAATCATTTGTTAGATGATGAATGCTTCTTCTGTACCTCCATTGGCTATCCACAGCCATATGCATATGCTCATAATTCCTTCACCAAGTGATGTTATAAATACCTACCTGGTGACTTTGGATTTCAGGCTGACTTTCTCAACATTTTCACATGACAAGAGTCATGACTATAGACCTTGAAAGTCTATAGTCAAAACAGCATTTTCCATATTCCTTAAGCTCATGTGTCATTCTGAGTGACTACAATGGGAAGGTATAGGGTTTCCTGTCTGACTCTGAGTCAGACAAGAACAATCAGGAGTTCATGTTTTGTGTGGGTTGGAGAGAGAGAAGGCAACCAGTCGGGGTGCCCCTTCTCCCACAAGAAGTGTGGATTGGGAGAAAGCCAATGACCATCAAGGAAGAAGATGCAGTAAGGAAACTGCTAAAACTTTTTTTTATGTGACAGAACAGAGATCTGTATTTCAGTGTCCTACGCCTCCGTCAGATCTCTTTAGCAAGAAATGTTCTGCACTGGGAAGATAGAGTTTGGAATATTCTCAGATGATCCCTGGAATGAAACCATATCCCTGGCAAAGGGGACTCATGACCTGCATAAATGACAGCTTTGTCCTGGATTCATCCAAAATTCATAAATCTATTGAGTCACGATGTGTACAAGGAATGAGTGGATGATGGGAGAGGCCGTTCTTACTCACCAGCCTCCTGCTTCTCTAGCAAAAGCTGACAGGATGCTGGGGAAAGTCGCCAGCTGGTGAACAGCTCAGAATAGAGAAAATCAGAGTTTAGAGAATCCACCTGTCTCTTGTTGAGGTGCCAACTTGGGCCAGAATGAGGGAAGAACTATGAGTATTAATTGAAAATGCACAGGCAAAGTCTGCTCTGGACGATTTGCATCATTTCTTGTAGTTTATCTCACTGCATTGAAGTATAATTTGATTTCCTTCTGCCAAGTACATTCCCTGGCTCAGGAGAATCAGAATTTCTTTACAGAAAGGGCACATCTATGTATAATTGTATGAATGCAAGATAATATAGTAATATATAATAATATATTATTACTATATAAATAGCATGTTAGTTATTAATGTAGTGAGGAATACTTACATTGTATAGGTAAAATATGTATAATGTGTAATATTTATTCTCATGTCATGTAAATATGAGCATATCTGAGACCTAGTGTTTTTCTTTGTTATTTGGTAGTCACATTTCTTAGTAATAGGTTTATTGTACTGCTATAAAACTAGCATTTTTAAACTATATACACCCCAAGTCCCTGAGAAAGTAGGCCAATTGGTTTGCATTCTTTTCTTGATATCTGCCCCCCATTCCTGGGAAGGCCCTTATGAGTACCTAGGTTAGACCTTAGCTACAGTTTCTTTCCTGTCACTGGGGTTTAGAGGTTAAGGATGCAGGGGCTGGTGCAAACTTGCCCCAGTTCAGATCAAATTCCCACACTATCCAGCTGTATGACCTCAGCACTCCTGAGTTCATTCATGCAATTAATTAACATATTTACAGCTTCCCTATAATAATGTAAAGCACCTTCCGTATCTAGGCACGTGATAATCTGTAAGTTACCCTCTTTCCATCTGTCTATCCTTTCTTCCCTCCTACTTCAAAAATTGGTAATTGATTTCCATGCAGTTTAATTGTTATGCATGGGTTAAAGAGCCATAATTGCCTCCAAATTAATGGCCCTTCTATGATGTGGAGGGAAACATATGGGGAGGGCTGATGTCAGATGGAAGAGAAATGAAAAATGGCCTCACCCATAAACATACCACAGATCTTGCTCAAATCACATATAAAAGCTCCCCTGAGAGATTTTTTTTCCTGGCGAAGTTGTAGTTCTTCATTTCTGTTTGCAGGTTGCACAATTCCACCCATGCTTTGGCTTTTCTTAAGTGTGACATTGAATCTTGTTGGACATAAGTTGCTAGCCCTGGTTGACTGCATCCACGCAACTCGATGAGTTTTTCCTCTGGCTCAGCCATACTTTCTGTAGGCCTTGTGGAATCTCCCAGGTTCCTTCCTTTACCTCTAGAGACATCTCTCTCCCAAGCTGCATTTAGTACAAAGACAATACCACATGCCTCCCCCCAATGACATCTTATTTTTGGGATCTCCTTGCCCCAGCAGGTAGCTTGAGGGGGAATGTCGAACAAAAGGCTCGAGCACAGTGTTGTGTTATCCAGGGATCCAATTAGTTCTTTCTGAATAGGTTTTCAGTTTTCTACAAGTAAACGCCAAACACCTCACCTCAAGTTTGTGTGTTATCCCCAGACTCAGGTGTGTCAGGCCGGGCTTTTGGGCTCTGCAGTTCAGTCAACAGTAAGGGACAAAGTCCAGCTGCCTCCTTCCTCATAGATGTCCCTGTGGGTCTTAGCTGGTGTTCTGTAGACCCCATTAATGGGTTGCAGGGCTCTCCTGATATGAGAAAGCCCCCTACTTGTTAGCAGATTTGTAGAGCTGGGTGGCTGCTTATCTCAGAGACTTTTCTGAGAATGGGAACCTGTTTGAGGCTTTTTCTGAAATTCCCACAGAATCAAAGCAGCCCCAGTCCTCCTCCTAGGATACTAACACTCCGCCTAGGATACTAACATGTTCTGGCACAAGCTTATTACTTAAATGGAGTATTTGATTTGATCGAAACTATGGGAAAACAGTAGAGAAACTATTCAACAGAAATAGAGAAAAGATGGAGATCATAATACATTTGATGTTAATTGTGCCCTGTAAAGAACAATTGCTGTATAATTTGAATAATGGGTTTAGTCGCCAAAGGATTTTGTAAGATAAAATTCTTTCTTTAAAAATTAGCAAAGCTAAGCTCTGGTGGCTCATGACTGTAGATCCGAGATACGTAAAGACTGAGATTTGTACAGATGAGAATAGTAATTTGCCGAAAGAAATTACCAAGATCTATAGCATCATAAGGGCATACTTTTCAAACCTTTATGCCAACAAATTTGAGACTCTAGAAGAAATGGATGAATTTCTTGCCAGTATTAACATACCCACACGGAACCAAGAAGACCTAATCCAACTAAATAGACCTATTTCAAGCACTGAAATAGAAATGGCAAAAAGAGACCTCCCATCCAAAAAAAGCCCAGGGCCAGATGGATTCACAGCTGAATTCTATATGGTCTTCAAAGCAGAGCTCACACCAATACTCCTCAAGTTCTTCAACAAAAATGAAAATGAAGGCTCTTTGCCAAACTCATTCTATGAAGCCACTATAACCCTCATCCCAAAACCAGACAGAGATTCATCAAAGAAAGAGAACTTTAGACCCATTTCTTGGGTGAATATTGATGCAAAACTTCTCAACAAAATACTGGCCAACCATCTTCAGCAACCCATCAAAAAATTATACACTATAATCAAACAAGATTCATCACAGGGATTCAATACTTAATGGTGAAAAGCTAAAGCCATTTCCTCTAAAATCAGGAATGAGACACGGATGCCCACTCTCTCCACTCCTCTTTAACATAGCATTAGAAATCCTAGCCAGACCAATAAGATAAGAAGCAAGCATAAAGGGGATCCGAAGTGAAACTTTCCCTCTCTGCAGATAACATGGTTCTGTATTTAAAGAACCCTGTAGATTCCTCTTTCAAGCTGCCTGAGCTGATTCAAAAGTTTGGCAAGCTAGCAGGGTATAAAATTTACCCTCAAAAATCAACTGCCTTCCTCTATGCTAACAATGAGAGGACCAAGGCAATAATCAGGAAAGCAACTCCTTTTGCAATAGCCTCAAAGAAAATGAAGTACCTAGGAATTAACTAAAAAAGTAAAGGACCTTTATGATGAAAACTTCAAAACCCTGAAAAAGGAAATTAAAGCAGAACTGAGGAAATGGAAAAACTTCCCATGCTCCTGGATTGGAAGAATTAACATTGTGAAAATGACAAACTTGCCAAGGGCTAGCTACAAATTCAATGCAATACCCATTAATAACCCAATGTCATTCTTTAAAAAATTAAAGAGGCAATTCAAAAATTTCATATGGAATAATAAAAGACGCCATATAGCAAAAATAATTTTTAGCGGAAAGAACAGAGCAGGAGGAATTTTAATACCAAACTTTAGACTCTTATTACAGAGCTATAGTGACCAAAACAGCTTGGTACTGGCACAAGAACAGGCCTGAGGACCAGTGAAATAGAACTGAGGACCCAGATATTAACCCACAGACCTATGGCTAACTAATCTTTGAGAAGGGAGCTAAAAAAATAGAATGGAAGAAAGACAGGCTCTTCAACAAGTGGTGCTGGCAGAACTGGTTAAGCACCTGCAGAAAACAAAAGTTGGATCCTTCTTCATCACCCTGCACCAGGATTAACTCCACATGGATCAGAGACCTGGAGGTAAAAGCTGACACACTGAAAACTTTACAAGAAGGAATAGGAGATACACTAGGTCTCCTTGACACAGTTTGAAACTTTCTTAATAAAGACCCAGAAACACAACAAATCAGAGGAAGTCTGGATAAGTGGGACTGCATTAAACTGCAGAGCTTCTGTAGGGCAAAGGAAATAGCTAGCAAACTAACTAGAAAGCCTACAGAGTGGGAGAAGATCTTCACTAACCATACAAATATCTAAAATATATCAACAGCTCAAAAAATTGAATCACTCCAAAACTCATCTCCAAAGAAATAACCATCCCATTAAAAGATGGGCCAAAGACTTAAAGAGAGTCTTCTCTGAAGAAGAAATAAGAAATATACACATGAAATGCTCTACATCTATGGCCATAAAAGAGTTGCAAATCAAAACAACTCTAAGATTCTACCTCACTCCACTTAGAATGGCCAGGATCAAGAAAACCAATAACAATAGATGCTGGCAGGCATGTGGCCAGGAGGGATCACTACTACACTGTTGGTGGGAGTAAAAACTAGTTCAACCACTATGGAAAGCAGTATGGCAGTTCCTCAAAAGGCTAAACATAGAGCTCCCCTATGACCCAGCAATTCCACTACTTGGCATTTACCCAATCGTCCAGAAACAAGGATATACTAAATCCGCTAACGGAACGATGCTCATTGCAGCCCTGTTTATCATAGCAAAGATATGTAATTAAGCCAGATGCCCCTCAATTGATGAGTGGATCAACAAGATATGGTATTTATATATAATGGAATTCTATGCTCTCAGAAAGAACGGCATTGCCCCATTTGTGAGGAAACGAAAAGATTTAGAAAAAATCATATTAAGTGAAGTAAGCCAGACTCAAAGGAACACAGGCTCAATGGTTTCCCTCATTTGTCATAATCAGTAGAAACCTTGGGCTCTCCTATCAGAGATTTGCAATAGATTAAAACCTTGATACATAAAGCCATATATTATGACACTAAATGAAAGGACCTTCTGGATATAGAAACCAAAGCCACATAATGAGTGATTATTGCCCTTAATGTACTATGTTATCTTTCATCTCTTTTGCTGTCATTTGGTTATCATATTGTTACCATATTTTAGCTTGTTAGCTGATAAATTTTATATATACTTATTTGGTTATTTGAAATAGGATAGGGAAGGGGGTAAATCAAGGTGAGGAGCGGGTATTAGGGGCAGGAATTGGGAACTAAGACATGAGAAAGGGTATCAATGTTTGTGAAGTAATGCACCTTCTATTTGGTGAACATGTGTAACCCTTCTATTAATTACATTAATAAATATATGAAAATAAGAAGGCTGAGATTTGAAGATCACAGTTAAAGCCAACCCAGGCAGGAATGTCAGTGAAATTATTATCTCAATTATCCATTAAAAAATAAAAAGAGGAAGGGCTGGGAGTTTGGCCTAGTGGTAGAGTGTTAGCCTAGCATGCATGAAGATCTGGTTGGATTTTTTGGTACCAAGTACATAGAGAAAAAGCCAGAAGTGGTGATGTGGCTCAAGTGGTAAAGCTCTAGCCTTGAGAAAGCTCAAAGACTGTGCTCAGGCCCTGGGTTCAAGCCCTACGACGTGCAAAAAATGCTAGAAGTAGAGCTGTGGTTCACGTGTGCGCACGTGCGCACACACACACACACACACACACACACACACACAAGTGTGAGGGGTTTCAGAGAGTGTGAAGGAGAGAGAAAGTGATTTTGTGTTCCCTGTGTACTAAATGGGAGATCAAAAAATCAAACTAGTAGTTGTTTGCTGCATTTATTCTTAGTTGTTGTCTGCTGTACCTTTTCTTTCTGAGCTGGGGTCATACATATGATCATCTAGTTTTTTATAGGTGTTGGTCGTTTCAAACACAATTTGTTAAGTCTCATCTTCCATAGAAGCATTTGCTTTTAATTTTAGTAAAATATGCAGGAAGGGGTCCACTTTTCCTTGCAGTGCAAAATGTAAAGTCAATAAAAGTGGATAAAAATTCTGCATGAACGCTAATGTAGTTAATGATTAATACTAGTTTAGTAAAATACAAACTTGACTTTACTCCATGGTTTTGAATTAATTCTGTTTATGGATATCTTCATGTAATTTCCACATCTGGCTGTATGCCACCTGCATTTTTTGGGGATTTGGGTTTTAGATATAATTTGTAGATATAGGTTTTTAGCAAGTACAATCCTGATCTCTGCAAAATTGTCATTAATTAAAATCCAACAAAATGAGAGAAGACCTTTAAAACAAATTCTTCAAGTAATGTTTACTTCTGAAATCCAAATCTGCTGTGTTCAATTATAACTAAGTTCTCATTGGTCATAATGAAGGAAACATAGCCTCCAGTATCATGTTTAGAAATCTTACTTATAATCTATACTTTAACCATACAGGCAATATGTGGTATTGTTTATGCTGTGTTTTTATTTAGTGTTTTTATATTGTCAGCTGGAGAATATTTATATTTAGGGGACATTGTATAGTATGGTATACAGTGAGATCTAGGGACGGCTAACATTTTCTTTGACATCTTTTCAGTAAAAGCTGCAGATAGGATAGAATTCCACATAGTGTTACCATTACTAACAGGAGCTCGTGACTTGCTTGGCGGCTTTCTGTTTGACTTGGCCAGGTGGCACTCATTTTGCTTTCCTAAATGTACTATGAACTTCTTCATATCTGTTGACCTACATGTTGTTTTAATCACCTGCAAGCTTGAAGATAAATTGTATACATGTGTGCCTTCCTGTTTTAGGGCTTTTTAAATGAGCAACCTGTTACAGATATTACCAGCCACTGGCAATATCTTCCCTCCAGGAATTAGGACTGCCGTCATTTCCTGTTATTATTTCCTCCCCCTTGTTTCTGGGGCTTGAACTCAGATCCTGGGTGCTATCCCTAAGCTCTTCAGCTGAAGGCTAGCACTCTATCCCTTGAGCCACAGTGCCACTTCCATTTTTCTGGTGGTTAAATAGAGATAAGGGTCTCATGACATGAAAAGGGATATCAATATGTGAGAAGTAATGCACCTTCTATCTGGCGAGTAGAGCTGTAACCCCTCTATACATTAAAATAAAAAAATAAATACAATTTTTTAAAGAGAGTCTCATGGACTTTAGTGCCTGGGCAGGCTTTGAATCTCTGCCCTCAGAACTCAGCCTCCAGAGTAGCTAGGATTACACGTGTGACCCCCCCATCCAGTGTCCAGCTTCCGGTGTCTTTTAACTGAATGAATTTCCACTGGAAATCAATGCTCTGTAACATCAAGATGCATTTACATTCGTGATGTGAAATATCTGATTGTTTTCTGTAGATACACAAAAGTTTTAGCTGTGAAAGGAGAAGTAGGTTCAGGGAGAGAGGGGGAGACAAATGAAGAGCACAGATGATTCAGTACAAATCATACAAAATTAAGGAAGCTGAAGGAAGGGGTGAGGTTGGAGGAATGGGGGAGAATGATGAACATGGGACATAGATCCACATGCATTATCTTCATAAACCACTTTGTCGAATTGCAACTCCTTTGTATCTCTATCAAAAGATAATTTAAAAAGGACAAAAGGAACATCACTTTCAAAATGTAAATTTTCTTGGTACTGATTTAAAATTCTGCATTGTCATAAATCTGGAAGAACTGAACTGACATTTGATATCCATCCTTGATAAAATGGTGAATGTTGGAAATTATACAAAGAAAATACATTGATAGTAAAAGATAAAATATATGTCAGATATATAAGCAAGTCTGAAAGAAGCACATCTAAAATGACAATAATATCATATTCTACTGGGAATTTTATGATAGTGATAATGTATTACTGTTTGCAAGTAATCATGCATGCACTCGTAAGATTTAACCGGATCAGTGAGTGAGAATGCCCCTCAATGATTTGTAGTGAAGTGTGAAAATTACAGCTTCATTTTAAAGCCTTGTTAATTCTTCAGTTAAAATGCTTAATAAAATGTTTTTTTCTAAAACAGATGTGAACTATTTTCAAAAGTGATTGTTGACATAGAATGAAATATAAATTGTAGTTGCTGCCTAGTAAAGAGAATATTCTCTAGTATAGGCAAGGACAATTTTAAGAGCAGGAATCATTGAATGTATTTCTGTAATAAGTAGTGGCAGGCAGAAGAGGTGTTCTAAAATTAAAAAAACAAAAACAAAAAACTAGCAGAGTCAATTTCAGATTGTGAAAACAGTCCAGGGTTTACCTGGCTGAGGAAGAATTTACTAGTTTGCCCTGTTCTGGATATACATAATGCAAATGACAGTCTATAAGAAACTTTATTATATGGCTTCATGTTGGTGTTAGGAGTTTGTATAGGGCTAGTTCAGACTGCTTTTTTTATTCCAGGAAAAGAACCCACAAAGCAGATTAATTGCTGGAATTTATTGGTTGACTTTTTGGAAAATTCTACTGGCTTGGTGGACTTCAGCATGGTTTGGTAAGGTCCCCAGTAACCTTCCTGTGGCAGTCAGTCAAGTAACTTGACTAATTTGCCTGGATTTGGGATATCTCCATCTGAAAATCCAAGATGGGGTGACCAAGTCATTTCACTGTGAGTGTGTCCCTTGGTAACTGGGTGCTAGACAATGCCATAGTGTCTGGGTGGGGGTAAGAGTGTACAATAGGAGTGGTGAGATGAACAGGGGACGGGCCCTGTCTGCATTATGATAGATGCCAAACTTGCAGTTTTCTAAAAGGCCGTATTTCCAAACTGTCTTCCTAACCTAGTGATTATTTTTTCTCCCAAGAGTGTTTTTCAAAATGGCTCGGGTAGCACAGTTTTCAAAAGAATAGTGATAATGATACAGGATTTTAGTGAACGTAATATTTTGGATTCCATCTCTCTCAAGTGCCATGAAGTGTAGTGATAGAGCATTGTTTGAAGTGAGGCCCAACTTGCACTATCGCATTTAAAATGGAAATACTTTCCTAGCCATTCCTATTCACTTTCTCTCTGTTTTCTGAAAGGTGTGTCTAAGTGTTCACATTGCTTTCTGTGCTGCGCTGGTATGTTTGACTATTTGAGACATTAAGACAGACACTGTGATCATGTGCCACTTTATTACATTATAGTGGCATTTGAAGCTTTAGTGAGATGCTGTTGTTTTCACTCATTCATTCATTCGTTTAATTTATTTTGTTATAGTACTGGTTCTTGAATTCATTCCTTGTTTGGCTTATTTGCTCATGACTGGTGCTCTGCTACTTGAGTCATTTCTTCATATCTGGCTTTTGCTGGTTACTGAAGAGAATAGACTCTAGGATTTGTCTTCCTGGGCTGGCGTTGACTATAGGCATGAGATTTAGGTACCTGGCTTAGTGGAAGGATGATAGTTTAATAAAGATGATTTAAGATCATTTCATATAAAAGCATCTCCATTTCTTTCTGAAGATGCCAGCTGAGGGAGATTCTCACCAGAAACTATGCTGCCTGTTCCTGCTGTTCAATTAAAGACAGCTTATCTACTGACTGTATGAGAGAAAGGGTCTGGGATAGCATGCTGTGAGCTCACACAGGGTGACCATAGAATTAAATATGCTGTGATATTGTGTACTGTTGTCCCATGAGGAGGTAAGGGATGTATGAGTATTATCCCACTGTACCTTCAAATTCCAAAATTAAAAAAAAAATCAGAAGCTGAATCCTCTTTAGCATGTAACAAGTAATACAGAACATAAAACTTGGCTGGCAGTTAAACCCATTCTAACATAAAGTGACAGGATCTACGTTTTCTAGATGAAAACGTCCTTGCAACATCCTTGTGTATGGGGGAGAGGTTTAGATAGTCTTTCCATTAAGATACCATCTTAGTTCCTAACAACTTGAGAAGATGTCTAAGTTGTGTTATGAGTAAGTAGTCAGGGAAATCGAAATGAAACAGCCAAATCTCAACAGCAGACTGGCTGTCACGTAGTATTTAGCACTGGAGTAGGTGTTTGAAGTTCTCTGTGGTGTGTGTAATGTCCTCTACTATATTTCAGAGTCTACCAGCTCTCCAGTGAGAGGCTGAATATATAATTCTCATCTATTTAGTGTAGTAGGTTTAAAAACGTGCATTTCACTTCTAATTGACTTCTTTGGGTTTAAAGTATGATAAACATATGCAACTCATGACACACAGTATTGTAAAGTTCAGATCATTCATGTAAAACATCATAAATATGTGCATATATATAAAAGTATTCACACAATAAACATCTTCTCCATAACAGTCATATAATGTGGCTTTTTAAAAGGCTAAGTTCCTAAGTGTTGAAGTACAGGGTTGACCAGTTTACTTGAGGAGTTTAAGTTTTCCATTAAGGTGGCATAACAAAGTTTAATTAACTAATTTGGGAGGCTCATTGCTTTGCTTCTTAATCAATAGAATACCTGTGTATACACATCCATCCACCTACACAAATCAGCAATTTGGTTGCTTTCCAAATTACAATTGTGCCTATAATAAGCATTAGTATCAGAGTTGTTTTTCAAGTTAATGATTTTTCTGACATGACACAATTGATGTAATTGCAAATTATGTTTTATCATGAATGGGAAATATGCTCATTTTTAATTTAGAAATCAGCATTTGTTTTAAAATAGCGATCCACATTTAAGCACATAATGCTGTGCACATTTAATTTTCAACACATTCCTTGAGGCACTGGTTTGACATTTTCTTATATTTTATCAGATTGTGTTTCAGGATTAAGCTAAAAATTAATTTGCTCCAGTAAATCCTTGAAAAAATTAGGGACATCATCCCAAACTTCACTACCATTCTTAATGAAGGCCTGTCTTCTTTCCTATTGCCAGTACCATAGTTATTGTTAATTACATTTAAGCTTTGTCATAATCTTAGCAGTTTAACTCAAATTAACATAATAGCTCAGATGGCAACATTAGCACATACTCAGGAAATACATTTAACACCATTGACAACAGCTGCAGTAAATGTTAGCATGGGGTTCTCTATAAAAATAGCAAACTGTTGGCAAATATTTGATATATTGAATAATATGAAGTTCAATTTGGATGCATGTGATCTTACATTTCTATTATGTATGTATTCTTTTACTTAATTTTTGTTGTTGGAGTGATGTATAGAAGGTAATAGTTACATTCATCAGGCAGTGGGTACATTACTTGTTGAACATTGTTTTAAGGCCTTGTATTTTTCCTTGGCTTTCCTGTTCATAGCTGGTGCTCTTCCACTTGGCTCAGACCTCCAGCCCAATTTTTATTGGTTAATTGTAGAGGAGTCTTGTAGACTTTTCTCCAAGCTATGATCCTTTAGGACTTATCATCCTTACTGGTGCCTCTCTACATTTAAATTCTTATATTTACCATTCCAAAAGGAATGCTTCATGGGATGCTTTTTTTCAATATTTAAAATGTGAGGCCAATCTCAGAAAGTCAGTTATTTCAAACTTTCTGTTAAATTCAGACTCTAGACTTAAAACAATAATTTGTTACAAGGAACCTTTAGCTAATAAAGCATTGTATATCACTTTAAATATGACCTTCAAGTCCTCATGTCCAAGGGAGGGAGAAACTTTGTGTGACGAGAAATGTACTCATTACCATACTTATGTAAATGTAACTCCTTTGTACATCACCTTTACAATAAACTTAAAAAAATACATATACTAATGTCAATTAATCAACAGTAAATTTCAACACTTAGGAGCCTGTCTTTAAAATGAGGGAGAATAATCCAGAGGGTGAATTGGATCAAAGTATACTATATATATGTGTATATATATATATATATATATGGAAATATCACAGTAAATTCTCTGGACAAATAATTCATGCTAAGTTAAAAAAATTCTAGAAATATGTACAATGTATTGCCAGATTTCATATTTCTCTCTCAAGGACTTGAGGCATTTCTGAGTCATTGGAGGCAGGATTTACAATTGTGATCGTGAAAGTCCCTCTGGATTCACCTTGTCTGTACTGCTGGGTTGTGTATGGCTTCCGATGGTGTTGAAAGTGCTGTCATTTTGACATATGCTGGAATATGTGGATACCCCATTTGCAGTCTGACATGCAGTTGTCCCTGGAAGTGGTGTTAAGAGAAACAAAGCATAATTTAAAATCTGATTATGAGACATCCAGTTTCCTCATCCATATCAACGTAAAACTTGTGCTTTGCTTGTGCTTTGCTTTTTTTTTTTTTGCCAGTCCTGGGCTTGGGCTCAGGGCCTGAACACCGTCCCTGGATTTTCTCAAGGCTAGGACTCTACCACTTGAGCCACAGCACCACTTCTGGCTTTTTGCTATGGATGTGGTACCGAGGAATCGAACCCAGGTCTTCGTGCATGCTAGGCAAGCACTCTACCACTAGGCCAAACTCCCGGCCCCAAAATTGTGCTTTTATATTTACACAATCACATAGCATTTAGCACACTGGGCAGTGTGTCACCACTTTTGCTCCAAGAGGCGCCTCTCCAGTATCCCCAGAGCCGTACCCTTAGCTAGCCTTGAGGATGATCAATGTCAACGCCTTGTCTCCACTGGATGCTTGCCACTTGGGCTCAGGTTCATTTCCTTTGCAAACTTCTTGGATGGCATGTGTTATCTGTAGTTGTTCATATTCTCGTTTCCACTTTCAACATCTTTCTTACTAAACCGTATTCTAATGAAAGCCCTTTTTAAGCAGTGAGGTCACAGGAATGGTGTGTGATTCATATGTGCTTTGAATTGCTATATGAATGAGTTCATACATGTTTTATAATAATGTTTTGATGGATCCATGTTCTAATGAATTTAAATAAAAAATGACAAGGATATAAAGTTAAAAAAAAAACAAAGACAGGGCCAGGCCACTGGCTCACACCTACAATTCTGCTGCTTAGCAGGGTGGTATGTGGAGGTCACAGTTTAAAGCCAGCCCGGGCAGGAAAGTCTGGGAGACTCTTACCTCCAGTTCATCCCAGAAAAACGAAAATGGCACTGTGGCTCAAATTGGTAGAATGCGATCCTTGCGCAAAAAAGAAAAAAATGCTCAGGCCCTAAATTCAAGCTCTATTTTCAACAAAACATAAGCAAACAAAAAATACTAAGAAATTCCAACGGATTGGATTTGACCCAATGAGTAATGTGTAGTGGACAGCTCTGGTGGGGACTGCCTCTTCCTGTGTTTCCTACACTTTGGAGATGCAAAAGCTCTGAAAACTAGAAGCTTCTTCACATGTTCCCAGGAAGGTATATGGGGGGATCTAACCTGCAGGGAGGCATAGTTGTTAATATTGATTGCTGATCATATGTAATGTGCACATTCAAATTTGCCTCAGAAGTATCAACTTATCTGTCTCCAAGTGAAGCCACAAATCCTGCTGGGAGTGTTACATAAAAACAGCGTTTTCTATGTCGGAAAGAAAAATAAAACCCAAAGCCTGGTAATTCTACCTGTAATTCTGAAGACTCAGCTAGCCAGTGCCTGAAGGACAGGATGGCCGGGGGGGGGGGGGAGGGTAAAGAAGGCTATAAATAATGGAAATAAATAGCTGTTTTTAGTAAAAAAGAAAAACATGAGGGTTATGCTCAGACATAGAGAAACATTACCACAATTAGGAAAGTGCAGAATTCTTGATTCATCTTGCTAATTCTACTGATTGACTGTGATTTTTATTTTTGCAATGTCTCTGCCTGTGGTGGATACATGAAAGGAAACAGGCAGGTGAACCCAGGGTGGTGGGCAGACCAGCTGGAAGGGAAAATATTAAAATAGAAACCATCTAGTCATAACAGACATCAACTTCTGGCAGTTTTGAAAAACACCCAGAACAGTTGGCATGATGCGGCTTGAAGACCCAGAGCCATAGAAGGGCTCTGCGAAGGGGCTGAATGAAAGTGAATGAATGTTCTGGGAGAGCTCAGATTTGCTTGAGCAATGATTGCTCTTGGTGCAGATTGCACAGGATTGCAGTTGCCGGTATGGCTCCAGGCCCGTCTAGACTCTATAAGGCTCAGTTTCCATCGATGCCATTGAGGATAGAGGCTCACGAGGCAACATCATCTGCCAGGTGGTGGTTAGTCATGAGCTATTTGGCGCCAGGTGGATGGAATGGGGTTCGTTATGGTCCCTGGCTCTCGGTCTGTACATTGTGTTTCAAGTTTATCAGGCATCATGTGGCATGGTGAGTGTGGGGAAAGAGTGGTATGCCTGGAAACAGAAACATAAGACCTTTGGGCAGGGGATTGCGATTTGTCTCACAGTTTTTCTGCACCTGGCATTTCACCTTGTGATATGTCTTGGCTGACCCCATGTGGTGAGGATTGATGGCCTTCTCCCTGTTATTTCCTGTGGACTATTTCCTAAATTGTTCTTCTTAATTCAGTTTGTATTGTTATTTTATGATATACAATCAGGTTACAGTTGTATAAGTCAGATAAAGAGTACATTTCTTTTTTAAAAAATATTTTTTATTGTAATTAATAAAAGGGCTACATGATATTTGCCAGATAGAAGGTGCATTAATTCACATACATTGATACCCTTTCACATGTCTTGGTCCCCATTACCCTCCTCCCCACGCCCCATCTTGGTTTTCCCCCCTTCCCTATCCAATTTCAAATAACCAAATACAAATATATCCAATGTATCAGATAACAAAGTGAGATACTGTAACAATATGAGATAACCAAGGGACAGCAAAAGAGATGAGAGATAACATAGTACATTAAGGACAACAATCATTCATTATATGGTTTTTGTTTCAATATCCTGGAGGTCCTTTCAATTAGCTTCATACTATATGTCCTTATGTGTCAAGATTTTGCTCTATTGCAAATCTCTGCTAGTAGAGCCCAAGGTTTCTACTGATCATGACAAATGAGGGAAACCATTGAGCCTAAGTTCCTTTGAGTCTGGCTTACTTCACTTAATATGATTTTTTCTAAGTCTTTCCATTTCCTAACAAATGGGTCGATGTCATTTTTTCTGACAGCAGCATAGAATTCCATTGTGTACAAATACCACATCTTGTTGATCCACTCATCAACTGAGGGACATCTAGGTTGGTTCCATATCTTTGCTGTGGTGAATAATGCTGCAATGAACATTGTTGTGCTAGTGGATTTAGTATGCCCTAGTTTCTGGATGATTGGGTAAATGCCAAATAGTGGAATTGCTGGGTCATAGGGGAGCTCTATGTTTAGTCTTTTGAGGAAATGCCATACTGCTTTCCATAGTGGTTGAACGAGTTTGCACTCCCACCAACAGTGTAGTAGTGATCCCTCCTGGCCACATCCCCTCCAGCATCTGTTGTTATTAGTTTTCCTGATCCTGGCCATTCTAACTGGAGTGAGGTGAAATCTTAGCGTTGTTTTGATTTGCATTTCTTTTATGGCCAGAGATGTTGAGCATTTCTTCATGTGTCTATAGGCCATTTTTGTTTCTTCTTCAGAGAAGACTCAAAGAGAGTACATTTCTTGTTGAACAACATCATCCCTTTTGTCCTCACTGTATCCTTTGTGCAAAATATTTTGCTTTGTAAAAAGCAAGAGAGAGAGAGAGCGAGTGAGAGAGCCAGCGAGTGAGTGAGCAAGTGAGAGGGAGAGAGAGAGAGAGAGAGAGAAGCACTGTTCCAGAGTGTGTAATTTACATACAGAAACTACTCTGAAGTAATGAAAGTTACTTCAGAGGCTAACAGCTCTGCTGGTAATGGTGCTTGTATATCTGTGGGAGAGAAAAACCATGCCGTGCCTCTCCTTTTAGTCAGGAGCTTGCAGCCATGACCATTGTGCCTCTGCTCCTGTGTCATAGCCAATACATGACAAAGTTCTGAGGGAGGATCTGGTGTTAGGAGTTAGCGCTGGGAAACTCTGCTCCACTATGATCATTCTGTCAAGCATTCTTGCATTATACCAGATAGTAAGTCCACGTTTCCCCATGTCTAGATCTCACTCAGGTCTAGATATGTTTAGAATCCAACTCTTAACATCATATGTCCTCATTTTTGTGGTTTCTTTGAAAACTTAGGACAATGTACTGAAATTTGTTAGTGAGGTACTGGGGAATAGAGATGGCAAAAGAAATGAAGGATTAGAAATACTGCATAAGTTTAAAAAATAATTATGGAGACTGACAGTTACATTTAAGCCCTACAACGTGAGTGGAAGATGGTAGGGAGACAAGGTGAATTTTCATTTGCTGTAATATGAAATCAAAAGATAATGTCTTGACTGTATACAGCACGTATTCATGTATAATATGTTATTTATAGGTGTGGATGTGACTATAGAAAGCACACAAACAGAGGGGTCTCTGGCTTGTCTAGCCCTGATGGTGGGATATATGGAAAGCAGGTCTACAGGAAATCCTGCAGGCTGGCACTGGCTTTAGTGTTAGAACTCTACATCCTGACTTCAATCTCTAGTGCTAAAAACACAAAGGAAACCCCAAATCAAAGCCTCTTAAACTATTTAGAATTTCAATATGTGCACGCATTGTTTTTAACAATAGAAACATTTTGTATCCATGGACTATAAGCCTTGGTGCTATATACAGCACATTGATTTTTTTTTATTTTAAAATGGTCTCTACATCCATTAGCAAGTTAAGAACAACAGAAGACCATAAAAAAAAGAAAATCCTACCTTGATCTTGTCTAGGCAAAGGAAAAAATTAACTCGCTCTCCTTGTCCTCCTCTTCCATGTCCTCCTGCTCCTGCTCCTGCTCCTCCTCCTCCTCCTCCTCTATCCAGTTTCCTTAATAAAAACAGAATTAGTTGAGTGATCACAGATTAATTTTTCTTATAGGATATTGTCTTAATGATCATAAATTATATTGATAGTCAAAATTTTTGTTCTTTATGCTAGGCATATACTTCAGTGGTTGATATGTATCAATTTAGCTCCTCAACAACTACCAATAGTAAGTACATTTACAACACCATGTAGCTGGGAGATAACCAAGTTCCAGAGTCCTATGGACCTATCCAAGACTAATTACCAAAGATGGCTGTCTCAAGAAGTGAAAGATAACTGACTCAGGAAATGAGCTCTGGAGAAGAATGAGTCAAAGCAACAAGATTATCAACTGAATGTAGATTGAATGTGTTCACTTTACTAAGTGTTCAATCTTTGATTACTTTAATGTCCCTTTGAGTATTCATTCTATATTTGAAATCATATAGGCGCTGGTTATCCATCCATGCTAATTTTATTTGCTGTTAATTATTAGGGGTGTAAGGCATCGGAAAAGATATTTTAGGATTTGGGCACTGGTGGCTCACACTAGCTACTCAAAAGTCGGAGATCTAAAGATCACAGTTTAAAGAAAGCCCCGGTGGGAAAGTCTCGAGATTCTTATCTCCATTACCTAACCAAATGGAGGTAAATCTGTGGCTTTCACCTTGAACAAACAAACAAAAAAAGCACAAGAACAACACCCAGGCCATAGTAACTTAAAGAGAGTTTGAGCAATCTTAGTTTTGCAAAAAAGTTTAGAAGACAGTACACATAGTTCTGATGTGCCTGCCAACCCCTATTATCAATGTCTAAAGTTATTGTGACACATTTATTGTAATTATGGATCAGTATTAACACACTGTTATTAACATTTTATTTGGATGTTTTCCAGTGTTTGAGAAATGCATTTTTCCCATTCTATTATTCTGTTTGGATACCATGCGCTATTGAGCTGTCCTGTGTCATCATTAAATTTCTCTCAGATTGTTTTTAGATAGCTAGGTCTCATTTATCCTTCTGTACTCAGATCTCTTGATCTCTCGCAGCATTTCTATGCTTTAAGCTTTATTGTGCTGTAAAATGTTCTGATTTGGAACAGATACATTCAGTCATGAGTTGTCATTCTAGCCTCTTTCAGCAATATGGGTGCACGGACTCCCGAAATAGTTCTCCGTGCATCACCTCATAAGTCTGACCTTCTTCCTTCCATCTTCAGGGATCTATTGATCCCAATTTATAATTTGTATCATATGGAACTTTTTCAGATTTTTTTCACTTAGTAATATGAATTATATGAACTAAAGCTCTCTTCTTTATCCTTTCTTGGCTTATCAAGCTCATTTCTTTTAAGCACTGAAGAATATGCCATTGTATGGTATATGAAGAATATTTGTGCATGCATTGTTTGAAAGGTCATCTTGGTTATTTCCAGGAAGGAAAAAATGAATGAAACCAATATAAGCATTCCTAAGTTTGCTGTGTTGGCATATTTCCAAACCAATTGGGCCAATTCCTAGAAGCAGAATCAGGGCTGTCAGGGAGAGATCACATCATATGCTTCACCAGATTCGAACTTGATCTGCAGTATTTCAGAGCAGCACAGCTAGTGCATGTTTCCCTCTTCGGTGCATGGGAAGTTTCAGTCTGTCTTCTTCAAAACACTTTCTGTCATAGTTCTTTAAACATTTAGCCAATCTCATGGGTTTTCAGGGATTCTCATCGTTGTTTTAGTATACAATGTATTGTCAACATAAGTGACAACTGCTACTTGAAATCATGTTTCTCTGGATGACTTTGAATCAAGTCTTTGGAAATCTAATCCCAGAGAATAGAAAAACTTAGAAAAAGTGAGAAACTTATGTGAGTTTTCAGAGTATAAGCAAGAATTTAGAATCTGGAGAATGAATGTATGTGTATATACACATATATCCATATACAAGCATGCATACATAAGCACACACACATATATATATATATTTTCATGCATGTGCATGCCCACATATACCCACTATATATATATATATATATACAAGTAATATATATACATGAATGTATATTACTGATTATGTATTAGCCATTACACATATCTACATACTTTTATACTGATTATATATGTATATGCACAGCTATATGTTACTTGTTAGATTGGAGCAAAAGAAACAGTACTTGAAGATCACATATGCAGGCAAGGTGACATGAGAAATAATACATGGAATTCTGGAAAAACTTGAATAAAATTATATGAGTCCTGTAATGATACTAGTTGCAATGAAGTCCGTAGTAGTAGAAACAAAAAAAAAGTAATAGAAAATTGTTAAATTGGTTATTATAGAACTACATGATAGATTACTTACAGGGCAGTTGAAAGTATAGTTTGAATATACATGCTATGGTAGATGGATGTCATTCACAACAGCTCCCATACAGCAAAATATTTACATAGCATGGCCTCAGATTATTAACATGTAAGCTTGTAGATCAACAGAAAAGTTTAAGGAAAATGTTTCAAATTCTTACAGTTTCAGGGCATTTTCCTTTCTGTACTTTATTTGGGTATTTTCTAATTCTTAAGTGATTAGATATGGAATTCCTAATTTCAGAAGTCAAGTCTATCTGTCTGTCTATTATACCTATGTTTAATTTTAGACCACTAAATTAAACTAAAATTCACTGTGTATAGCTAGGTGGCAGATTCACACCTGTAATCCTAGCTACTCAGGAGGCTCAGATCTGAGGCTTATGGTTTGAAGCCAGTCAGGGCAGGAAAGTCTGTGAGATGCTTACCTCCAATAATCTACCAAAATGTGGATGGCTCCATGGCTCGAGTGACAGAGTGGTTACCTTGAGGAAACAGCTCAGGGACAGGCACAGGATGGGCCACAAAGAAAATTCGCTGGTTAGAGTCTAGGTATTTGATGTTGGAGTATTGCATTTTGTTTTGACAATAAAACATGCTGCTTTTCTACTTCTGCTCATGGGCTCAACATTCCAGTTTCACACCACAAAAAGCTCAGTATACATATGCAGAAAAAAATACTTGTTTGCTGCCTATGGAGTGCCCTAGTCACATATCCTCAGTGTGCCAACATTCTCATTTCAATCTCTGGGCCATGCTATCCCTCTTCCCCCTTCCAGAAGCATTGCACAAGTAACGAGCAATAATAAAATTGTCACAGTAACGACCAGAGCCAGCTCTTACCTCATCTTTCTGCCTACTCAAGTTAGCATGTTCGCTTCTAAGGAAAAGCCCACATTTTTGTTCTTAAACGTAGCTATCACTATTGCTTGCCCAAGGTGAGTAAGAATTTGCTTATTATTGAGTTTGTTTTATATTGGCTCAGAAAATTAAACCCCTTGGCACTCTCACAAAAGCGCCATGCTTAACTGGTACCTATCAGCCACCATGACATTTTGCCAGCGTGCTATTTAAGACAAGGCACAACAACAACAGCAACCAAAGAATGTGTTCATTTTGTAAGACAAAATTGTAAAATATAATTAGGGAAGAGCAGCCTTGAAAGTATCTAAACCTTACATTATTCCTGTAGGAGATTAGCTTCCTAAATTTCTTTCTTTTCATTGGCGATACATGAAAAGAACATCCTTGGAAAACAGACAAGATGTACTGTCTGCAATTTCTCATTAGGAAATTAGCATGTGACAACTCGTTAGCAGCACTGGTTTTAGATGTACTAAAAGTAGGAGAAGAAAATCTTAGAATTTTTTTTTTTTTACTTAGGACTATGACTTATAAAGCGTCTTCTTTATCTTTGATCTTCAGGTACAGTACTGAATTTTTAAAAGAGAATAGTCATTTCTGAATAGCTAGGAATATTATGAGAACGTTATTATTCTGATAGAAGGAACTGTTTCTGCCTAATTGTCTCGGGTGATTGCCATTTTATCAATCGTTATCCCAGATATGGCAGAAGAATCAAATGAAAATATTGCTCTAGGAGCCAGAAGGCTGGCCCAGTGGTAGAGTGCTTGCCTAGCATGCACTAAGACCCAGGTTTGATTCTTTGGTACCACATATATAGAGAAAAGCCAGAAGTGGTGCTGCGGCTCAAGTGGTAGAGCTCTGGCCTTGAGAAAGTCCAAGGACAGTGCTCAGGCCCTGAGTTCAAGCCCCAGGACTGGCAAAAAAAATATTGCTCTATTAGCTTCTGTACTGGTCATGCTGTATCTCTTCTCCCTGTATGGCCTTCATATATATTACTGAACTCAATGCCCACAATACTGAGGGTGTTATATTCACATTGAATTTGAACTCATGGTGGTTTTTTGGAGGGGGCCATGAGGCTTGAACTTGGCCTGGGCGCTCAAGGACTGATACCTGAAGACAGAATGGAGCCTACTAATTCCATTTCCTCTGTGGATCCCTTTTCCATCACAGACAAAATGAGAGTGTTCTGCCTCCAGTGTTGGAATGTGTGTACACAGTGGCAAAACATTCTTTGAGTTAATTCAGACATGAGATATTTTTCTGCTAGTGAAACTTGTAGTTACCTTTGATTAGGAGAGTGATCCAAAATGAAGTTCTTACATACTCAAACTTTAACAGACATTATCTACCGTGAGACAGATCTTCATCTCTTAGGGGAGATGTGCATCTCTGCAGTAATCACTTCAGTGTGTCAAGAGCCCAGTTCCTTGGCAATCAGCAATGAAGTGCAGGAAGGAAAGCTTAACGTCCTTATATGTGAACGCTCCTGTTAATGTTTAATGAGGAAGTTAGATTTCACTGGTTTAAAATGTACTGGCTTTGACTTTTCTGAAGTTAGGATTCCTTTCTGTGGTACTGCACTCCTAAGACATAATCCAAATTGTAAGTATGTTGATCAGTTGTTCAGAAGTATTGATCATAAATTAAGAACTGAGTTCTTCACAGATTTTCCTAAACAGAAGTACCTACTTAAAGTTGCTCTCTACTTCTAAATTATTCCCTGAAATACTATGCATTAAAATAATCAGATATGGGTCAGTAAAATATATTCCAGCCTATTCATTTGCCATTTTTCTCTCTATTTAAAGTTCTCTTGTTCATATTTATTCTATTCTATTTATATGTGCTTATATATAATCTCTATGTATGTTCATATGTTGTATTTATATATGTAAGATATATAGTTAAATGAGAAAAGTGAATTATAAACATTTTTCTTTTCAACTCTATATTAGGAGACTCATTTCATAATCTATATTCCTTATTAATGCTCTCTTGAGTAATATGTTACTCAATAACATGTTACACACATCACAAATAACTAGATTTAGGCTAGTAGAAGTCAACTTACTCAAGGTAAACTTAAGACAGAAAAGTAATGTTGAATACCCGGAATTCAAATTTATGTATTTCAGATCTCGTGATGACACTCTTTTGTGTGAATGAGACTGCCTGTTTCCCAGCCTCAATCCTTTAAATTAATGGTCAAGGCTGGAAATGTGGCTTACTGGTAAAGTGCTTGCCTAGCACGCATGAAGCCCTGAGTTCAATTCCTCAACACCACATAAACAAAAAGGCCAGAAGCGATGCTGTGGCTCAAGTGTTACAGTGCTAACCTTAAGCAAAAGAAGCTCATAGTTCAAGCCCCAGGTCTAGCAAACAAATGAGGAAGAAGAAAAGAAAAGAGAAAAAGAAATGGAAACCCCTCTGTATAATACATTAATATGAAAAATAAAATTATGAATAAAAAATTAATGATCTACGAGACCACAAAAGGCACAAACATCTCACCATTATTCATAATATGTACATTTTTCACTTCATAAAATATTTACACTATGTTTTGATTCAAAATTTTATAACATTTTTTGCTGAATACTGAATTCAAAGAGATGCTTACAGATCTCTGCTTTTGTAGAAAGTGTCATTAAGTCATGTGATATCACGCACATATGTATGTATAAAATTGGCAAGTACCACAATGGTAGTAAGAGTCTAACATACAATTAAAAGTTGCCAGTGAAAGAAAATTTTAAAAAAATGAACTATAAGAAATACAAATTATTGAAATACTTTCTCTTTTCACTTTTATTCAGTGGTCCACTTAAAAGTACATCTAATCATTCCCGATGTTGAATTTTACTGCAAGAAATATTAAATTCTTTCACCATATCTGAGGGTAAAAGGAAATTTATGACATTAACTTTTAATAAGTAAAGCCTAGCAATTGTATTATACATTTAAGGTATTAAATGTGAGAAAATGTTTAATCTGGATCTTTCGTATTACATAATTATAAATCTTCAGAGATGCTAGCAAAAATGTATTTCCAAGGCTTCTTGAAAAGTTTATTTTCATAGTTGTGCCTCTATAAAATTTCCACATACAGAAATATAACAAAGTACCCTTCTTGAATTATTTAGGGATATAATAAGGAAGACACCAGTCTAGGGATGAAATATTATTCCATTTGGTGCCGAATAGCTTGGGTTGATAAATATTTACAGTTGATTAAGCATTTGTATATGCACTTTGACATTTGTTATTTTATGTTATTTTATTTGTTACTTTATAAAATGGTGCCCACGCACCCTACTTCTTGGAATACATGCAGTATTTAAAAATTAATCTCTTTTTATCTCTGCCCCATTTGAAAGGGCTGGCTGGAGGTGGACAGTCTCAGCCCTTGGGGAAGCCTGGGCAGGTTTGGGTCTGTGAGGGTCTGAGAAAGACAGTGTCTTCCTGCCTCGTGCCTACGCACCACTGGCTCACAGGAGAATGGTCATCAGTCATTCAGGCAGTCGTGGTGAATGAAGGTAACATTTACATTTATAAAATCTAAATTAATGAAAGGCATTTTGTTATTTAATTCTCCATTTTCACCATCTTTAAGTAATCCTTTTCTTGATTATTCATGGATGCTAGGTCTCTAAATGTATATTCCTTAGTCAAATGCAAACAATAATAATGATTACACACTGCTCTGTGAAAGGCAATTTAGTTTTACACCAAATCTGTTCTCTTTTGTGTGCAAAGAACTTTTAAGTGATTTCCATCACTTATGAGGATTTCCTACTAATATTTTGCTAAAAATACAACAGAAAAGGTGTTGTGTGAATTGATGTACTTAATTTTATATGGACTTCTATGAAATTAGCTATTAGCAGACTAAGACATCCCAGAATGAATCCCATTTCGCGTGATTTGAAGCATACTTATTTTTCAAAAAATACACCAGGCCAAAAAAAAATTCATCAGGCCCCATACCTTGAAACTGTTAAGAACTTGAAAATATTATGTGGCCATGAAGGAAAGCTGCTATACACAATAAGTTAGTACAACAAATGATGCAGTGCTTTAGCAGGGGTCTAGGTACAAAGGGACAGAGTGTTGCTGGAAATGATTCTTGGTAAGAAGTGTGTGTAAGTATTGCTGCAAATGAAAACCTTTCAACAAAGGTCCACAGGATGTGCAGAACAAAATAGCATAAAAATAATTTCTAGGAGATGATCAGACTGGAAGTAGACTAGGATATTAGATCTAAGATTTGCACTAGTCTTTTTGGCAGAATTATGGCTATTAAATCACTAAGACCATGCTATTTTCCCCACAATTAATAGTAGAAAAGGAATTAGAGGTGGGGCCAGACCAGTATTTTTTTTTGTCATATAAGTCACTAACATTTTGGAGTTGAAAGCACCAAGACATGGTTGTTCCTTCATTCTCCACCATCACACACCATCAGCTGCATTGAATGTGATCAGCACATCCGGTCTGTGTGTATGGCTCATCCTTTCTTCACCTCCCCTTCCACCTTCTGTCCTTGCTACTCTATCTGAACTGAACTGAGTTTACTGAAGCTACATCATCACTGGTCACCTTACCCACTTCTCCCACTCTCTCCTGTCCCTCTTCCCATCAAATTGTTCTTGATGATATTTATTCTCTTCTGTAGATGACACACATCTCAAATTGTCCCCACTGAGTTTTGCTTCTGGGCTTTTGTTCCTTCCCTATTGTTTAAAATCTTCCCTGATGGCTTAGCACCTCCTGTCTTAACTCCATGGTCCCCTGAGCTATTTCTCCTTCTACAGTTCTGTCCTGTTCTAAGTAGGGGAGGCCCCCCACTCACCTACACTTTGCCTTTCTGCAGTTTTCCTGGAAAATTTTGTAAATGACGAAATCACTTTCATCACTATGTGTTGCTCGATCATTGTGTCATTATGAGTTACTGCTCATATCTGGCTCTGCTTAATGCATGAGTTAAATTTATCGTGAGTGTTGTGTATCTAGGAAAATATGTAGCACAGCAAGGGCATGGTATGAGCCCTTGTTTCAGACATCTGTTGGGAGGTCCTAGAGTGAGCCTTCTATAGGTAATAGGACATGGTTCTAAAGATACACTTGGCATCTGTTGCTCACACTGGTGGGCATTGAGTGGCACCACCTAATATTCTGTATCATACTAACACTATGCAAACTTGTTTCAAATTGAATTAGTTAAAATGAATAAATAATTTTGATCCCTGAAGGATTTTTTCCCTTGACTTATCATAGAATTTATTATTAAAATTTCTTTTTGTTTCATTTACTCGTATAATTTTACTTTGGGAATGAAAAAGCTACTAATGAAGTATTGGATAGAGCCTACATTTTATTTTTTTCCTCAACAAGTTGTAAAGTTATGATCAGAAGTCAAAAATGCAGGAGGAAATATGAGGCTAATAAATACAAATCCAGCCATATTTATAAAGGGAATAATAGTAAATTAATTTTATAAGGGGCTAATAACATGAGTTTTCCTGCTTTGAGCCTACTAAAAATCAATACAAAGGCTTATTAAACCACTATAAATACCTAAGGTCATCTGAGTAAGTATGGAAAACTCATGTCCTGGAGTTCTAAAAATTTATTTTATATCCTGTCAATCACTCACTCACTGGAGAAAAGATGGTGTCAGATCTAATTCAGTGAATGACTGGAGTTCATAATTCTTGTTCCCTACTGATTTGCAAGTTCTCATCTTTCAATGCTGTTGAAAAGTCAGCATTTCTTGTGGACAAAGATGTTTAAGTATGCTTTCAAGTTTTAAATTAATTTTTAGTGCTTAATATCCCAAACAGAGAAGAGCTATGAATGACAAAGCAAACCAAAGACAGAAACACAAATGCACACAGCAAGACTCCGGTTCTCTGGCCAGCAGCTCATTGATCTAAAACTGCTCTGATCTCTCCAGCATGTAATATGTGTGTGCACAGTTTAGCACCTAATTACATAGTGTCTTGTCTAAATAGCTATTGCATTTCAGGATCACAAGATATGTTTTTTTCTTCTGCCTAACTTTGGCTTAGTTACTGAATTTTAAACCAACAATTAGAAAAAAATTACATATCAGTCTAGTGGATGCTGAGGAATTCTTTGAGCTCATTTCTCCACCCAATTCCAGTTGTAAAGTTCCTTGCTGAAGAATACTAATATAGAGAGATTGCCCATAAGTAAAGAATATGAGTTTTAGGACCAGTTAGTTATGCAGGGAACAGGCCACCCCCTAACAAGATGGGATTGAGGGGTACACTGGCCTGGAGTGATAGGTGAATGTGAAAACTAGTCATAGATTGGAGGTTGATCAGAGAACTGTAAAACAGCCTGCCTCAAACCTTACAACAGTAAGGTCCTCAGTAAATTTGTAATGATTACATGTTGTGTTTGTATAGAGTCAGAGTAAAGTTAATACTATTTTTATCTGACAGCTTTATCTGAGGGAAAATGACTTGGAATAATGCTTGTGTTATAAGTAATTATAGATACCTAATGCCCAGATATTGGTATGGATTAAATACTGTCGAAGTTCATTAGGATGCTTTATCAAAGCAGTGAAACACAAATGCCTTAGAAAAAAATAGAAATTGACTTTCTCAGTATTCTGTGGGTCAGAAGTTCAAGGTGAGGGTCTTGGTCAGGGCGTTGGGCTTTTCTTGGATGCTAGAGGATGATAGGATGAAATGTCACTCTAGTCTTCAAACTAGTTTTATTTCTTTTTTCCTGGCTGATGGTAACAGAGATACAAAGTTCTCATGGTGTTTTTCCTGTGTGTTTGATTCCAAATCCACCCGCTGTCATACATTACTTTGGTTTAGGGGATCCTAAACTTAAAAAAATACCCACAATAACTTATTTTCCAAGCAAAGTTGTACTCTAATATAGATATATACACACCCATGTATATAATACATATAGCTACAATATATACAAATATACATATACAAATATATACAAGGACCGGGAGTTTGGCCTAGTGGTTAAAGTGCTTGCCTAGCATGCATGAAGACCCAGGTTCGATTCCTCGGTACCACATACAGAGAAAAAAGCCGGAAGTGGTGCTGAGGCTCAAGTGGTAGAGCTCTAGCCTTGAGAAAGTCCAAGGACAGTGCTCAGGCCCTGAGCTCAAGCCCAGGACTGGCAAAAAAAAAATATATATATATATATACAAATATACATACTGTATGTATACATACTATATATACATACATATATAATATATATAGGTTAGGATTTTAACATATGCATTTGAGAAGTAGATATAAAACCATAACCAATACTGTGCATGAATCTATGAAATAAAGATGAATGTAATGTGTTTCGGCTGTGTATCTTGATAAATGGACTTCTCATTAACTGAAGAAAGGATCTGTGAGTGGTGAGTGACACAACTGAATGAATTTAGTCAGATGTGTAAGCCAAGAAAACTGACCTTACCACAGATAGAAGATATATATATATATATATATATATATATATATATATACACACACACACACACACACACACACACACACACACTGAGGATAAGGACACTGTAAACCCAAACAAAAACCCTAAAAATATTTATTCCCTGTTTTTTGAAATTTATATCAGGAAGTTAATATCTAATGTGTGAAAAAGAATTATGCAGTTGCTTAAATGTTACCTATCTGAAGTGATTATAATCTGATCTTAAACATAACACTGGAAAATCATTAGAGAGTATTGTAGAGTTTTACAAATGGGTACTTCCCCCCTCTGCAAATATATATATATATACATATTTTTTATTCTAGTTCTTAGCCTGTCATTTTGAGCTCCCCAGTTTTTTTTGGCATGTGTGTACTGGCTTTGAATGGGATCCTCCAGGAAGTTTTCTGTAGGCAAAGAAGAAATGGATGGAGAATGGAAGCACTGTGTGTGGCTATAATATTTTTCTTTTAAGAGGACATTGCTGTTTTATTGGTAAAAGTAACCATGGAAATTTATCATTAAGCAAAAGAATTAGCAAAATTCTAGGCAACGAGAAGCAAGAATTTTATAAAAAGCCATGTCAAGCATAAATAATACCTTCAACACTCAATTCAGTGGGACTTGTGTTTCTTGGTAGAAGACCCCTACTGTAACCATATTTACATGTCTGAAAGCTTCTAGGCCTGCACAAAAATATATGGGCAAGAGTGTCTCAAGATGTTTCTTTTCTTACGCTGGTAAACCGTGTGCTCATAATTCGCATAGCCACTGGTTTAACCAATTCTTTTAATTATTTTAAAACTAGAAGCATACTATAAAGCTCAGAACTAATTTTGGTAGTCAGAATTTGTGCTCACAAATATTAATGCTGGTTTTTTAAAATATATACATCTCACCCTCTTGAATGTATATGTGTGTGCCTTCTAAAGAAAATTGATTGGATCTTGGTATGTAAATCCATCTGTATCGCCCGACAGTTTGTGAGAGTAGAACATTGCAATAATTATTATCAGCCCATCCTAGCTATGCAATTAGAGCATGAGGTTGGCAGGAGTTCCCTCATTTAAACTGATTATCATGGGGGAATAAAAACTTTGAGGCTGCATGGTGGAAAGGAGAGGAAAGAGAATTGATGGGGAGAAATTCTGGTTTCTTTCCCAGATTTAGAATAGCTCCATCATATGACTTGGAGAACAAGTCAATTAATTCTATTTGTGGAATGTTAAATGCAGTCACCGCTCCCTTGGCTCTGCACCCACATCTTTGATGCTGTTTGACCAGAGTGAAAGCAGCGTGAGTGGCCTTTGCGTGCCTAGTAAATCTGAACAGTATGGTAGCCAATAAATTACCATTCCTCAGCAGTCAGGAAAAAGGGAGAAATTCCAAAGGGTGAGATTAGTGTTACTGTATTCAAGAAAGGTGACATAGGAAAGTGACCCCAAAGTTTGGCAGTTATGAATTAATCAGGCAAAATATCAGTTACAAAGAACGAGGTTTATTTCCATGAACAATTTCACAACAAAATGCAGTTGGAGCTTGTGCTTGTGCAACTGTGCTCCAGGAAACCATGTTTCTATGACAGCATTTGCTACAATCAGACATACTGAACAGTTAAAGGCGTGTCTATTCCTCTGTGAATTGTTGAGTCCCTGATATAATATTAAGTCTTCACCTTATCAGCTATCATGGCACAAATAACTATAATTTTTTCTCCCTTCCAGCCATTCCATTTCATTTTGTCTGGTGACTGTGCAGTTCAGAACATATTCCTGCTTCCATGCTAGCTCAGGTAACATTTGACCTGGTATCAACATTTTCTTGTTGCTGGTACTCTATTATCTTGTTCTTAGTTTTTACCATCAATAGCCTGACCCAGTAAGAACTTTCCTACCTCTGATCCATGACGTTGGTCTCCTCATGGCTGCTGTGACATAGCAATACCAACCAACTAAGTGTTTCTTCGCGGTGCACATTTATTACCTGAGCCTTCTGGAGCCTGCCAGTCTAGAATCATAGCATTGACGTGGCCAGAGCCTGGGAAGCCTGAAGAGTACTGTACTCCTTGCCTGGTGGTCTTTGTTTTGAGGAGCCTCATTTGGCAGTTTGCCTTTGTGTCCATGTGGCATTCTCATGTGTTGTTGTATGTCATAGTCTGACAAAGTCGTCTGTTAGTACTGTCTTATTCTGGTATGACTCACCTAACTCCTTGCATTTATGAGAATCATGTTTTGTTACTAGTGCCAAATATTTAGGCCCTCATCTTTTTGAAGACAGCGTTAACAACTCCTCCTCCTTCCCCTCTTTCACTCCCTGCTCTTCCTTGTCCTCCTCCTTCTCATCCTCCTCCTCCTCCTTGTCATCTTCCTCCTCCTCTGCTTCCTCCTTCTCTCTTCTTTCTCCTCCTCCTTTTGGTGCTAATCCTGGGGCTTGAACTCAAAGTCTAGTCACTGTCCCTGCACATTTTTACTTGAAGTTAGATCTCTACTATTTGAACCAGAGCTCAACTTTAGTCTTTTTGGATGTTAATTGAGTTAATTGGAGGTAGGAATCTCATAGACTTTCTTACCCAGGCTGGCTTTGAACTTTAGTCCTTTGATCTCAGCCTCTCCTGGGTAGCTAGGATTAAAATCTTCAGCCACAGGTACCCCTTCCTGGGGGCCTAGTCCTGCCCATGGGGTTTTCATTCCCTCCCCTTTCAAATGGCTCCAGTCTCCATATCAAACTTCTGGCACCAGTTTATTTCCACAAGACTACCAGTGAGTGACAGTGTACCTGAATCAGTGGGTGCTCATCTAGTTGAGTGCATAGCTGACAGCACAACCAGGAGACAGGTTTATTAATTGTGGCAAATAAGGAGCGCCCTGGGAATCATTCTCAAAGTTTTGTGTCCCTGGGCAAACAAAGCACAGGCGTTTACTGGAGAAAACCATCGGCATTTAATCAGGATAGATTCTCATCACCTCAAGAGTTGAGCCCAATCTTGAGCATGCTGTTTCACATGATCATTATACAGCTGTGTTCAGGAGAGAAGTTAGCCTGACCTGGAGCAGAAATTACTTCCAGATCCCCTGAGAGGGTGAGGCATGGTTTACTTGTGAGTCCACTTGTAAGTTCCCCAACAGTCCATATCTGGAGAAAGGGACTTTAGAAGTAGCCTTAAAGTCCTTGAAGGCAGCTACCACTTCTTTTCTGTAAGCCTAAGCAACTATGCCTGAAGGTGATGGCCCAGCCAACAGTATTTGTATGTCCTAGGTGAACCCTGTGTGATACAACAGGCAGAGATCAAGGCTGATGAACTCAAAGATACAGATAGCTATGTTAGTGTTCAACAAGGAAACCTATCCCATCATGCCTCATAGGGGTGTTCTGTGAGCATCACCTGGCGTAGTCAGCGCCGCAGTGGCAGACTCGGCAGCATCTGCTTACAGAGAACCAAACAAGGACTGCATTCCTTCAATTTTGGGTCTCCTCAAAATGAACTCATGCACTCGTGGCACCCAGAGCCTCTGCGGCAGCATAGTTGGTGTTTCCTAACCGGTGCTGAGTCCTCCAAGAGACACAGAATTGAGGGTGGGGTGAGGGAAAGACAAGTCAGTTGAAATGAAGAAAGCTAAATAGAATAACCCAGAGAAAGTTATTTTAGAGAAATGTACTTTTTATTACATTTTATTTTTAAACACTCCAGTATCATAACCAGTCAAGGAAAAATGAGTAAATGAAATTGTAGATCGATCTCTTCTAAATCACAGCCCCAAGCTCTCCAAATAAAGTCTAAATGTTCAAAATAGTGGCTAATATTATAGATGGACTTGGATTGTAAAGACTCTGAGGAAATCAAAGACTCCAAATAGAAAGCTAAGTGTAATGTAGAACAAACTGAATTTTTTTCTTGTTATTTTTTAAATTTAGTTTTATCATAAAGGTGATATATGGAAGGATTGCAGTTCATAAGTAAGGTAATGAGTACATTTCTTCTCTCACATTCCCTCCTCTCTTACACCTCGCTCACCAAGGTGGAAAGGTCATTTCTAACGTAGTGTCCTGTGAGTATCATGTTGCATTGATTCACCCTTTGTCCTTGGTTTTACCATTTTGCTATTTCCCTTCCCTTCTCTAAATCACATAAATGTATATACAAGACACAGGGTACCAAAATCAAAAACAGTGACAATGGGAGAAAACAAAGTGGGGGAAATCAAATGAAAAAAGAAATAATTTTACGCAATATATATTTTTTAAAAAAACATTGTTTCCATTTCTTGGCGTCCATTTCTACTAAGATCACTGAATATTGTCATGTACATAGCTCAATAGCTATGCTCTGCTAGAAAAATCCGTAATATATACTAATTATTACAAGTGATAGAGACAATGGAGCATATGTTTCTTTGGGTCTGGCTTTACCTAACATGATTTCTTCCAAGTCTTTCCATTTCCTTACAAATGGCACGTTGTCATTCTTTCTGATGCCAGCAGAATTCAGTGGTGTATACGTACCACATCTTCTTGATCCATTCATCTACTGTGGGGCATCTGGGTTGGTTCCATATCTTAGCTAAGGTAAGTAATGCTGCAGTGACCATTGTTGTGCTGGTAGCTTTACTATGGCCTTGTTTGCTTTAATTTGGGTAGTGCCCAGGATTGCTTAGTCTTCTAAGGAACCTCCATACTGTTTTCCAGAGTGGTAGAACCAGTTTACATTACCATTAACAGCATAATAGCCTTCTCTTTCGTCCACAACACTACCAGCATTTGGTATTATTTGTTTTCTTGATAGTGGCCATTCTGGCTGGAGTGATTTACATTTTGTTTTATTTCCAGAAATGTTGAACATTTCTTTATGTGTCTATTGGCTATTCTTATTTCCTATCCAGAGAAGTCTTTTTTAAATTATTTAGCCCACTTATTAATGGGGTGGTTATGTCTTTTAGAATTTGTTATTGGGGGGTTTAATTTTTTGAGCTGTAAGTGTATTTTTGCTATGAGGCCCTTATCCAGATGAACTAAATTTGATTTCATACATGCAAAGATGGCTCATTAATATTCATCAGAAGAAAAATTTAATGGCCATTTCAACAAATGTCAGAAATATTTATGATGTGAAGAGAAAAAATATCTAATGTTACCTTGAGAATTTCATGTTTGGGAGGGAGAAAAATAAGAGACTTTTTCAATCAGTGCCATTATTGAAATTTTGAAGCATTAAGCATATGTACATATATATATGCATATATATGGGAAAAGAAATGTCATTTGTTTTCTCAAGATAAAATTAGATTTTTTTCTCCATATCTTAAACATAAATTCTAGATTAATGAGTGACATGAATATTTTAAAATATTAATATAAAATTCTCAGTACATTTACAGTAAGTTGAGACTTCACACAGCTATGATGGATGCTGAATGCCTTCTTATATATTCCAAAGCAACAATTACAGTCTTTTTTTTTTCTTAATTTTTTGGTCAGTCCTGGTGCTCTAACTTTGGGCCTGAGCACTGTCCATGAGCTCTTTTGCTCAATGGTCGCATTCTACCAGTTTGAATCACAGATAAAGTGTCAAATTTTGAATGGTCAATTGGAGATAAGAGACTTTGGGGACTTTTCTGCCTAGGCTAGATTCACACTAAAATCCCCAGATCTCACTCTCCCGAATAGCTAGGATTACCAGCGTGAGCCATTGGCTTGGACTTATGGTTTCTTTGCACTGCATTGAAAATACAGTTATTAGACTGTTAGAGGCTTATTTAAGGTTAATGTGTTTCTACACTTTAATAGCTAGATATCAGTCTCTTATATACTACACATACTTGTACGTAAATGATACAAATGACTTCTGCTTCGGAATCTAGAAAATATTTTTGAATATTATTCCTACAAGAGAAATGTCATTGTATTTTTCAGTGTATCTTCTACCAGAATAGTAAACTTAAAAGCAATGTTCTCTACATGGAGAGTTCTGTATTTGTGGGCAATTTTTAGGGTCTGGACAAACCCTTATTTTTATTTCCAAGTAAAAAATTAGAACACATTCTCAATAGGAAATAGGAATATTCTCCCAACAAGGTGTAACTGTACTGCATTTTTCTATTGTGAAATTAGAACTGTATGAAATAATTCTTTATAGAAAGGGTCTTTCCTGAGGCATTTTAAATCTAGAATCTGTATTGCTTGGGGATGCACATGCATGAACATTCAAGAACATGTGTGATTTCCATTGAGTTCTTCATGAAGGCTTAGGAGTTCATGTAGACATCATTGATGTCCAATCTAACCAGCCAAATATTTCAAATGCAATTCTGAGCATTGTTTTTGTTAATTAAAAACTTTAAGGATTCCTCATCTAGCCTGTAGAGGAGTCAAATGTAAACAGTATGATGGCTGTCAATAATAGGTGTGGTAGCTACAGATCTGTTAGACATCTTGAAGAGAGTGAAGCTCATGGGTGGGGCCACAGTGACCCCTTTTATTGGCATGCGACTGATTGACTAGAAACGTGGTTGAGATAGAATGCTTAATAAATTATGAATTACAGCTGTTTCTTGCAGCCGCTGTTGTTTTACCCATGATTTATGTTCATTCTCAAATCTTGCTGAGTTGATAATGTACTGGAAGACATTTCATATCTCTTGATTATGTGTGGACTATTCTGCCTAGGTTTACACATGCATGGTAATTTTGCTTAGCTCTATTGAACTAGAGTATTGTTTAATGAGACTGTTTTGTGTTAACAATCCTGGCTGCGCTTATTCAGAATGTTGAGTAAAGATGCTATTGTGCCATTGCTTAAATTAAGAAAATGTGGGGATACTAATAAAAGATTGCTCTCTCACTCCTCCCCACTACCCCCAGCTCCATTTCAGGGTTTTAATAATTTGTCCCTTGTTGTATAGTCTAAACCTCTGTGTTGGAATCAAGGGAGCATTCCCTCCATAACCTGCCTCAAATACCTGGCTGCCTTGAGCTCTGGCTGAAGTCCACGCTGTTGACTTGGCACCATTGTATCCTTCCAGTGGGATCTTTCTGGAGATTGGTTTGGGCCAGAAGGCAAAGCACCTTCTTCACAACTTTTCTTCTTCCTGTTCCCCATCATAGGAATGCTGGAGAAAATATTGCGACTCCACGACAATAAGATATGGGAAAACCTTGAAACATTTCTGAACTAGCAAGTTCAGTTTGTTAGTTAGCAGCAGTGTGTGACTTTTAGATAATTAAAGGTAAATATTTAGCCACAGGAGGCAGTGGGACAAATGTGCACTCATCAGTCTAGAGAAGAGAAGTCTTGGTGCAAAGTTCTGTGGTTTCTGTTTGGGTGAAGTTTTCTTACATCCAAAATAAGCTCCTGAGGTGGCCCTGTGGCTCAAGGGGTAGGGCAGTAGCCTTAAGCTAAGAGCTGAGGGACAGTGCTCAGGACCAGAGTTCAAGTACCACGACTGACAAAAAAAAATGAATACACTAAAATAAGTTCTTGGTTGACTTTACTGAACCCAGCATAGTTCCAAACTGCCGCTTTTTTATTCTGTCTAGCATTGGAAAACATTTTTCTTATCCATCTCATGCCAGTGTGTCTTAACTTTAGGAAAGAATTGAATTATCAACCTCAATTAATTTTCATAACATCTCTCTGGAAAATCAGCAGCATTTGGTTTTCTGGGTTAGGTACCAAGGGACTTAAGGTGTAATGCTTTATTTATAACCACCTCAATGATTTATCTGACAGAGAGCATTTTTGGAAGCTGCCTCACTTTTAAAGTGTTAATAAATTAATAGAGTACCAGAAGTCTCCAGGAACTATGCAAATTGGAGAATTCCCTTCTGAGAGGGTAAGCTTCCACTCTGCTTTGCTAAAATGAAATGGTGACAGCTGAATCATGATTATAGAGAATAAAGTAGCATCTGTCTTCCCAGAGTGGCCCTCCCTGGTACTTTGAGCTCAGGGTGAGGCTTCCCAGTTCTTGGCCTTGGCACTGGCCTGTTGTGTACCCATGCAGGCAGAATGGATGTACCGGTTAAGTGGAGTGAGTAGTGCCCCATGCCAACAGTGAGCTGAACACCCAGAAAGTGTTCTAAACAGTAGAGTTGATGGCAGCCTCAGAACTGCCATGGAAGCCCCTTTCCTGCTCCACTGTCTGTCCAGCCTGAGACAGACCGGGAAAGAATCTGTGTGAGGAGGAGTGGCAGGTTGCCAGGCAGGCTGGCTGCCTTCCAACGCTGGCTATCAGTAGTCTGAACAGGCTCAAGTTCAAACACTGCCTCCTAGACTTTTCATTTGTGGAGAAGAAAAGTGGGGAAGAGATTCTTCCCCCCTTGAGAAAGCTGGGGAAAGTCTAAAGGCCCATTTTCAAACCTCAACTTAGTCCTCACATTCTGGATTGATGGGCCAGATGATTACTGATAGAAATCATGAAAACTTTTATCCTGTTTAACCTGCAAGTATGGACACATTTTCCTTTACACTCCCCCCCCCAAATATGTTGGTTAACATTTTCCCATCTATTTCTTTCTGCAGTCTTAAACATTACAGAATTATTTTGATAGAACATCCATTATGCAACCACTTCATATTTTATTCACTTTAAATTACAACTTAAATTTTTGAAACAGATTTTTATATTTAATGTTCAAGAGACTGAACAGTATTTAAAATGCTTATTTCATAATGCCACATTACTGTTTCTTTACTTCAGCCATTACTATTTATGATATTCCTTTAAAAATCTCAACATGTCCTACTTCCAAAGAGTTAGCTTGAAAAATAAGTCATGACTGTTCTCGGGAAAGCATTTTATTATATTCATCTTTTAGGTATATGCAGAGTGCCGTTTTTGAATACATTATGTGAATTTTGATTTATTTCGTTGTTAGGAAAACATATGTCTCCCATCTTCTGCCATATAACTTTATGACATTGTGATGCTTCATAGTACTGGAGTTCTACTGCAAAGTATCAGTTAGTGAGTGTGGCAACATTGTCACACTTCTCAGAATGTGTCACCAAGGTGACGCACGACTATTTAAGGCTTTTCAATGAAACAACCAGTTACTGACAACATGATTTTTTTATTTGCACATAGAACAGCAAGATGGGCATGCTTTACTAACCTAATTTGCATGGGCAATAGGGAAATAAAGTGTGGTCCCGATTGTTCCAGTAATAGTTGTCTGTTGTTATACTGCAAAGATCCCCAAAAGTCATGGCTTACAACATTGTGATTTTTATCTCACAGTTGCCAATGATACGAAGTCCAGGCCTACCCCAGCTGCCCTCCTGCTCAGAGTGCCAGTGGGCTGAAAGGGGCTGACCAAGCTCCAGCTGCATCTGCAGGCTTCACTGAGAACCACCCACTTCCAAACTCTCTTGGGCTGTGGGCACTTGAATTTCTAGGGCTTGGGTTTTTAAAGGCAGCCATGCAGATAAGCCTTCTGCTATTTCAAGTCACTCATTTGTGAATTTAAAAAAAAATCTTGGAGTTACAGGACTCACCTTTGCTTCCAGGCACTGACAGCTCTGTAATCTGATGCTCTTGGTGATTGGCCGTACCTTTTCTAAGTTTTTCAACTGATGTTATTACATCTGTATTTTTTAAATTTACTATTTGCAGTGACCACATTGTTTTCTACATGCTCAAAGGTTTCTTATGGCAATGAAGCATATTCATTTCTTTGCATATGAATAAAAATTCGTATTTGGGGAAGAAGAATCTTTAAAAGAATACAACATTTTGGGGGCTGGGTAAATTGCTCAGCTATCATTCATGAAGCCCTGGCTTTGAGTCCTCAGTACCACATACACAGAGAAAGGCAGAAGTGGCACTGTGGCTCAAGTATTAGAGTGCTGGCCTTGAACAAAATGTGTTCAAGAACAGTACCTTGGCCCTGAGTTCAAGTGCCAGGACTATACATATAGATATAGATACAGATATAAGACCTAGGGACAGGGGCCCTAATTAAACACTTGTGGAAAGTAAATTAATTCATTTGCTTGGACCATCACTCTACAGAGAGCAAAGACACAGGGTTTTAGAGGGCATCCCTGTCCTGTGGGGGCAGAAACAAAGTTCGTTCTCAGGCATAATTATTTAATACTTTTATGTACCTTGTCCTGTCTACATTAGAAAAAAGTCACTAAACCCACACACATACATACATACATATATAAAATAGCAATAATTTGGAGAATTTTTAAAGTCACCTGATTGACTGAGGTCACCAGGATAGTCTTCCTTTTGATTCACTTGAAATCAATCACTGAAAGACCTTAATTCTACTTGAAAAAATAGTCCTTTTGCCTTTGCAGTAGAATGTAATCCTAGAGGTGACATCTATTATATTCATAGTTTTCTGTGCCCAAAGAAGAAAGGAAATGAAAAGGGTATGGATCTTTGGGGATAATTTTAGATTATGTCTTCCACATTGTGCAACGCAAAGGAAACTTAGAATCAGTTACCATCAATTGTTCTTGAGTGTCCAGAATGTGAGAGATCCTACATTATTTTAACTGCTCACCCTTAAGCTCATGTTCTTGTTTTCAAAATTGTTCAATAAAGTTGAAGAAATCATTTTTTTAAAAAAAGATATGGGCCAGGAGTTTGGCCTAGTGGTAGAGTGCTTGCCTAGCATGCACCAAGACCCAGGTTCAATTCCTCGGTTCCACATGCATAGAAGAAAGCCGGAAGTGGTGCTGAGGCTCAAGTGGTAGAACTCTAACCTTGAGAAAGTCCAAGGACAGTGCTCAGGCCCTGAGCTCAAGACCAGGACTGGCAAAAAAAAAAAAAAAGATAAACACCAGGAAACAGGTACATAAAATGGGTAGGATAGATCAAGAGGAGTTTGAATGAGGAAGAGAAGAATCAATGTATCCAGTCAAGAATCCAATGTATATGTTACAAAATGAAGTAGTGTGAAGGAAGGGGTGGGTAGGTGAGGGGTGAATAGGAGTGTTGAAATGGGGTGGCGCTGATTGAGATGCACTGTATTCATAATCTGCTTTGTTCAGTGGCATCTCCTTTTTACCACTACTGAAAGATAACACAGCATCAGTGTAAAGGGGGGAAAAAAGGATCTATGTTCAGTTTCTCCTGTGGTTTCCCTTCATCCATTTGTCAACCTTAACATTTCTTTTACGTCTTTGCTGCTTCTGCAGTGGGGACAGCCAGGGTTAGGGTAATCCCATTGTTTAGGCCTTCATTTGTAAGGCACCTGGTGACTTCTCTGCAAGGCCAGTCTGGGCTTGTGTGTTTAAGGCCTACTTCTTCCTGAGGAAGTTGCCTGAGCTGTTTCTCTTGCCATTCTGCCCCGTTTTCCGGCAGAAGCTGTGCAGGTCTCCTGTGCTGTCCATCTGCTGCCTGTGGCTGCAAGGCTCGCCCTGATGGTACCTTGCATGCTTTCCCTGCCTCCTGTCACATCCCTGCCAGTGTGCTCTCATCCAGGGCACCATGGACACACTCTGTCATGTCCTTCTGGACCAGGGGTCATGCTGTGCTAGTAGACAGGGTCCCATCTCCTCCCCAGTGGCTCTGGAAAGGAACTAGGAATTCTTTTAAGCAATAGGATAAGGTAGGAGTCTCCTTGTTTATCTTTTAATACAGCAGATGACATCACAGCAGGCAGCAAATGTGCAGAACTTCCAGGATGAAGTAACAGCACCCTCTGACCGCTGTGGTGGAGACTGTGAACAGGCCCGCGGGATCCTGAGTAGCCTTCCTTTCCACTTAGAAGCACACTTATGAGAAAATTTCCCTGTGTTCTCTTGGACTCTTCCCATCTCTTCTTGGGCAATTGGGAGAAGGAGCGAGAAATAGAAGATTCTGTCTCTCTCTCTTTTTGCCTTTTTGGGCTCTGATGGTCCATTCTTCATTCCCTAGTGCATTAAGATAACCAAAAGGAGTCATGTGATATTAGGGTTCGCTGTGCACATTGGCCCATACACTAGAAAGCTATAATGAAAAGTGACCTTTAAAAGTTTATTATAAAGGTGGTATACACAGGGGTTACAGTTACTTAACTCAGGTAATGAGTACATTTCTTTCAGAACACATCATTTGCTGTCAGTTTTTTTCCTGATGAACAGGATTTTAGAGAATGTAAATTAAATTTGTGGCCATGTTATTTATTAGAATATTGTTGCAGTAGATAAGAAGATAGGCTAGTATTTATGACCTCTCTGTAGACCTTGGGTTCTCCTACATGGAGTTTTAGTCAAAGGTCTGTCATGTTCTCTCAAACCTTCCTTGCCCTCCCATGGCTATATGTTCAAATAGCTGGACAATTTAGGTTTAATTAGCTTTCTATCTTATTTCCTTAAGAAAGACTAAATATACTAACTTTTTCCAACTTTTCATAGCATACTATTTTTCATATATTTTTATTGTAATTAATAGAATGGTTACATTATATCCACCAGATAGAAGGTGCATTATTACTTCTCAAACATTGATACCCGTTCTCATGTCTTGGTCCCCATTTCCCTCCCCCCACAACTGCCACTCATCTTGTTTTCCCCATTCCCTATCCTATTTCAAATAACCAAATAAACATATATACAATATATCAGATAATAAGGTAAAATACTATAAGCATATGAGATAACCAAGGGGCAGCAAAAGAGATGAGCGATAACATAGTATATTAAGGACAAGAATCACTCATTATATAGCTTTTGTTTCTATATCCTGGAGGTCCTTTCATTGAACCTATGTTCCTTTGAGTCTGGCTTACTTCACCTAATATGATTTTTTCTAAGTCTTTCCATTTCCCTATAAAAGGGACAATGCCGTTCTTTCTGACAGCAGCATAGAATTCCATTGTGTATAAATACCATACCTTGTTGATCTACTCATCAATTGAGGGGCATCTGGGTTGGTTCCATATCTTTGCTATGGTAAATAGTTCTGCAATGAACATTGTTGTGCTAGTGGATTTAGTATGCCCTTGTTTCTGGACGATTGGGTAAATGCCAAGTAGTGGAATTGCTGGGTCACAGGGGAGCTCTATGTTTAGCCTTTTGAGGAGCTGCCATACTGCTTTCCATAGTGGTTGAATGAGTTTGCACTCCCACCAACAGTGTAGTAGTGATCCCTCCTGGCCACATCCCCTCCAGCATCTGTTGTTATTAGATTTCTTGATCCTGGCCATTCTAACTGGAGTGAGGTGGAATTTTAGCATTGTTTTGATTTGCATTTCTTTTATAACCAGAGATGTCAAGCATTTCTTCATGTGTCTATAGGCTATTTTTAATTCTTCTTCAGAGAAGACTCTCTGTAAGTCTTTGGCCTACCTTTTAATGGGAGGTTGTTTCTTTGGAGATTAGTTTTGGAGGGATTCAATTTTTTGAGCTGTTGATATATTTTAGATATGAGACCTTTGTCTGTTGTATGGTTAGTGAAGATCTTCTCCCACTCTGTAGGCTTTCTAGTAGTTTGCTAGCTATGTCCTTTGCCATACAGAAGCTCTGCAGTTTAATGCAGTCTCACTTATTCAGACTTTCTGATTTGTTGTGTTTCTTTGGCCTTATTAAAAAAGTTTTGACCTGTGCCAAGGAGGCCTAGTGTATCTCCTATTCCTTCTTGTAAAGTTTTCAGTGTATCTGCTTTTACCTCAAGGTCTTTGATCCATGTGGATTTAATCCTGGTGCAGGGTGACAAAGAAGGATCCAACTTCGTTTTTCTGCAGGTGCTTAACTAGTTCTGCCAGCACCACTTATTGAAGAGGCTGTCTTTCTTCCATTCTATTTTTTTGGCTCCCTTGTCAAAGATTAGGTGGCCATAGGTCTGTGGGTTAATATCTGGGTCCTCAGTTCTATTCCATTGGTCTTTAGGCCTGTTCTTGTGCCAGTACCAAGCTGTTTTGGTCACTATAGCTCTGTAATAGAGTCTAAAGTCTGGTATTGAAATTCCTCCAGCGCTGTTCTTTCTTGTAAGAAGTGTTTTTGCTATACAGTGTCTTTTATTATTCCACAGGAAATTTTGGATTGCCTCTTCTATTTCTTTAAAGAATGACATAGGGATATTGATGGGTATTGCATTGAATCTGAGATAGCCCTTGGCAAGATTGCCATTTTCACGATGTTAATTCTTCCAATCCAGGAGGATGGGAGGTTTTTCCATTTTCCCAGTTCTGCTTTAATTTCCTTTTTCAGGGTTTTAACGTTTTCATCAAAAAGGTCCTTTACATTCTTAGTTAATTCCTAGGTACTTTATTTTCATTGAGGCTGTTGCAAAAGGAGTTGCCTTCTTGATTGTTGCCTGGTCATCTACAAAGAGGGATAGTTTCCCTTCCTCTTTCCCTGTTTGGATCCCCTTCATGCTTGCTTCTTGCCATAATGCTCTGGCTAGGAATTCTAACACTATGTTAAAGAGGAGTGGAGAGAGTGGGCATCCTTGTCTTGTTTCTGATTTTAGGGGGAATGGCTTTAGCATTTTTGTCATTAAGCATAATGCTAGTTGTGGGTCTGTCCTATACTGCTTTTGTTATACTGAGGAATGTTCTATGGATTCTTAGTTTCTCCAGAGCTTTTAGCATAAAGTGGTGTTGGATCTTGTCAAATGCCTTTTCTTCATCTATTGGGACAATCATGTGATTCTTGTCCTTGTTACTGTTGATGTGTTGAATTATATTAATTGAGTTATAGTAGCATATATTTTTATTACTGTCATCCTAACTATATTGTTTTATGATTTCAGTCATCAACATACTTTTAGAAACTCAATGATCCCCTAATTTTAGTTAAGTTTACATAGCATTGCAGTCATGATGTGAAAGAAATTTGGTTACAGAGAGCGGGTAATAATTGGAGATGTTTGGAAACTGGGATTGAAAAAATGAATTGGGATCATTGTGAAACAATTCAGCATGGAGAAATTAAAAGGGATAGTACCACATATTAATCTTTATTGTACTCTTATTCCCAATTGGTGAATCAGTTGTAGATATGTATTTCCACATATCTGTTTTATAGATTACATTGAAAATCAGTGGTGGCTCTTTATTCCTCGTCTGCATTCCAGACCATACTTTTATCATGGTTCTGTTTTGAAGACACCTTTCAATGTTCTGAAATCTTCAGTTTAAAAAAATATGACTGTTGAGCCGGGTGTAGTGATTCACACTTGTAATGCTAGCTACTCAGGCGGCTGAGATGTGAGGATCTAGGTTCAAAGCCAGCCAGCGAAACAAAAATCTCCAGTTAACCTCTACAAAATGGAAAGTGGGGCTTGCCTCAAGGGTAGGGTTGTAGCCTTGAGCTGAATAGCTCAGGGACAACCCCCATGATCCCCCTAAGTCCCCCCCAAAAAAGACTGCAAGAGGATCCCGGATGCAATGAAAAGCAAAAGTAAGACTTGTGATACCTCAGTCCTACAATGGCGGGTTCTTTCTGAATCATCCTGTTGTTTGCTGTGACTTTCTTTCGTTGTTGTTGTTTTACCTCAATATTTGCCAAGCTTTCAAAACTTTTATTTCAGGAATCTAGTAATTAACAACATTTTATAATGGATTGGAAAAGCACAGCTTTTTTGTTCCTTTTCAGGTTAGCCTTGCTGGGCTCTAATGTGGTTGTGCCTAGCATCCTGGAGTTCCCTCTGTGTAAAGAGATCCAGTTCTCTCTGATTGTTGCTCGGAAGGCTCAATGATGTGATGCTCACTGAACCCCTGTTGACAGCCAGGGACAGGCTGGTGAGGCTCATGTCACTTTTCTTCTGCTCTTGGTTTGTGAGACACTCCATCAGTTCAGTTTTTCAAGTCTATGAAAAGGAAATAGGAGGTGGCGTTATGTCAGTTCTTCACTGAAATAAAGTGTTGTTGTGGAGATCCATGGGCCCTGCCACGCTGCCTGCTCTCCACCATCACTTGCCATGTGTGGGTGGCCTCCTTGGAAAATGGGGAGCTTGGATGGAAGTGTCTACAGTCAGGAGGAGTTACTAGGTGACATCTGCAGTTTTCTCTTCCTGAGAACTGGGCCTGTGATCCAGTTACATGGTAATGCCAGAGCTTTCTGGGTTTATGGTCTAGCTGAAGGGTATTGAGAGGGGCATGTTACACACAGGCTTCCGGAGCATTTGCAGTGGAAGCTCAGGGCTGGATGTGCACAGGCATCTCCTATCTCTGTCTTTTCCAGACAGAGGAAAGGCTGTGGGAAAAATGGCATCTCTTCCTTCCTAAGGTCAGAGCAGCACTTAGGAAGCCTAGAGATGTAGGGAGGGCGAGACAGACATCTCTCCTTGGCTTACTGAAGCTGGCTGTGCAAATCTGTGGAGTGATTCAGAGGCATGAGCGAAAGATGGGCCCAGTTAGTGCCTTGGGGGCTCAACTTTGGCAGCAGAGGGCAAGTGAGAGGGGAACACATGTAAACAGACACTAATAGTGTGAACTCTGCATGTGTCGTGCAAGTCTCAGGGACAGCCAGAAGTCTGGAGTCTGCTTGCAAAGGAACCACTGGATGTGCTGAAGTCTGGGCTCTGAACACAAAATAGCAGGGAGGGTCTGGCAAGGGACTGTCTCACTGAGACCACTCCTATTATAACTACTGGTGTAGCCATACCTGCAGGTGAATTGGTCACACCATGTGGCTGGATCTCCCTGTCTCTGTCTCTGTCTGTTTCTCTGTTTCTTTCTCTGTCTTTGTCTGCCTGCCTTCCTCCTTCCCTCTGTCTTTCTGTTTTTCTCTTTTCTCCTTCCTCCATCTTTTCTTATGTCCTCCTTCTTGTGTTTCTCTCCATCCATTAGTTCTCTTTCTTATTCTTGGGAAAAATTCAAGTGCTCCCTATTTTCTTTTTTTGAATATTTCTTTAAGTAGTTGTACAAAGGAGTTGCCTTTTTACAGAGCAGTTTATGAATACAATACGTCCTTACCAGTGTCACCCCTTCAACATTCTCACCTATCCCTTCCCTGGGTACCCCTTCCCATTCTCTGCTCTTCTTAATTTAGTAAGGTATACCTTGGATTCTTTGCAGCAGTCTCCCCCTCTTCACCTCTTCATTTGTCTACACCTTTTCCCTTGATTCTACCTTCCCAACTTGAATACCTCCTTCCTGACGTTTATTTTGCTGAACTCTGCCTGTCTAAGGCAGTGCTTCCTACGTTTAAACTTGACGTCTTGCAGCTAGGTATGTTCATTGGAGAAGGATTCGGTCATGGATCTGAGCCCCATGTGCAGCAATCCCTGAGCTGATCCTGTTTTTTCACATGTGTCAGGTGACCCAGGCCAGAGAGGTGGCCCAAGGAGTGTCCAGATGGCTTCAGAGCATGTCAGCTTTCTCCTGTTACAGTGCCAGTATGAGTGGTTCTCTAAATATTTGGTTGTATTTAATCAAGTTAAAAATATAATCACCATATTAAGCATTCATTTTAATTTTCATTGTTTCACGATGTCTGGATTGTCAGTGCTCTTTCAAAATCCTTACATATTTTGCACATCTTTTCTACATAGTATTAATTTAGTACTGACTGTTCTCAGGCAATAGTAAATTACATACAAATTCTGTGAGTACTATTTTGTCATTTTAAACATATAAGAGTTCAATATTTCTTCCCTATATCTCCTGATCTTGCGGCTGATAAGGTCTGCTGGCCTTCAGGGAGTCTCTGTGCCTTTAATTTTGCTGGTAGCTGTGGATTCCAGCCCTAAAAATGTATACTGGCCCTAAAAACCCACCCTAGACAGTCATCATTCCCAGAGACTCACTGTATTCTTGGGATACATGAACCATTTGAATTTTATAATACCAGTAGAAAATATTCCTGAAAATACACAGAAAGTTATAAAACCTGGAATAACATTGCCAACATATTTTCAAATCAAATGTTTAATTTCATAATTGGAAAATGATACATCTGCCTGGAGAAAATCAGTGGGGTTAGAAAACAAATTATATGTCAACAGTGTTGGTACAGAAAGATTATACATATTTATGAATGGCCAAATCATCTTATTACTGGGATTTGAAAATATAATTATTAACCATTTATAACGTAATGACTTCAATTGAATGCCATCCCTGGAGGCCTGTATTTTATGTGCGTGTAAATTTGCACATTTATGCTGCTGATTCTACAATGATCTCCAGTTACCATCTCTTTGGATCTTTAAACCTTTATTACTATTATTCATGTGCTAGGGAATTGAGTGTCTGATTCAGTACCATAGACAAATGGGTGCTTCATAAAATAATTAATAAAAGAAATCACCAGTCTTAAGAACTAGAAGAAATGCTGCATTTTCAATAGTTTAATAAGTATATATAATACATATTTTAAGTGTATTGTAGAAAATACCTTCTAGAAAGATCATATCTAAGTTCCTTTAAGATATAGGTGTTGGAATGATAACTGTAAAATGATTGACTTCTACCAGTGTATTATTGCAGTTCGTTACAAATACAAATGTGTTATCTAGGAGATGTTTTTGTTTTCAGCAACCAAGGATCTATCTCAACAAATGATAGGAACTAATGAAACATCAGCCTCACATCTACTTCCTGAATCTCATATGGGCTCATGCTACCTTAATTTTGTGTATGTGCCAGTACTGGGCCTTAAATCAGGGCTTTGAATTCTTGCTTCGCTTTTCCTTTTTAACCATTGATCTATAGCACCACTTCTGTTTTGTTTTGCTAGTTCTTGAGAGGTGAGGCTCTGATTTGTCTGTCTGATCTGGCTTTGAACTATGATCCTCAGCTCTGAGCCTCCTAAGTAGCTAGGATCCCAGTGTGAGCCACAAGCACTCGGCCCAATTCCTGTTCTGTAAACCCCACTAGGTACTTATTGGTGTAAACTTTATTCTGGAGGTCCTAGTAATGCACTACCCCCACAAAATTGCCACTGGAGACTTGATCTCCCGGCTATGTCTCTGCCTGGATTTCAAGTGAAGTACAGGGCAGGTGGTCCTGGAAGAGATTCCATTCCTACAGGAATTCTAGAAGTTAACTATCAGATTTTCTGGGTGTTCTGCCTAGACTTTTACATCTTTAATAAGGTTCTCAGGAGATTGGGATGTGCAATGTAGGTTGAGAACCACTGAGTTAATTCTGAGAGGAAGTTAGAGAATAAGAAAACACTTCTTTCTCTCCATGAGGAGAAATTGCCTTTCTTATGTCAGCAGAGTCAGAGGCGAGCAGCTCCTTGCAGCATTCCCTCACCGAGTGCAGATCCTGAAGGATGTTAAGTCTGGAGGGACTGATTTTCTTGGGAGCATTCCTTTCTGGTTCTAGAAATAATGGCAGACACTTTCATTAGTGAGCTTGGCTATTATGACTTGTCAGGATGCAGAGTGACATACTGCTGAGAATCTAGGATTGAGCCATGCTTCCTAGGTTCTGGTTTGGACTTTTAACTATTTGGGTAGGAGAATGTGGGCTTGCCAGGCACTGGTGGCTCAGGTCTGTAAATCCTTGCCACTCATGAGGCTGAGATCTGAGGATTGTGGTTCAAAGTGAGCTCTTTTTTCATATATTTTTTATTATAATTAATAGAATGGTTACATGATATTTGCCAGATAGATGGTGCATTAATTCCCATACATTGATACCCTTTCACATGTCTTGGTCCCCATTTCCCTCCCCACCCCACCCCTCATCTTGTTATCCCCCGTTCCCTATCCAATTTCAAATAACCAAATACAAATATATCCAATATATCAGGTAACAAAGTGAGATACTGTAACAATATGAGATAACCAAGGGACAGCAAAAGAGATGAGAGATAACATAGTACCTTAAGGACAACAATCATTCATTATATGGCTTATGTTTCTATATCCTAGAGATCCTTTCATTCAGTCTCCTACTATATGGCCTTTTGTATCAAGGTTTTGCTCTATTGCAAATCTCTACTAGGAGAGCCCACGGTTTCTACTGGTTATAACAAATGAGGGAAACCATTGAGCCTAAGTTCCTTTTAGTCTGGCTTACTTGAGCTCTTATCCTCCATTAACCACCAGTAAACCAGAAGTGGTGCTGTGGCTCTATGTGCTATCCTTGAGCAAAGGAGCTCACAGACAGTGTCAAGGCCCTGAGTTCAAGCACTAGGACTGACCAAAAAAAGAAAAAAAATGAATGCCATGAATGCCGTCTGTTTCTTCGGAGCCCAGAAGCCTTGTGTCTTTGTTAACTTTCCAAATGGGAAGGCCTGTCTTAGTGTCTGGTTGCCTCTAACTGCCCACTGCCCCAATTTACAACACTATAGTAGCAGTCAGAAAAAAATAGGTCTCAGAAAATCTGCTTCGTTTCATTTTGTAACACTCCACTGCAAGAGCTATTTCATGCTTAATCCTGTAATTAGAAAAATAAAATGGAATGATAAGGTGAGCTAATCCTTATTTCAAGTTATTAATAGATCCGGGAGTCTGTCATTTCAAGACAGAATTTTCAGGTTGCAGTTAGAAATTCAGTGGAATTGTTCTCTTGGTTGACAAGTAAAACTGTGAGATAGTGTGCATAATATTTGTAGCTCTTGCTTGCTTCTATTTTTATTGAATCTGACACATCTTAACTGAAGAATGTGGGATGAAGTAGCCACGGAGTGCGGCGAGGAAGGTTCAGCCAGCAGAAATCCATCCCTGGGCTGTTTATCCGACATTTGCCAAACAACAAGCTGACTCACCTGCATTAGCCATGCCTTCCAGAGTGGTCCAGGGAAAGCCAACTCAGCCTCCAGTCTGATTTGACGTGCGTCCTCTGGAATCTGCTCTGATCATATTTAAAGGGAAACAAAAAATCTTGTTAGAGAGTGCCTAAGAGACAGTGGGGGAAATCTACATTGATCTACAGGATCTTCAGAGAGGCTGGAATTCTTGTTCATTTCTGCTTCTAAATGATCTCATGAGTGGAACATGTACACACATTGTTTTTGTTTTTGTTGTTGTTTTTTAATTCTTGAGATCGATGCTGAAGCGCTGAGCTCTGCATTTCGGGAATGGAATGGAGGAGCAGACAGAGCCCCTCCAAGAGCCTCACAGCTGAGTCACAGGGCACAGCAGGAATTGCCTGGCTTTGCAGCCACAGCAGCAGTATTGAAGTAGTTATGGTACATGTGCTCCCACTTAGAGCTGCAGAGTTGTGTACCAAAGAGCTCAACACTCCTCTCTGCTCCTCCTATGGGCGTACAGTGCTAGTGTAATGCCAGTTCTACTCAGAAGACCTGGCGAGAGGTCGGATTTGTTACTCTCAGTGAGCTGTCAGGTGAAAGGCCATGCTTCTGGGGGTGGGGATCTGGGTGATGATGTTTCTGGCTCTTTGCATAGCTGTATGCCTGGGCGCATGCACTGCTGGCCAAATATACCTCCTAGGACAGACATAAGTCAGTTTCCTTGTTTTTCCTACCTCAGAAGGGAAGACTGGAAGATTGGAAGATTTCTGACTCACAAGTGTCAATGTAATCGGGCACTTTAAGCTACCATAGTTTAAAATTTAAGTCAGGTGAGGATGAATGGAATTCTGAACCCACCAGTCTTATGAGTGGTCATTACTTCACTGTTCCTCATAGCCAGGCAGCACAGATGGGTAACTTATGAATGAGCTCTACTTTGCCCCCTCTTCTAGAGGCCCAGATCAGAAGCCTGCAGGTGGTGGTGGCCTTCTTGCTTCTAGAATCACCTGGAAGTGAAGGCTTGAGGGTCTCTGCTAGTCTCTCTCCATCAACTTACAAATTCACCAGCATCTAACTCACCCACTTGATTTTACCTCCCAGATGAATCACTTCTACACATACAAGTCAGGTTGCATTTTCATCCTTTGACTTCACAGTGAACATGAAATTTCAATTCACTGAGACACACTTCGATCTAGCCAAACCACAGCACGGTGACTTCCTTCCATGGACTCTGTGGAGCTCCTAACTGTAGCCTGGTCTAAACTGAGAGTTGGTTGAGTCCCTCTCAGGCTGCACATTGTGCCTCCTTATCCCTGAGGAAGGCCTTTCACTGATTGTCCCATGGGATCTACCTTCATTGTCAGCTGAGGAAACGTTGAATGTGAAAATAGAAGTACATGCCATTCATTGTGAATTAATTGGAAAAAAATTCTTACATAAGTTCTTCTTAGAGGACTGAGAGAGTCCCTGTTTCTGTCTTCCTGGTAATGTTAATTAACTTGCTTTAGATTTTTATAATCACAATAAGTTTAATTATGCCAAAGGATTTTATGGTTTCATGAGTTTACCCCATTTATATTATTCTTCCTCAACCCCTGACCTACCACACTCCCCATTTTCACAGATTTTTATGGATTTCATTATGTTATAATGGATCTATTCTGTTATAAAATGAGATGAAATTTCGTTGCGTTAATGATAATTTTGATAGTGTTCTGATCCTGAGCAGCTTTGAGTACTTTGGGGGAATCTTCTACTCATTTCTCCCTCTTGATTCCTGTTATCTTTCCTCTTCTCCCTCTTACCATCTCATTATAGGTGCTGTCTGCATACACAGAGCCCTAGAGCCTTATAGCTGGGCCTGCTGTGAATTATCGTTCTTTCTCAAAGTAATTTTTCAGACAGCATTTGGAATAACATTGCCTGAAAATATTTTTAAAATCAAAGTTGAATAGGGAAGGGAAGGGAAAAACCAAGATGATTGGAAGGGGGTGGAGGGGAGGAGAAGTGGGAGAAAAACGTGAGAAGGGGGGATCAATGTTCAAGAAGTAATATATCTACTACCTGACAAATGTAACTTATGCATCCAACCCAACAATAAAATATAATTTAAAAAAAAACAAACTTCCTAAAGGTTATCACCTCATATATACTATTCTTTTAATTCATTGCCAGGCTTTTAAGATGGTTAAGGCATCCACATATGCAAATATAGGCACATGAGAGATCCTTTCTTGCCTGGACATAACTGTCTTTCCATTCACATCTTCAGTTCATTTTCCTCTGTTCACTAACCTTCGTGGAATCGTGTTCTATGCAGAACACACCAAGTGCAGCCTCCAGCTGTGCCTGGTATCCTCTCCTCTTTTCATCCTTGCTGACCTGTTTCTGTCTGTCCTTAGCATGAAAGTGAGTATCTGTCTACTTGTTGAATCTGATCTGGACTCCTCCATGAGCCATGCGGACATGGTTTTCACTACAGTGGTTGTCTCTCCATCTGCACGCCCAGACCCACAGAACTATAGAGTCCTGTGGCTTAGAGTCTGCCAGCATTGTCCTGGCCTTTCTGTGTTCATCATCCTCCAAAAGGCTTTGTGAACACTTGCCACGTGACTAGGCCGGAAGAAGGAAGGGTCCACTTAGTGTGGGAATTAGCAACTCATTTCAGGAATCTTGAGAAATTTGCTGTCTGCGTTGGTGTTCATAGGATAATGTTTCTTTTTATCTGACTTAAAAAAAATGTGCTCTCCCTCTCGATATATATATGTATATAGATACATGCCTGCAGTTTTGGCTTCCATAAGTACTTTGTAGTTAAAAGTGCTTTTGTTCTTGACTTCCTGATCTCACAGCCATCTTGGATGGAGAAAATACATTTTTTAATAGCACAATCATTCAAGAGCTTTGCTACAATTAGGTTAAGTACCTGACTGAATTCAAGGTACTTCATCATCAATGCAAGAAACTACAGATTTGCTTATGGGAGAGAAGAGAAGCTGTTTGTGAGAACCCTGAAGATGTTCAGGAGAGAAAAATGAAGCATCCAAGAGTCAGAGTTTAGGAAGGCCAGGGCCTTCTGGAATATAAGAAACAAGATCTAAAGAGGAATTGCCCATTGGATTGGTGACAACCCCCCTCTCCCCATCCGTCAAGGAAGAGTTCTGCAGTAGTTTTCTGTGGCTGCCTTAAAAACATCACAAGTTACTTCATATTCTTTGAGGTCAGGAGAGTCACACATGTGACTCAGGAAAAAAATAACGTGTAAGTAGGAGGTTTTTATTGTACTGTTTATGGTTCCTTTTTTCTTTTTTCCATTTTTTTCTTTGGTTTATTTCCCTCTGTCACATTTTTTTCTGTATCCTTTCTTTGGTGTATAAATCTATCTGATTGTGGCGGAGGTAAAGCACAGAAAGAGTGGGAAAAGGGTGAATAAACTCAGCAGTGGAATTCATTGGACACTGTTGGAAATTAATTGTATACAACTTGGGAGGGGAGCGCGGGAAGTTGGGAAGGGAAAAACTGGGAGAGAATGGAAGAAGGGGTGACACTGTTCAAAAGGAAATGTGCTCATTCCCTGACTCAGGTAACTGTAACCCCTCTGCACACAGCCGAGTTCCTTGGCCCCTGACTCTGTACTTTCTTCAAAGCCACTCTTCTATCATCCCCATTTCTCCTTCTGTTGTCCTGTTTCCTCCTCTAAGTCACAGGCTGCACTGTCTTCCATTTATGATTCCAGACAGCTAGCTATAAACCTATAATCAGCTAACACTAGCATCCTATCTTTATTGATTGTCCTTATCATTTAATACAACCAATTCCAGAGATTGGAACACAGATATGAGAGGTGGTGCATTGTTCTGTCTGGCATTAATAAACTCTTCATTAACAGCCCCTTGAAATTTGTATGGCATATGATGCATCAGACCTTCAAGGAAAATTAAGGTTCAGTTAAGAGAAGCAGCAGGAAGGGCATTGCTTAGACAAAAAGCACAAATTTCCCTGTACAGGTAGACATTCATTTTGTCAATTCGTTACCCTAAAAAGAGACTCAAAGGGATTTATGTATGTCACAAAGGATTGTCTGAAATATTGGACAGATAAACCATTTCCTTGATTAATTTAGAGACATTTACAATACTCATTGGCTGTGTTTGGCCGACAGTGTCAGCAGTTATTCTATAAAAGCTGCCTCCATTTGTGGGATCATAGGCAGGTTGGGTTCTAATAAGCCAAATAACTAGGTTACCACACTCAATAAAAATAACCTAAGGAGATTCTATTTTCTCAGGGTTGTGTTGCCTTAGGTAAAGGAGAGTGGGTGTGCTGGTTCTGAGTATGTGTTTCTTCTGTTTTCATTGTCTTTTTGGAGCTTTCCTTAGTGGTACCTGGAAAAGGGCTCCCTATCCTGCATTAACAGTGACCCAGGCAAGACTTGATTGATGGTTAATCTTTTTGCATTCTCTGAGCTTTGCAGATGCAAAGCCACACATAAGCAGTGACCCTTAGTCTGGCTGATGCAGAAGTCACTCCTGGGTGGAGTCGATCCATGCAACTCCCACACTGCTTCTCTTGTCATTTAAGAAGGCCTGTAACAGGGCCGGGAGTGTGGCCTAGTGGTGGAGTGCTTGCCTAGCATGCACGAAGACCCGGGTTTGATTCCTTGGTACCACATACACGGAAAAAGCCGGAGTGGTGCTGTGGCTCATGTTGTTGAGCTCTAGCCTTGAGAAAGCCCAAGGACAGTGGTCAGGCCCTGAGTTCAAGCCCCAGGACTGGCCAAAAAATAAAAATAAAGAAGTCCTGTAACCTCCAGGATATGGAAACGAGAGCTTTATAATGTGTCATTGTCGTTCTTAATATACTATGTTATTTCTCATCTCTTTTGTTGTCCCTTAGTTATTCTCATATTGTTGCAGTATCTTACCTTGTTATCTGGTATATTGTATATACGATTATTTGTTTATTTGAAATAGGAAAGGGAAGGGTGGAAACAAGATGAGGGGAGAGGGTGGGAGGAAGGAAGTAGGGACAAAAACATGAGAAGGGATATCAATGTGTGTAAAGTAATACTCCTTCTATCTGGTGACTATAACTGTAACCCCTCCATTAATTATAATAAAAATATATGAAAAAGTAAATATTTTTTAAAAAGGCCAGTATGCAACCCACAAGGTCACTGCGAAACACACCCATCAAAGCAAGCAGAGGAGAAATTTGTGTGGATGCACTGGTGACCTGTCTGAAACTGTAAAGTACCTTTATTTTCACTCTGGTTTACTTCTGAGAGTAACAGTCATTTGGATTCTTTGGCATCTTGGATAGATAAGTGCTTCATGTTACGTGTTGGAGGTTTGTGCAGTGCCAGGCTCTCCATTCTGGCTTGCTGCACAAGAGTCTTAAGATTGGAAGTGTGGTCTAGACATTGTAATATTTACCTAATAACCAAAACTTATGGTGTTATTTTCTGCTCTATTACAGACTCAGGGGATGACCTTGAAAGTGTTTCTTAATTCCTTTATGCCTCATTACCCTCCCTTTATAAAACATCTTAAGGAAGATTCCTTACTCTCTCTTGGGTTGTTCCAGGGCTACCCATGTGTTGTTATACTGGTTGTTCTGAGCCAAGAAGAAATGTGTGAAGGCTTTCATAATTTTAAGGGACTCAAGGAGTGACCTGTTATACTGATAAATATATTAGTAACATTCAGTTTCATATCACATGTGATAGAAGTCACAGATACAGCCAGGGTTGCCTCTAATCTCAGTAATCAGGAAGTAAAGGTGATGGAATTTCAAGTCCTAAGGAAGTCTGGGATACTATATGGAGACTTAAACCAAGAAATAAAAAAGCCATGCATGAGGGCTGGGAGTTTGGCCTAGTGGTTAAAGTGCTTGCCTAGCATGCATGAAGACCCGGGTTCGATTCCTCGGTACCACATACATAGAAAAAAGCTGGAAGTGGTGCTGAGGCTCAAGTGGTAGAGCTCTAGCCTTGAGAAAGTCCAAGGACAGTGCTCAGGCCCTGAGCTCAAGCCCAGGACTGGCCAAAAAAAAAAAAACAAAAAGCCATGCATGCATCCAACATGGTTTTCCTACTACTAGAGTCCCTTGCTCAGTTTATTTATATATGACTAAGTCCCTTTTTCAGTTCTTATAAATTTCTAAAAAATGATAGACTCCCTTTTACAAATTTGCTCAAACTTTGTCTGAATGATTATAATCCATCAATGTGACTTTTTTCTAATGGAAAGTTTCTTGGTGAGCAATATAACTGGAACAGTCTTGAGGCTTGAGCTCAAGGCCTGACTGCACTGTCCCTGCGCTTTTTAGCTGAAGTCTAGCATTCTACCACTTGGAGCCATAACATCACTTTTGGTTTTTCTTGTGATTATTTTGGACATAAGAGTCTCATGGGCTTTCTGGCTTAGACTGTCTTCTAACTCCCACTCTCAGATCTCAGACTCCTGAGTTGCTAGAATTTCAAGTGTGAACTACTGGTGCACGGCTCCCAAACTTATTTTTTTCTATCAAGGATAAATGGCTTAGGGACTATGAATGGTGCATAGATACCAAGTGCATTTATTTTGCTCCTGACAGATTTACTGTCTGCAACACAATGTTTTGTCTCAAGCATTGGTAGCAGCTCTTAACAACTTGAATTTCCCAAATTGTCCAGGCAGTATGATGCAGATTTAAGTGTATGAATGTCAACCGTCTATTGCTGACATTTCTCTAGGTATCTGATAATTAGAGTGTGACTTATTCAGGGCTCAAAGCATAGGATCTTGAAGATAAAATTTATTATTCTCGCCGAGAGTTTGGCCTAGTGGTAGAGTGCTTGCTTAGCATGCATGAAGACCCGGTTCAATTCTTTGGCACCACATACATAGAAAAAAAGCTGGAAGTGGTTCCTTGACTCAAGTGGTAGAGCTCTAGTCTTGAGAAAGCCCAAAGACAGTGCTCAGGTCCTGAGTTAAAGCCAGGACTAGCAAAAAAAATTATCATCCTCTTTTACCCCAATTCTTTAGTACATCAATGGAACTGTGTTCAAAGTTCAGAAAGCTGCTCCATTCTTAAAAATAGTTAATTGAAAGACATTTTTCTCAATTGTGCGAATTATAGATGCCGTACACAGAAATTATATAATGATTTTCCAATAAGATGATGTGTAGATGGGTTATTCTAAATTGAATTTCAGTTGCTTACACAATTTAAATTTAGCATCTGTGGCAGCGTGATTACTGTTCTATAAAGCTGGTCTCTCTGCCAGCACAGCCTCCTGGGAATGCCTTGCACAGACATGGTCCCTAGGGAATGCAGGCCTTGTCCTTGCAAAACAAAAGGCCCTTCAGAATGCAGCAGCTTTCCCTCTACCCAGCCACTGACTCTGACATCATCATATATCCATAGCTACTCATTTCTCAATTAAGTTAATAAATGACTAATTGATCCAGTAAGTAAATGATTCCAGATAAATGTTCAAACAATCAACTTCACAATCACATTACTCTTTCTTTCCTTCTTCCATCTAGTTGTTTACCTATCAAATCATTCTTGAGCCTCTGGTTGGAAAAAAAAAAACATTGGGATTAAGAGCAGTTATGAAGAAGATTTCTTTAAAACATTGAATTATAAGCTACTTAATTAAAGTATTTATTTTACTTTTTTTAAAAATTTTATTGTAAAGATGACATATAGAAGGGTTACAGTTGCATAAGTCAAATAATGAGCATATTAGTTAAATTATACCTGTGTTCACTAATCTTAAATTAATTGGTTTATCTAATAAATATTCTCTTTTCCCTCTTTAGGCTTTCTGTGATTTTAGATTTTTTTGGTGCTCGTACAGGGGTTTAAGCTCAGGGCTTAGGCATTGTCCCTGAGCTTTTATGTTAAAGGCTAGTGCTCTGCTACTTTAGCCATGGTTCCATTTCTGGCATTTTGGTGGTTAAATTGGAGATAAGCATATGACCATATAAGATGATGCTAAGCAAAATGAAACTCCAAGCTATAGAAACAAGAGCTTCTTCTTGGTTGTTGTTTTTAATGTGTTGTGTAAAATTATTTCTTTTCTCTTTTTGCCCAGCCCTTTGGTTTATCTCCTGTTAGCACTGTGTCTGATTTTAGTTCCCTGTGTCTTGTATTTATATTTATCTGAATTGTGGAAGGGAAGGGAACAACAAGATGGTGATACAAAGGACAAACAGCAAACTAATCTCAGCCTTTGGAATATCTAGGCTTACAGGCATAGGCCACTAGTGCCTGGTTAAATTTCTTTTTTCTGTTTCATTAAGGTAAGTGAACAATCTAAGACATGTGTGAAGCACTCTGAAGAAAGATCTGTCTAGATGTTTATAATTTTCCCCTTGTTATAGCCTTCCTATTTATAAATAATTTCACAGCACTTCAGTGACTTTCCTTAAAGCAGCTGCTCTGAAACAGTCATTCTCAATGGAATCCAATAAAACAAACACAGAAAAGCCCTTATTTCTTTATGAAATTTTATGTCATTAGTTCATGTGTGTTTAGTTAATTAATACAATTGTTAGCTAAACTAGGAGGAGTGGATTTGGAAAGTGTCCAGGTAGCTCCTGGTAATCTGTCCCTTAGCCTGTGGGGGGCAGGAGGATCCCATGAGGTTGGCAGTAGGGGAAACAGGATTGGGGGCAAGGGGGGGGGATGTGCTCAGCAAGAGGTATCATATTGCTCCAGTTAAAGGAGCTGCTGGAATTCTTGCTGATTCTCCCTTAGGGCACCAGAGCATGGAGAAGAGAGGCCTTCAGGATGCATCTCTGTCCATATACTCTCGTGCTCTCTCTCTCTTCATAACATCTTCATACTTTGGACACAGCCCTGTTCATTTCCACAGCTCTTTTAGTTCTCCTTTTAAGTAGGAAGAAAGCTTTCCATATTTATCTTTCGTATCAGTACTCCATGCCTGTTTCTGAATCTGGTATGGTTTAGTATCAGCGAATTATGTGTTAATTAATGAGTCACATTGTGTGTTCATGGTAAAAAAAAATAACAATTACTACATTCACACATGGGTAATCCTGGGGTCTCATTTGAATGTTTTATCACAAGATATCAGAAATTGAATTGAAGATCCCTAACTACTGTGGCTGCTCTGATTTAAGGGAGACATGCTATTTCTTTTTTCTGGGTCTCATTTTTCTCCATTTGTGAGATGACGTTGTTAGTCCTTATTTTGTACAATTGATGTGAGGGTCAAAAGATCTTCCTCTCTGATTGCAGAGAAATGGATAAAGTGCTGGAGGAGAAACATGGTAGCCATGTGACAAGTCAGTGAGTGGTGGCAAAAGTCCTCAGTATACATAGAGTCAGCTTTTTATCTAACAGGTTTTTAGTGTAACATGTCACTCTTACAAAATAAAATGATAGATTTGAACTCTCATCTTACTCAAGGTTAAAGGGTCAGTTCCCTGTACATGATACAGTGTATGTCCGTTGGCATTCTGTCTTCTTTGTTATTATTATTAAGCAGTTGTACAAAGCAGTTACAATTCCATGAGGTATTGAGTACCATGCTTCTTGATCCATGTCTCCCCTTCCCTTGCTGTGACCCAAACTTCTCTCTCTCAGTCCTTCTGTTTTTTTTTTTTTTGCAAATGAAACAGTATCATTCTTTATAATGGATTAGTAAAATTCCATTGTGTGTGTATATATACAGCACATTTTCTTGATCTATTCATCCTCTGAAGGCATCTGAGATGATTCAATACCTTGAATACAGTTTTCTGTATATTTTGGGTATTAGGCCATTATCTGACATGTAGCTGACAGAAGTCTTCTTCCATTTTGGAGGCTTTTTAGCCTTTAGCTATGTTCTTTACCTTGCAGAAACTTTTTAGTTTGATGCATTCCAATTTGTCAAGTCTTCCTCTGATTTTCTTTGCTCTGGATCTTCACACAGAAAGTTCTTTCCTGTGCCACGGAGTCTTACTGTGTCTCTCACTCCTTTCTGTAATGCTTTCATGGTTCCAGGTCTTACCCTGAGATCTTCATTCCAGTTTTGAATTGATGCTGGTGCAAGGTTGTATCTAAGGGTCTAATTTCACTTTTCTGCATACGGGCATGGAGTTTTCCCAGGCCCATTGAGGCTGTCTTTTTTCTAGCCTATGTTCGTGGCTATGGGTTCTGTGGATTTATTTCAGAGTTTTCTATTTCTTGTTTGCTCAGAGAAATTCTTAATATTATTTTTTTAATTAAGACATTTGGGCTGGGAGTTTGGCCTCGTCGTAGAGTGCTTGCCTAGCATGCACGAAGACCCAGGTTCGATTCCTCTGTACCACATACATAGAAAAAAGCTGAACGTGGTATTGTGGGCTCAAGTGGTAGAGCTCTACCCTTGAGAAAAGTCCAAGGACAGTGCTCAGGCCCTGAGTTCTAGTCCCACAACTGGCAAAAAAGAATAAATTCGTTAAGTATACCACATCATACATAGTGGCTGGTATGCCAGTCAAGATGATACAGTCTAGTAACAAACAATACTAAAATCTTAGCAACCTAACTAGGTACTCTATTTAATCACTTCAAGAATATGGCTAGTGCAGTTGGGTAAAACTACTGCTTCCTCATAGCCCCTACAATTTCTTATGCCTATCCTATTCTAATACAATGAGTAGGCTTTCTAAAATATGAAAAAATAGAGAATGGAGACTGAAGTCCTGGCTTTCAAATGTGTATATATTCATCTGTGACTATGTACAAAGTAAGTGGTCATAGGATGGCTTTCATTAAATACTTCTCAAATAGAAAAGGGAAAATGGAAAACTAGTGACCAATGACAACGTTTATTGAGATAGAATTAACTTACTCATCTTGAATTGGGGAAAGAATAGACTTTGTTTCAGCAGGGTCCTGGGAAAACAGTGGAGATTATGTCTTGTGCCTGGGTGTGAAGACAAAACCAGAAACGAGCAGGCCTTCCAAGAGAACCTTGCAAAAGTTCTGCCAAAAAAATGAGTCATTGGAAACTCATCACTAGTCATAGCTAGATAAGTGAGGATTTTTATGGGCATTCTCCATGCCCTGAATGTATGAAGATCTAATTTTTAAATGAGGTACAGAGTGTGAATAAGATTAGATCATTTTATGATATTAAAACATTTGTCCTCATCACCATTCACAGAGGAGAGACTATTGTTTTATGCATATTTTATGAAAACTGTAGATAAAATTCATCCAAGTTAATAGGACATCCAAAAATAGTATCATCGACTTCAGCAACACTATGAAAGGCATGATTCTCAAATATCTGCACTCACTACTCAGTGAAATCTCAGCAGTCTAGTGTAAAATGTATTTCACATGATAGTTTCCCTCATGCTAAATCATTAACATAGTCATCTTCATGATTTCTTGAACTTGAACTTCCTTGGAGATGGTTTCATGGAAGTAGCCAGGACTTACTGGTTTAGAATAACGCGTAGGGATGGGAATGGTGTGTCTGCTCTGGCTCATTTGTGGTTCACTCCACAGGTTCTATCTAAACTAACATTGCTGTAATATCAGGGTTGGGAAATGAATCCTCAAGGAGCTAAAGGAACACTCCGTTTTCTACCACTGTAGAACACATTGCTCTAGAATGTGACGTCTTCTACCAACACTTATGGTTTCTGGAACCAGGAATTCAAGAACAAGTAGATGTTTCTGGATTCAGCTGAGATGTCTGCTGTGTTTCCCAAAGTCCTTCCTAGAGTAGGCAAACCTGCTCCTGCCCACAAGCTCACTCATAAAAATGGTGGCCTGTATCTATCAGTCCTGTCCTTGTCCCTCTGAAGGAAGGAAGGGAGCTGTGGTTTCTTCTCATAGAGCTGAGGACAGGTCTTCTTCACATAGCTGCAAATTCTCCAGAATGAATGACACAGGAGATCCACATGGGAGTCACAGTGTCTTTTCTGATTGAGTCACAGAAGTCACACATCATCACTTTCACCATCCTACCTTCTTGTAAAGAGACAACAGGAGGGTGTTGCCTGTATCAAAGGAAGGAGAATTGAACTCTGACCTTGGAAGACAAAAGTAAAAATGTGTAGACACATTAAAATCATGCTCTCCCACATTAACCCTAGGCTAGATTCCTTTTTATCTTTTACTTTTTTCTTTCTGTTCATGTTTTCTGGTGGTTAATTGGAGATGAGATTCTCATGGACTTGAGTAAGTGGGCTGTCTCTGAACAGTGATCCTCAGATCTCGGCCTCCTGAGTAGCTAGGATTACACACCCAGCCCTACGTGACATTTCTATAACTAGCAAGCAGATGAGATGTATATGCTGACAAGAGATGAAATATTTGCATTCAGAGAGAATTGAAGAGAAGGGGAATATCTGGACATCTTGGTCTGCGGGGAAGGAGATTGAGTAACAAGGAAATCCTTATTGCTTGACAAGAATGATGCTCTGATTTGTGGGAAGTCAACACAAACTTGCTAAGTTGCAATTATGTATTGATAATCACCTTTTTGTGACATCTAATTATGTGTGACTTATTGATCATATATAGTGCTAAATACTAGCACTTATGTTAGAAAGCAGCACACATACACATAAACACAGAAGAGATGTTTATTGTATGATTTTACTAGTACAACAAAAACTACTGTGCACATATAGTTTGCATTTAACCCCTCCTAAAACAAAGTTTATTCTTTTTTAAATTTTTTATTGTGATCAATAGAAGGGTTACATTATATTCACCAGACAGAATGTGCATAACTTCACAAACTTCACCAACATTGATACCCTTTCTCATGACATGGTCCCCATTTCCCTCCCCTCCTCCTCCCCACTTATCTTGATTTCCCCCCTTCCCTATCCAATTTCAAATAACCAAATAAGCATATATAAAATATATCAGATAACAAGATGAAATATTGTAACAATATGAGATAACCAAGAGATGGCAAAAGAGATGAGCGATAACATAGTACATTAAGGACAACAGTCACTCATATGGTTTTGTTTCCTTATCCTGGAGGTCCTTACATTTAGTGTCATACTATTTGGTCTAATATCTCTAGATTTTGTTCTATTGTAAATCTCTGCTAGGAGAGCCCAAGGGTTCTGCTGATTATGACAAATGAGGGAGACTCTTTGAGTCTGGCTTACCTCACTTAATTTTTTCTGTCTTTCCATTTCCTTACAAATGGGGTGATGTCATTCTTTCTGACGGCAGCATAGAATTCCATTGTGTATAAATACCACATCCTGTTGATCCGCTCATCAACTGAGGGACATCTAGGTTGGTTCCATATATTTGCTAGGGTAAATAGTGCTGCAATGAACATGGTTGTGCTAGTGGATTTAGTATGCCCTTGTTTCTGGATGGTTGGGTAAATGCCAAGTAGTGGAATTGCTGGGTCATAGGGGAATTCTATGTTTGAGGAACTGCCATACTGCTTTCCATAGTGGTTAAACGAGTTTGCACTCCCACCAACAGTGTAGTAGTGATCCCTCCTGGCCACATCCCCTCCAGCATCTCCTGTTATTAGTTTTCTTGATCCTAGCCATTCTAACTGGAGTGAGGTGGAATCTTAGAGTTGTTTTGATTTGCATTTCTTTTATGGCCAGAGATGTCGAGCATTTCTTCATGTGTCTATAGTCTTCTTCAGAGAAGACTCACTTTAAGTCTTTGGCCCATCTTTTAATGAGATGTTTGTTCCTTTGGGGATTAGTTTTGGAGTGATTCAATATTTTGAGCTGTTGATATATTTTAGCTATGAGGCCTTTGTCTGTTGTATGGTTGGTGAGGATCTTCTCCCACTCTGTAGGCTTCCTAATTAGTTTACTAGCTATGTCCTTTGCCATACAGAGCTCTGCAGTTTAATGCAGTCCCACTTATCCAGCCTTTCTCTGATTTGTTGTGATTCTTGGTCTGTATTGAGAAAGTTTAGACCTGTGTCAAGGAAGCCTAGTGTATCTCCTGTTCCTTCTTGTAAAGTTTACAAAGTTTATTCTTAAAGTCATATTGTAAGAAGCTCTCTTCTTGAAGTCATACATGAATTATTTTATGGAAGCATATCATGCATATCTTGTAGCTATCAAAAATATTGTTACTGCAATTTAGTTTTTGTTTGATTTTCTTTTAAAGTCAGAGGAAATTCTCCTCTGCAGAATTTCCCAAGCCAAGGATAGCAAAGGAAATTGTGTAAGAAATTGTGTAAGAATAGCTAAAACTCAGTTGCCAGTAAATAAATTAAAAGTGGCAATTTTCCTGTTGCAATGAGTTAAATATGCTATATGCAGATATTTATTTACACTGTGGGATATTTTTCCCTGACTGCCCATTTGTATGTATTCTGGACAGGGGAGAGATTGAACTCTTATTTCTTGAGAAATTGTTAAATGTCAGATACATACTTGCAATCAATATGAAGGGTAAATTGCCATAGTTTGAGTGGACACTTTCAACTACTATGCAGTAAGAACATGTTTCAGATCAGTGTGTGTTTGGCATTTGGGGACTTTCTGTTTAATAGATAGTGACACAGGTGGTAATTCTCAATGAGGAAATTGTGGGCTGGCTACAGAGCAGGCTTTGTTTTTCTGCTATAATTTTTTCCTTATAGAACTTTGATTGAGTAGGGGTATATAAAATGGAAAACTACATATTTGCTTGAAATATTATTAGGGATTACAGTTGTTTTTCAATTAGGATCTTAGCAACTGTTTATTACTTGCATTGATTCCAATAGGAGATGCAATCTCTTTGCAGAGGAAATCCCAGCGCTGACAGTTGTATAGTGGAGAAATTTCTCTGGGTGATGAGCACATTGCATTGGGAGTTTCTTTTAGATAAAAGAATATTTAAGGTATCTCGAGCCTTTTCGTTATAGAATACAGCATAACCCTTCTTCATGGATCGGGAGAGTCAAAATGTAAAGTGTGGCACCTGCTTTGAACCTGTTCAAACCACCATTCCTGTGATGAGTTTGGAATTCTAGCACTGGAGACTTTGTTTTTCTGGCATGAAGGGAACTGTTCTACAGCTAAGGAAACTCATAGAGCATCTCTAAGAAAATTTGTGACGTGTGAGGAAGCAAGTCCATTCACCCCAGAAGTGCGACAGTGTCAAATCCTGACCAAGTATGAACCCTGAAACTGTCTTACTGTCAATATTCATTTTATTTAGACATTATCATTGTAAAGATAGACATTGGTATGATGAGCAGAAATATACATAGATGATTCTGCTATTAGGTATGTGTTGCCCAAACTCATTAATTTGACCATTTTTCTTTTATTAATCAGGGGAGGTACGTAGGACATTTATGTGCCAGTCAATCTTGTTGGTATAATACTCTGATATTTTGAAATAGGGCTGATGATGAAGGATGAGTCTTCTTATTTCTTAACTTTTTCAATAAGCATTCATGATGCAGGCACTATTCTAGACACTGAGGTCATGAATGTGAATAAGATACAGTTTCTGAGCTCAAAGAATTCATGACCCAATTAGGAAACATGAAATGTAAATTTATGATGTTTCCATAAGTATAAATATAGCATGGTCTAATAATACTTTTTAGTTCCACCTGACAGAAAATCCATCCCAAATGGCTGAAGGAAAAGGGACTATAGTTGTATCAAGAAGTTTCCTAATTTCAAAAGCATTAAAAGGTATTTTAAGGAAAGAGTGACATTGTCCAAAAAGGAACTAGACTCATTACCTGACTTATGGAATTGTTTACCTCTCTGTACGACTCCTTCGTAATAACAATAAAGTTATACATAAAGTGAGCTTTTTAATTGCAGAAGAGAAAAGATTATCACATCCCACAAAATGCAACTCATAGAGATAAATGCCATATCTCATGGGGATGGATGCTACCAGTGCAGAAAGGAGAAAAGGGCACAGATGAAAATAAAGTGTACATTCATTGGAGGAGGGATGAGGAAGGGAATTTGATAGATGATGAAAGCAAGAAGGAGGGAGAACTTGATGTGTAAAAAATTCAATTCAGTAAACTGTACTGGGTTCTACAAGATGCTTGCTATGTCTATTGTAAAAAGAGGTGGATGAAGGGAAAGGCAGAACAAGCTTTTGAGATTTAAAGGTGGTTGTGAATGGGAAAGCCAATGCTTCCAACATGTAAAGCCAATCAGACTTCACCTTTTTCTAACCAGTTTCTAAATTGTTTAGCTTCTATCAATTTATAAGTAGCCATTATTCTACTTTATGTAACTGTGTAAAACAGAATAGAAAGTGTACATACTTTTATGTTAAGCTTCCTGCTTAATAACTTTGTTTTGGCTGCAGCATGTCCTACCTGTTTGGCAGCCTCTGTCCAAGGTGCTGAGATCACTGAGCTAGGGCAACAGAGGGTGTTGTGATCCAATTGTTGGTGGAGAGGTTGATTCTCCTAATGAGTTTTAGGGATAAATGATTTGAAGAGACAGTATAGCTCGAAGACAGTCAGGCTAGGCCAACTTTATGGGTGTCTGAAAGGATACAAGGGGCCATTCTGAATTTGGCATTTGTGGCATTCATATGTAGCTATTTGTGATGCAGTATTCTATTTGCAGCTGAGAGGTCAGATCCTTGTTAATGGTAAATATCAGAGTCATGATTTGCACAACCAGCCTCAAATGTGCATGGCTTTGCTAAAGGGAAGTGTGGGCAATGTTCAGTGATATAAAATACAAGTTGTGGATGCTCGGAAACTCTCCTCTGTAAGCTAATGGTTTCTCTCATTGTGCTGGCCACTGGAGTTCTGCAGGGCAAAGATGCCACCTGCTAACAACACATTGCATGTTTCAAGAATTGATTATTTTTGCCAGTTGGCTAGTTGACGCTTAGATCATTAACAGACTCAAGGGCATCATCACACTTTTGAAAATCCTCTTCAGAGATTTCCCCACGTTCTTCCTGTGTTCTCTGAAAACAAGCCGCACTCCTTCCCTTTCCTGTTCCTCCCAGCTTATCTCATGTAGGATGTGGTCTTTGCCATGGTTAATCCTTTAAGCTCCTGTCTTTTTCTGGCTCTTCCCCTTGCTCTGAACAATGTCCAAATTATAGGTAAATTCATGGGCCGTCACCATCAAAATCTAAGCATCCTTCCTTCCCTCTTCCCTTCTTTCCTCCCATCCTCTTTCCTCCATCCTAGCCTCTTATCCTCTCTTCCTTCCTCTCTCCTTTTCTTCCTTTCTTTTTCAGTTTGTGTAGTGATGTTTGAACGCAGGTCTCCCACCCGCTAGGCAAGCACCCTCTCCCACTTTGCAGTGCTTTTTGCGCTGGTTATTTTTCAGATAGTCTTGTGCTTCTTCTTGGCCTGGCTCAGCCCATGACTCATACTCCTACATGGCTTTCCCATGAAATCTGGACTAAAAATATGTCCCCACCATGCCTGCTTTGTTTGCTGATAAGGAACCTAGCTAGCTTAATTTTTAACCAGGGTTCACTTTGAACTACCATCTTCCTGATTTCTAACTCTTTGTAGCCACCTATCAGTAACATTCTTACCTGTGAATCATTGACACAATGTTTGTGAGGAGTAGATTAAAATGCTGAGCTCATGCATTAGGAAGCAGGACTTCAAAACACTGGGAAAATAGACTGTGGATGTCTGTCTCTGGTTCTCACTGACAGCATCCTGCTAGGATGTGGCTGCTTCTGAGTCTCTCCCAAGTATGAGCAGAGCTCTTCATACTCACTTTTTAATAGCCTCCACAGAATGCTCTTTTCACCTTCCATCAGTCTTTGTGTTGCTAAGGGTCATGGTCCAGGTAGACCTCAGCTCTGTGGTGATAGTCACCTCATGATTGCATCCTGGTCAGTGATCATATAATAACACAACTGGGACGACCCATCTCCAAGCTGTGTTCAGCCTTGCACTGTTTCTGCCACTCTGAAAATATAGGCAGAGCCATCATCTCCGACACTCAGATGTCCACAGCGCCCTGTGCTGCCATTCTATCTACAGCTGTGAGTTGTGCCTCAGAGTCCATGAATACTAATGGACATCTTACCCTTGCATTCTCAGACAGAACTGGACATTCCCTCCATCCTAGTTTTGCATTCTGGTGCCATGGATGAGTGCTGTTCTTGGATATACTTTCCTTGATTCTGTTGTCAGGTTGCTGGTTGTATCAACTTCTAGAAGCCTGTGTGATTGATGGCTGTGTGTGAGAATCCAAATACCTAGGGCATTCTGTGGCTGGCAGCTGATGATAGCAAAAACCTTAGACTCATCAAGATTTCTGAAAAGCAGCTTTCTTGAGTCAAAAATACATCATTCACATACCACAGAGAGAAAGGGTCCTAGCACAAAGCTCATTTTGCTTATGTTATATGCTCTGGTAAGCAACCATAATCGATTTTACTCTAATAGTTATACATTAACTCAACAAATAACTGCATGTTCTAGACCAGATACTGAGCTAGGTGTGGTAAATTGAACATACATCAGGACAGATTGAGTATCTGCCCCAGTTATATTTCATATCGTCAATGATTAATCATTGTGTCATTTGTATTATAACAGGTATTAATCTTAAATTTTTCTTTTGAAAGCAAGAAGCTAGGGAAGATAAGATATACCTTTTACTGGGTGTAGAGCACAAGAATAATAAGAATGCAGGTTTTAGTGGTCAGATATTAGTTACAAATGGAAGCTTGCACTTTTGGGTAGCCACCTGATTACTCAAATGACATGTTCAGTGTTAGTGTTTGTTGTTAATTCATGCATTTTATAGAGCCTGATTTTAACTAAAATGTTTCTACTCTTTTTTTAACCAGTGTTAGAGCTTGAGATCAGGGTCTAGGCACTGTCCTTGGGCTTTCTCAAGGCTACTGCTCTACCATTTGAGCCACAGCAGCCTTTCCAGCTTTTTTCTGTATATGTGGTACTGAGGAATTAAACCCAGGGTTTCATGCATGATATGTAAGCCCTCTACTACTAGGCCACATTCCCAGCTCTACTCATTCTTACAGAGTGGGATGTAAGAGTAGAGAATCAAATATGTTAAAAAGAGTAAAATTTTATGGTAGTGAACTGCTTAGATTCATATATATTTAAAGACAAGATTTGTAGCTTCTGTTGGTTTATTATTAAATTAGTATAAGGTGATGGAAAATTGTTAAAATGATAACCTAATTGCAGGAAGTAGAGCCAAAAGTAGGACTGTTGTGGCAATATTTTTGTGTTTTAAACACAGGATCAAGACCAGGGAGGGGGGTCTCTGGTGAAGAGGAAGTGTTTGGGTCACCCGGGTGTACCTGTGAAGGAGGTTGGGGGCTGTGATGTCTCTTTCTCTTTTTCCTTCCTGGGTCATTAGGCAATCAGTTCTCACTGCCATTCTCTGCCCATGTTTACCATCTGCTACCATTAGAATAAGATAGAAAGCAAAGCAATGTGTCTAAGCCTGTTAGGCCTAGAAGGTAAGTCTTTCTCATGTGTCAGTGAAGGCATTTTGTTTTAGGAACAGAAGACGAAGTAATCCAGAAACAAGTGGGTGGATTGGGGGATGAAGGGTTGCCCCAAGTTCTGAAAGCTCTCCTTCATTATATTTATAATCAGACAGCTGCTTAGCACTACAAGCACTACACCAAGAAAGTGACTAATGAGGGCTGGGGGGCGGGATCAAGTGGTAAGCTGGTGGGCAACTTAATTGGATGGGGTGTGACACAGAGCCCATCAATTATCTTGTTGAAGATCTTGATGAGAAGTGTATCGTTGGGTGAGCAGAAATCAGCAAAGTAGAAACAAGTTCTGACAATAAAAGTACTTTTATTACTCAGACATCATTTAATGTAACATTACACATTAATGCCAATAAATGTTATGTCTGTGACCCCCAAATTGAGAGCAAGCCTTTCAATGTAGGTAAGATTTTTTTAGTCTGTACCAGATACGGTTGAAATCTATAGTGCCAAATGTTTAGGAAAGTAGGGTTTAGAGTATCGTTTGTCATCAAATCTAGTTTGCATTTGGATATTGGTGTGCAAACTGAGAAGGAGGTGCTGCAAATGGGGGCTCCCTGTTTTCCTTCCACTTTCATCGCAGCCACTTTTTCTAGATTTGCTGTTGTTTCATCTGTAACAGTGGTAATATGATGGATAGGTTTAAGGTAGTGCTTACTTGTTTTCCAAGCGTACGGCAAAGCGATGGACACATCCTTATTTACCCAGTTGTGCTACTTTGTGGTAAGAACTAGGAGAGGTGTCTTCTTTCAACACGTGGAGTGGAATTCCTTTTCGATGGAAGTGTTCACAGAGCGCTCTACTACACAATACTGCCATCAGCCTGTATCCCTGACACTCGCACGAATACTAACTTCCCAGCTGAATTTAGGGCAAGAAAATGAAAGAGGACCAAAGTCTTCTTGTATTAATCTACTTGAGCTATAAATGCAAAAATAGTAAAGAAGTAGGTAGCTTAACCAACAGTGATTATTTACTTATAGTGATCCTGATCATAAGTCCAAGGTGAAAGTTCCATCAGGATTGTGTTCCAGTGAAAGATCTCTCCCTGTCTTGCAAAGAATACTCTCTTACACTGCCTTTGTTTTTGAGAGAGGGTGATTGTATTAAAAAATAGTTGAGTAATGTATATTACTTTTTCTGGTGTTTCCTCATTTATTTTATATAAATACTAGTCCTTTGGGATTAAACTTTGTGTCCTACTTGAACATTATTCACCTTCCCCAAAGTCCTGAATTCATAATTCAGTCATGTTGCTGATTAGTACTGAAATTCACACATTTATTTGAAGACATAAAATTGCATGCACAGCACTACAACATGCCTGTATGGGCATAAAGCAGTGTGACTTGCTCCAAAAACAGCAAGTTTTGTTGCATTGTTTTTGTCTGGATAAAGGCTTCATTAGTAGCAAGTTTTCCTAAAATGAACCAATCAAAAATAAAGAGTTCTGGGGCTGGGAGTTTGGCCTAGTGTTAGAGTGCTTGCCTAGCTTGCAAGACCTGGGTTTGATTCCTTGGTAACACATGCATAGAAAAAGGCTGGAAGTGGTGCCGTGGCTCAAGTGGTAGAGCTCTAGCCTTGAGAAAGTCCAAGGACAGGGCTCAGGCCCTGAGCTCAAGCCCAGGACTGGCAAAATAAATAAATAAATTAAGAAAGAAAAAGAAAGAAAGAAAGAAAGAAAGAAAGAAAGAAAGAAAGAAAGAAAGAAAGAAAGAGTTCTTCCCTCTCAGCTTTTTCCTATGTGGAAAATGGGTTTGCCCCAAATGACACTTGAGTTTTTGCAGTTTCCATTATATCTAAAAAGATCCTTTCTGTATGCAAAGGAATAAATCTGTGGGGAATTTCGATTGCAATTGACTTAAACATGAAAGTGTTGTTGGAGTTGGTAAAAGCATGTGAGAATTACAAAGGCCAATCTTGCTCACCTTATAGGAAGTGGAATGTTCATGATACGTTTGTGGGCCTGTATATAGGACTAGCCTGATTGCAGAAAAGTATGTTTTTAGCTATGAACAGTCTTGAAAATCACATAAATTTTATTCCACTTATTCTGGCTCTAGGAGTATGTCAGTTAGAAATGCTATGAATTTAAAAGTATGATAAAAATTGTACCAACAGATCAATTTGGATATATAATATAAATAGGAGATTAAACACTAATCATTACATAATTACACTCTTGGATAATTTTGTTGTCAGAAGTTCATGAGGTGTTAGTAGTAAAACTTCCTTTTCAGAAATAATACATTAAGTCATCCATTTTGAAAAAGTTGTTACATAGAATACATTACATCAGAAAAAACAAATTACCCAAATTCTACTTAAATGTGTTGATCTTGACTAGCAGAACTACTAGTTGTTGCTTTTACTTTCTTTGCCTTTTTTCCATTTATTTTCCTCTGTTCCCCCTATTTTTGGGGGTTTGCACAGATTAAGTACTGGTTTTTGGCGGGTTCTGATGAAGAGAGCGCTTGGACATTACCACTTATTGCAAAGTCTACACGTTTGATGTTTTCAGTGTTTACCTTGTGGCAATTCAGGGCTTGGTTTTTGAGGATCTTTCTCACAATTCCTAGACTGTCCTGTAACCTCTGAGCTAAGAAGATTGGAAACAGAAGGTGATAATCTCTGCAGTCTAGTAATAAGTGGTGACTAGTGGTTGAATTAGATCTAGATGTTTAAAAAAAAACCTATAAATCATGGGAATTATTCTAAGACACTGGCATGCAGGCAAGAAGATAACCTTGGGTAACATCAGCTCTGACCATTTCCCTTTCCCATCTTTAGTGCTAGAGGAGAAAGATGGAAGACATGGGTGGATGACCAGGTCTGTGTTCCTTAGTCTATGTGGGTAAAGTTGTCAAGTGCCTATGATTTGATCTAGCGCTGGTTAGGTCCTATATTGTCTCATTAAACTTATCCCTCTCATCTCAAAGAAAAAACACAAAGGTGTGCGTGCTATGTGGGTAGATGGTGAAAGCAGTCTATATACTGTCATTTTGTCTTCTGTGATTACTTCATGTTTGGACTCATTTTCCTGATGTTTCCCCTCAGGCTATCTGATTGCTGTATCTGTTTGTCATGATGCTATCCGCTCATGCTGACTTATCTTTTTCCATTACAGGAGCTATGCCTGTCCCAGACCAGCCCCAGTCAGTCTCTGAAAAGACCAGCTCCCTGAGCCCTGGCTTAAACACCTCCAATGGGGATGGCTCCGAGACAGAAACAACCTCGGCCATCCTGGCTTCGGTTAAAGAACAGGTAGAGACGTTTGCATTTCTTTGTTGGATTATTGGAAACATTTAAAAATGGCTTCCAGATAAATAAGGAGGATTAAATTGTGTTGGAAGAAAAATAATAATCATGTAGCAGAATGTTACTATTCATTACAGAAATAATATTAAAATATGATTACAATTGCTTTTATATTAGTCATGACTTAGGCAGTTTTCTTGAAGAAAAATATTCCACAGGGGAAAGTCCTCCCCTACAGGTGAAATTTTGACAGATTTGTTGATGAATGTAATACTCAGTACTATTAAATATTTGAGTCCAAATGTTGGTCTTCAGAAAATGTAAAGTCTAATAAACTGTCAACATCTATTCAGGAGGCTGCGGGTAAAATACTGTGTGTTGACAGTGAGCGAATATCACATTAGGATAAAGAAAATTGGTCTTCCCTGTGTTACTGTGGCTGGTTGTTGGTTTCCTGTGCAAACTGGAGGCTACTAGTATTTTAAAGGTCATGTGGAAGCATAACTATTTAAGGTTTCAAGGAAATTTGATAGAATCTGCCTTATATGGAAATGTGTTTTTCATTTGAATGGGATTTTCATGGACATTAAAGTGGAAATAAAAGATTCTAGGCCAAGTACCGTGGTTCATGTCTGTAATCCCAGCTCTTTAGGAGGCTGAACTCTTGGAATCACAGTGCATATCACGCAGACAAATCAAAGAGACTTTTTAATCCAATTAACCAGCAAAAGCATAAAGTGGCAGTATGGCTCAAGAACTAGAGCACTAGCGTTGAGGAAAAAAAATCTCAGCAAAAATGTGTCAGGCTCTGAGTTTAAGGCTGTGCTCTAATTCACACACACAATTTCATTTCAATCTGCAAAATATGAAAATATTAAAAACGATATGTTTTCTATTCTAGCTAAATGTTTTGGTTGGAGACAGTTCACATTCTTTCTCATTCCAAATGAGAATCTGAAAGGTTATATATATATATATATATTTTTTTTTTTTTTAAATCACATACTGTTTCTAGGAAGTAGTATTCGAAATGTCTCACAGTAGCCTTGATCTAATCTGACATTGTGCTCCATAGACTTGAGTGACCTAGAAGCTGAGATTTTTTTTTTTGCCAGTCCTGGGCTTGAGCTCAGGGCCTGAGCACTGTCCTTGGACTTTCTCAAGGTTAGAGTTCTACCACTTGAGCCTCAGCACCATTTCTGGCGTTTTTCTATGTATGTGGTACTGAGGAATCGAACCTGGGTCTTAGTGCATGCTAGGCAAGCACTCTACCACTAGGTCAAACTCCCAGCCCAGAAGCTGAGATTTTGTACATCTTAATGTGTTCCAAGCTTTGAGATAGAAAAATAAAAATAAAATTTTGCTTGATGAAGCTATGAAAAAATGATAACTCCTTCCCCAAATAGCTCATGTTATTATTTACATTTTGCTATGGTTTAGCATTTGTGAAAAATTCATACTGATTTTAGAAAGTAAATAGCATAGGATATCATTTTCCTATGCTTTAAAAACAAAATAATAGTCTGGATCTTTTATTTGTCCATGTTTAGGACTTCCTAGAAAAATTAGAAGCAAAGAAATGTAACTGGTACGACTTGCCACACCCCATATGTTTGCTTCCATAGAGGTGGGAATGGCCTGACCAAGGTGGACCAAGAAGAGAAGCAAGAATGAGGGAAGAAATTGTAGCCTAAATAGTAAATATTAGCTAGTGTGGGCTAGTCAGAATTACTCTTACAACTGAATCTGTGTTGTTTCAGTATTGAGTGTCTAAAGCTAACTTCATTACTGGAAATAAAATGACTTTCAGGCTTTATTTATTTAGTTATTTTTACTTTATTAACTTTTTTTAATTGTCAGGATAATGTATAGAGGGGTTACATTTGTCAGGTAGTAGGTACATTACTTCTCGCACATTGATACCCCTTCTCATGTTTTTGTCCCCATTTCTCCCCCAAACATTTTGTTTTCCCTCCTTCCCTTCAACAAATAAATATATATATACAATAGACCAGGTAACAATGTCATATGCAGTAACAGCATGAAATTAACCATAAGAGCAAAAAAAGAGAAGAGAAATAACAGTACATTAAGAACAACTTATTTATTTATTTATTTTACTCCCGGGTATTTCTTTATGCAAGGCTGGTGCTCTACCACTTAGTTATATGGTTGGACCTCTGAATTCTTGGTGAAAATTTATTGTTGTTTTTTTTTTAAAGAAGGGAATGGTATCTTTCTAGGTCATTAAAAATACTCATTTGACTGGGGGAAAGGGGAGAAGCAGAGCTGAGGTTGTGTTTGCATATCACTAACGTGACAAGAATGGAACTCTGTCTTGTGTGCTTGAAATAGAGCAACTGAGGCACACAAGTCAGTGGCAGGGAGTCAGGTGCCAAGTAAAAATCAGCAGAAGTCAGGGAGCAGAGAACTTCAGGAACTTCCTTGCACTGCACAGGTAATCCATTTCTTCTGTATTTAGTGACTGTATTCCTAAATTGTTCTCAACACATTTTTTGTCAGTACTTGAGTTTAAACTTGAGACAATGAGCCTGCCTCACCATGCCCAGCCGTTGGTGGAGAAGTGGACTCATGGACATTTTATCTGGGCTTCACACCAAAGCATGACTCACCCTCCTGTTCTTAGCCTTCTAGGGAGGAATTCAGGTGTGAGCAACTTCCTTCATTTCCTACATTAGTCTTAAGTTTCTTCTCTTTTTCTCATATGTCTAGTATGCTATGATAGTTAATCCTAATTAGAGATGTTTTTACAAGGCTGGGATATTCACTGAGATTATGAGTCCTGAGTGTGTTTCAGTGTGTATGTCTATGTTTGTATGCGTGTTTGTGTTTGAGTGTGTATGTCTGTGTTTGAGTGTGTGTGTTCCCACACATGCATGTGCATGTGGCAGTCCTAGAGCTTGAAGCCAGGGCCTGGGTGCTATCCCTCAGCCTCTTTTGCTAAGGTAGCACTCTACCACTTGAGCCACAGCTTCACTTCTGGATTTTTTCTATTCAAGATCAGAATTTCATGCTCGGTATGGCTTCAAACCATGACCTGCAGGTCTCAGCTTCTTAAGTAGCTTGGTAGGATGATAGGCATAAGCCACCAATACCCAACATGCTTCTCAATAATTATATGTATAATATGCCTACCAATCCATTTATTGAAAGAATATTGTCCCTTTTTATCTAGCTTTCTGAGGGGGAACACCCATTGAATTCTTAGGGGATTTTAAGTAAGAAGTCTGGCAGTAGCTCTCTGTGTACTATTTAGTTGCGTCTCATCTGCAGAATGAAGCCTTTCTTTGGTCCATGCACATTCAGAGAAAATGAAGTCTAATAGAACTTCCTCATTTGAGCAAGTTGTTAATGAGGTTAAGAACACAAATCCTTAGGCTGGTAGCTAATATTCTGTGGAAATAATCCTAGCTTATATTTGTACACTGAAATCTACATCATAACACACTTTTAAGTCATGAAATGTATCCCACCTTACAAGCCAGCAGTACAGAAATGTTTATCAGTGGAATTCTTGAGTAGAATAGTCATTATTTGTTCAGTACTGAATAGGTATTCATTGATTTTTCTTCTAGCTTCCCATCTCAATTGCTTCCTGACTGCTGAACTGTCTACTTTTTATTACCATAAATAGATCCAGTGTGTGTGTGCTCCATTCTGTAGCAAATATCCTCTATTTCAGACACAGCTGCCTTATTTCCTCACACTTCCCTAGGACCAGGGACTTACACAAGATTTAGATGAGCATTTGGGAGTGAGGTAGTGAACCTTCCTTTCCTCTCTTATACTCAGTGTCCCTCAGTTAAAGCAGAGGAATAGACGGTAACCATTAGCTATGGAATGACCTGAGCACATTGGTAGCTGAGAGCTATTCATTATAGTGAGAAGCCATGGATGGACCGTGAGAACCAAGTATTCCTTTTGAAGGTAGGCGTTAGTCCTGTGAGGATGGCCAGGACTTATAAAAAATGGAGGGAGCAGTAATATCTCTGAGGGGGAGTAATCTCAGCAGACAAGCGATTGAACAGATCATCACGAGCAGATGCAGTGTACAGGGAAGGTGGAGACAGAATTGAGACACAGGTGCAGGTGTCTACTTGTTATTAACATAAATAGATCCAGTATGTGTGCTTTACAATGTGCTTCAAACCAAGGGCTGTTCATCTGAAAGTATTGTAGTTGCAGCTACTGAGCAGAGTCTATTAGGAGCTCAAGTTTTTCCTTTTCCCTGTGGACATCCTATTTCCTTCAGCGCTGCTGTTGGCTCTGAGCAGCTCTCTTTCCTCCCTGAACTATCTACAAAAAAATGCCTCTGTTGAAAAGCAACTAGTAGTCGATGTAAAGGAATATTTATAAACTTCCAAATTTAAGGAACAAAACAAAACAAACCTAAGCTAGGATTCTGAAAGTAACTCTTGATGTTGCCAAGACTTAGGTTAAGACTCTGGTATTTAATGTAGGGAAAATGACTTTCTGAGCTTTCGCTATGGGCAACATCACTAACACACAGGTTGAATCTTATGAAGGCACTATAAAAACATGTTTTGAAATTTCATATAATATAAAGTCTAAAGAGAGTTATTATTAATGTTATTAATTTGTGGTACTGGGTGTTCAAATGAGGGCCTTGTGCCTGCGTGGCTGGTATTATATCACTTGAGACAGGCATCTAACTGGTCTTTTTGCTTCCTTTTTTTTTTTGGAGATGCAGTCTAGTAAACATTTCTGCCTGGACTTCTTCCAGCCTTGATCTCCAGCTCTTAGGCTCTTAAGGAGCTAGGATTAAGTTGGATGCCTAGTTGTAAAGAAATCTTGATCTTTCTATGCATTCCTGCAGTGTAGTAAACCTTCTTGTTTAGCTAGCTGCTACACTGGTAATTTGAAATTACCTTTGTTCTTGTGAAACCTAATTTCAATTGACATTTTGATTGAATTAGGAAATATCTAGGAGATTAGTTAAGCACACCTCCTCCTGTACAGATGAGCAGAGAGCTCAAATCCTGAGGGTTTCATCAGTGGGTGAACTCCAAAGTCCAGTAGTTTTGGGGGAGGGAGTGGATTTTCCTACCACCTATTAGAGGAAGCAAGTTCCCAGGGATGTTTCTGGTGGATATGTATTTCCTTGGATTTTCTTGTTTTCCCTCCTCTCTGCTTCCTGTCCAGTAGGTCAGCCTGGACCTCCACAGGCTCCGACTGCCCTCAGGTTCCACCAAGCCTGCCCTGCACTCTCTGGAATAAGAGCTAAAATTTGTTCTTCCTCCCTATGTTGCCTCTGTCAGGATCTTGTTCTCAGCAGTGTGAACATCTGAGCAGCGCTACTCTATATAACCAGAATAGTATTTCAGATGTGTCCATTAAATGACCTTCTCTTGCCATTCTTCCAGTGCTGTATATTATTGCAAAATCTTTCCACGTTGTTAGTGTTTCTGTAATGTGCAACAGTAGTTTCTGATAACACCATATGGTATATGACCTATAATTCATAATCAGCTTCAGGTAGGAATTTACAAAAGAACTTCATGAAAACAATGACAGAACTGTTATCCATGAAAAAGAGAAAATTAAAACATCGCTTGGAAAGGTCAAGAATATTGAGGAGTGTCAGCCAAGGGCAGTGAACTTTAAATTCATTTGTTCAGAAAAGGTAAGAATTCCACATTGCCCCAGAGAAGGTTCTACCCTTGAATTGTTTCTGTAATGCCACAGTTTAAAAAGAAAATATATTCTTTACTGATTTAAAAAGTTAATTTCTTAGCTGGGCACTGGTGGCTCATATCTGTAATCTTAGCTACTCAGGGGGTTGAGATCAGAGATTCCTAGTTTGAAGCCAGTGTGCAGAAAAGTCCATAAGACACTTATCTCCAATAAAGTTCTCAGAAAAAAGCCAGAGGTGGCACCGTGGCTCAAGTGGTAGAGCACTAACCTTGCTCAGAGACATTGCCCAGGCCTGAGTTCAGGCTCCAGGACTGGCAAAAAAAAGAAAGGAGTTCAAGAAGCACAATTTCCTTCCTTGATTTTCATTGCCAGAACATCAATGATATGGACAGTGTTTGTATGCTTCAGGCTGTACACTGGGATGTGAAGATGCAGCATATCAAATATGAAGTCTTCATATCTGATATAGTTTACAGCAGGGAAGGGGCTGATACGCAGAGTCAGCAAGCTTTCTGAGAGCATGAGATTGGGGATGAGGGGTATGGGAGGTTTTGGAGTTCCATGGTGGAAGGGAAGAGATGGTCAGAGAGCATCACACTGACAGGACCTACTGAGTTTGATGGGATTGTTTCTTTGTTAAGCTCATGGACCAGTAAAGTAAAGGTCAGTTCTAGCACCCAAAACTTTTCAAAGCCAGGGCTGGCTTGGAGCTGCAATCCTCAGATCTCAGCTTCCTGACTTGCTAGGATTATAGGCATGAGACACTGGCACCCAACTGCTTTAGGCACCTTCTGAATAGGATCTCACACTATTGTTCAGGCCAGCCTGGACCATGATCCTTCTATTATCAGCCTCCTGTGTAGCTAGGACAGACATATATCTTGACTCTCAGCTTTTATCAGGATAGAGTCTCGTGAACTTTTTGCCTAAGCTGACCTCATACTGCCATCCTCCTAATCTCTGCCTCCTGAGTGGGTACTTCTATAAATGTGGACCACCTCTCCCACCATTTCCTGCCCCTCCCCAACTTGCTTTTTTAACCTTAACATTTCATAATGTCACATTCTTCAAGGCATGTCAATTGCCTGTTCATGAGTTTGACAACCTCAAACTCAATCTTGATAATTAAATCACTTTGGTTCAATCTTTTCTGGTATCTTTCACTGTGTTAGTTGTGGAAGTTAGAGGCAAGCATGAAAAAGTTTAAAATAGAGTAAGCTGTGTGTGCTAAACAGGAAGGTAAGCAATTAGCATGTGAAATTTTGTAACTTGACTTCATTGTGCTGCTCCTTCCATCTTCAGATTTTTGGAATACATTATTAAACATATTTATGTAAAACCATATTGATAGAACAATGTGGGCAAAATAACATGCCAGAAAATGAAAATAAAGTGAAATTTTTGTTTGAGAATGTTTTGCAAACAGAGGTAGTTACAGATATTTAATGGAGATTTCCTGCCCAGACTATTATGTGAATATGAGATCATTTGGCTACAATGTTCATTTTGGTTTACAACTGTTTTGTTCCTCTCTGCACAATTAACATTTTATCAGGAAGACTTTTTCATGTGGTTAACTAACATAGTAGACATCTTCTAATGAGCATAAGATGCAGATTCACAGTGAGTAATTTGATATTATAATTTTATTTAGCTTCCCTACCTTTGTTGATCTCTTAGGCTGATTTAATTTCCTTAGGATAAAATAAAGATGGCACATTGCATTTCCTTGTAATAAATCACTGGTCTGCTTTGACAGAGGCTGCCTGGAGCAAAGTTTTGAAAAAGAGTTTAAGACCCTTATAAACTCACTGGGAAAATATGTCACAATTAATTACTGATAAGAGCTCAGTAGTTCTTGAAGTGCAGTAGTCTGGGCCTTGAGAAGGGTTTGCATAGAGTAGGAAGCGAACACCTTAGGCAATCTAGGGATAAAATGGAAAAAAAAGGTTACAAAATGGAACCAAAATATTCCCGACTAGGAAGGTCTTTTATGTCAAATAATTATTTGACAAAAATAGTCAACATAACCCCAGAAGTTTTTATAGAGCAATGAAATGACATTACATAGCATTGCAAAACAAAAATGTTTTAGCTATTAAATAATATGACAAAAATCTTTTCAAAAACGTATTTTATGTTTTATATATTTCAAACATATGAAGCTTAGGCAGACAAATAGAGAAAGGGAAAATGGGCAAGCACAATTATAATATTCAATGTATATGTGTGGAAATGGCACTACATAAATTGAGGGGGGATTAACAGCACTTGAAAAGATGGAGGGGGTGGGAGGAGAGAATAAGGGAAAAAACATGAGAAAGGGATATCAGTGTTCGAGAAGTAATGCACCTATTACCTGACAAATGTAACTGTAACCCTTCTATACATTATCCCAACCAAAAAAAAAAAACACATGAAAATAAAGCAATGTTCTAAAAGAAAAAAGAAAAGTGGAAGAGAATTATGGAAGTGATACTTGGCAAAATATATTATACTCATACACTGACATGTTGTAAAACTAATAATGATAATACAATATAGATTTTGTAAAATATGTATTTATTTGCATTTTACTCATGAAGCACATTATCACATATATAACTAAATATGTTTTGCCTTTGTTAATTGTTTTGTTCAGTATTTCTATCTCTGACAGGAAAAATACCTGCGACTTACGTGAGTATAGCTAATGAAAGCTATAGAGGAAATGCCTGAAGAATTAAACTGAGAAGTAAGAAATTAGATTGTGTTACTGTGCATCCAACTTTTTAAAAAATTATCCCAAATGGTCTCATATGTAGATGTGATCATACACTGAGAATACAATGTCTAATATTGTTCCCAAGGGAAAATATTTTTCTTCCTCTAAGGTTTTGTTGCGGTCAAAAAAGAAAACCTCCATTCCTTAGTCCTATGGAGTAGGAAAAAGGAAGAGAAACATCCATTTTGTCTTTGAAATAATGAGAATTGAAATAAGAATTGTTCAAAGAGCTTCTACACTTTATTGTTAGTTATAATGTCTGTGGACAAAGTGTGAGATTAGGGAGACAGAATCGTGTGCATTAAACACAGCTTTGTCAGTTGGTATGTGTGCTGGGAGCTGTGGTTGGAACTGCAGTTAAATCTCCAGCATGCATCAGTGACATAGGTAAACATGCCTGAGGCTCACCATCCATCAAGTTGCTGTCTTTTGGCTGCAGTCATAAAAGGCATGTGCCAGTTCATGCCCTGGGCTTTCAGTGAGCCTTCTATCTGTGGCTTGCTGCCATGGAAAAGTGAGGATCTGCATTTCCCTTTGCGCTAATGACAAGGTCTGACTCACATTCTGTTCCTGGCCTCAGGAAGGAACTGGCCATACCACTTGTCTAATTAGTGGGAGAGAAAAACAAAATAGAAGCCCTCAGTATCAATAAGGCAAAATGCAATCTCTTTTGACAGGTGACCTCCAGCATTTAGACAATGCTAAATACCTCCCTTCATTGCCTCAATAGCTCCGGTCATCTGGGGATGCTTTCTGCAGTGCCTGCTCCCTGGAAGGGGTACAGGGCAGAGAAGTGAGGTTCAAATTAAAAATTAAACCTCTGTAAAAGTCAAGTCTAACACAATGCCATACTCTTAAGCAATTGAAAACCATGCTGCATACCGTTTGACCTTGCCTTCTTGCTATTCTGAGAAGTATGGATATCTGAAAGTATTTGAGTTGGAGTTAATCGAAGCTTTTGGGGTTGACCATGCCCTACTCCTATATCCACAGTAGAAAAGAAGCCCTGGAACCAGGAATTATTAGCTCAATACTCAGCCCACCTATTATTTTTTTGAGTTGTGTTTGGTATTTATTTTTTATATATTTTTATTGTAATAAATATAAGGGTTACATTATATTTACCAGATAGAAGGTGCATTACTTCACAAACATTGACACCCTTTCTCATGCCTTGGTCCCATTTCCCTCCCCAACCCCCACCCCTCATCTTGTTTTCCTCCCTTCTCTATTGTATTTCAAATAACCAAATAAGCATATATATAATATATCTCATAACAAGGTAGAATACTATAACTATATGTGAACGGGGAGGCTGGAGATAGCACATGACTGTCCTGGGAGTGTCCACTGGAGAGTAAGAAGGCTTGCGCTGAAAACCCTTGCTGTTGTTTAAGGACGGATCAGACGTGGCCATGCAGCACAGGTGGAAATATTCACAAGGCTTTTATCACTCTGGCAAACAACTGAATTTATTCCTTTCTTTACCAAGAGGGGTGTGGCCACGTGTTCCGTTCTCCATGGTAAGATGCCAAAGCCCTTTGGTGATTTCCATTCCCGCTCAAAGCACATGCTTTGTGCACTTGATTGTGATGTGAATCCCAGGTTTGGTTTTGTGGCGCTCGGGCCTCATTGGCATGCTTGGTCTCGCTATATGCTTTCCCTGTTATTTTCATGGCTGTGATGGAGTAGCTGCTTAATTTTGATGACTCCCAGGCCCCCAAATACAATTTCCTCTATAAACACTCAGTGGAAACTTATTTAATCAGGCGGAATGAGATATTTGCAATTTAAAGTGAGGCTCATTAACTTAAACACGTCCCTCATTAATAAAATATAGACTTTTTTCCCTCCATCTAGTACACCTTGTTATATCCAAAGCAAAAAGTGTATCCTGTAAGTACAGGAGTCAGCAGCTCTCCACATTAATGTATTTCACACACAAACTGACTCAATTGTGTTATTTATATAAGCATGTCAAGTTTAACAAGTTTATCAAATATTCCATTCTGTAATTTTGATATACATGTATACATATATATTGTTTTTAGTACTAATTAGTAGTAATGTACATGTTTTATGATGTTTCCATACATATGTAGCATGTGAGTTCATTGAATTATGTCTTTCATTGTTGTTCTTATCCTCAGAACTCTCCCCACCCTTTAAAAATTTTGGTTAATTTCATTATGATATATATATATATATGTATATATATATATGATCACCTCCTATCGTATTTACTCTCCCCTCATTCCTGTCCTTTTCTCTTTCTCCTCCTTCTGTTTTCTCTCACTCAATAGTTTCCCCCTTGCATTCAAGTCTTACTAATTTTATTATCATGCGTATCTTGATTCTATATATGATAGTCTATGTGATGATCATCTTTCTGAGTTGGGCTTTTCTTATTCAGTTCTAGCCAGTTTCTGCAAAGGACATAATTTCAAAGGTTTGGTTTCTCTCTCTCTCCCTCCCTCCCTCCCTCCCTCCCTCCCTCCCTCCCTCCCTCCCTCCCTCCCTCCCTCTCTCTCTCTCTCTCTCTCTCTCTCTCTCTCTCTCTCTCTCTCTCTCTCTCTCTCTCTCTCTTTCTTTCTTTCTTTTTTTTTGATGGCTATGGAACTTGAACTGTAGGTGTGGGCTCTGTCCCAGAACTCAAGGCTACTGCCCTACGACTTGGGCCACATCGCCACTTCTGATTTTTGGTTGTTAATTTGAGATAAGAGTCTCAGGGTCTTTCCTGCCCAGGTTGGCTTTGAACCTCAATCCTCAGGTCTCAGCCTCCTGAGTAGCAAGGATTATAGGCATGAGCCACCAGTGCCTCGTATTTCAATGATTTTTAGCTGCTCTTATGAGTGTCATTCCTCCCGAAGTCTTAAGAATGTTCCAATAATGCTCATTTTGAATATCTTTTTGCTACTTGAGCAATTTTTCCTCTATATGTTTGTGTTTCTTTCTTACATGCAATTGCTCAGTGACCACAGATTTTGAAGATTTCTCTAGTTCTGTTTATTTGTGTGTTTCTTGGGGGTGTGGTGGTATGTGTTGTTTATGTGTGGACCTTTTATTGTTAGATGTAAAATTTTTATTATATTTAAGTGGTTGTAATTGTTCAATACAAGGTGAGTTTTATGTGCACTGCGTGGTCCTCACCTCCCTGTGACTCTACACTGGAATAATTTTAATCTTTTTGCTAGTATACTTGCTAGAGAAAATAGTCTTCCTAGAAGAAAAGACTCAATAATTTCTGGTAGAAAGTTATAAGCTTTATGGCAACAAATCCCTTGTACTATCCTCAGCTCATTTTTTCAGCATTTTTAGGAGAAAATTCTAGAAAGTGAAGCATGTTATTGAAAGCCACTTCCTTAAAATGTAAAATACAAACACAAGAAGTGGCTAGATTCTTTTGTTCACATAAGAAGTGACTGAGTAGATTGATTTTGTTGGAAACGTGGGTTTTCTAGGGGAAGGATTACAACACAGGGAATTAAGCAGGGAGTCTTGTTGCCATAGTAAGCCTAGAGCCCACAGCATGAGACTGTAATATTTCAAAGTGGCCACAATATTACATTTTGACATGTTTTCCTTAACATTTTCATTGGACACAGTTTCCCTTCACTTTAGTTAGGCCTGGGACTTTGGTGGAAATGCCATCATGTGATGGGGCCAGAAGGGGTTGACTTGTACTCTTGGGGTCTCCATGCTTAAGAGACTAGTCACCATGCCTGAAGGAGACCCACACCTGGGTGGGAAGACATGAGCACGGGCACACCATTCCTGGCCACATGGTGACCTCCAAACTCCAATGCCAACTTGCAGGCCTTTCCAGTCATCTCTCCTGGGTGGGGTCCAGAGCAGACCTGCAGAGGCTGTACAAAGCAGATGGCCCATCTTTGTAGCTAGAATAAGGAAGTGGAAGGGCTGAGGGAACAGTAATACTAAGCCAGTAGGTTTTGGGGTGGCTATGGCATAAGAAGAAAAGCCCCATGTCCCTCATTTCCCTTATCTGCAAACAAATCAGTCCTGTCAGTCCATCTCTAAAGATATTTCTACTTGTGGCCTAGTGATAGAGTGCTTGCCTAGCATGCACGAAGACCTGGGTTCGATTCCTTGAATACCACACACACAGAAAAAGCCAGAAGTGGCGCTGTGGCTCAAGTGGTGGAGCTCTAGCCTTGAGAAAGTCCAAGGGCAGTGCTCAGGCCCTGACTTCAAGCTGTAGGACTGGCAAACAAACAAACAAAACAAAACAAAAAAGAAAGATGTTTCTACTTTTAAGTTTTGGGTTTTATATACCCAAAAATAATTTAATTTTGGGGGGTTGGTCATTGGGCTTGAACTCTGGGCCTGGACAGTGTCCCTGAGCTCTTCAGCTCAAGGCTACCACCCTACGCCTGGAGCCACAGTGCCACTTCTGGTTTTCTACTGGAGATAATAGTTTCATGGACTTCAGTGTCCGGGCTGATTTTGAACTGAGATCCTCAGATCTCAGCCTCCTGAGTAGCTAAGATTACAGGCACGAGCCATCACTCCTTGTAATTTGAAAGTATTTTTTTTTTTTGCCAGTTGTTGGGCTTGAACTCATCGCCTGAACACTGTCCTTGGACTTTGGACTTTTCTCAAGCCTAGAGCTCTACCTCTTGAGCCACAGCACCACTTCCAGTTTTTCTCTATGTATGTGGTACCAAAGAATTGAACCCTGGTCTTTGTGCATGCTAGGCAAGCACTCTACCACTCGGCCAAACTCCCAGCTCCAATTTAAAGGTATTTTAAAAAGCATATTGACATGTACCTGAGGTGGCCCTACAATCGTCCTCTTTTAATCCTTTCATTGTATTTACCAAGGTTTGTAATCATCAGTCACTCTGGTCTAATTTTGAAGCACTTTAAAAGATATCATCTCAGAAACTCATGGTATATAAGGCATGGCTTGTTGAGGTGTACATTGCTGGGTATGATGGCCAGATAGCCTATGGTGAGGATGTGTTTATGGATGGGAATTTCTAATAATGAAATAAACGTTTTCCAGGATTCTGGTTAATCCAGAGTTTAGTGATATATAATCTGCTGCAGCTAGATTTGCCTCTTCCCCGAGGACGTTCACTAACCATGATGGATGACAGTGCATGAAGACCTTATTGCTGGCTACAAATGAGCTGAAATGTATTGTGGTTCAGCCCTGGTGGTTCACTCTGCACCCTGTCTTATGTGTTGGTCTGGTGTCATGTGCTCAAAACAAAATCTTTCCTAAGTAGTACACAAGGTAGTACAAGGTGCAAGGATAGGAAGACAAGCCTCCAAGACTATGGATTTTAAAAATGTGTACTATAGCTTTACCTAACCCCCAAAAAATGCCCCCAAACTCAACGAAAGGACTGGTAAACTGTCTGTCCCTGGGAATAAGAAAACAGAATCTGAATGTGTTTGTCAAGGACTCATGCTCCATAGAAGGTTTAAGGAAATTCTCTGAACTACTCTCAAAGTTTAGGTCTTCTCCAAAGTTTAGGGTGCCACTTCTGGGGCTTGAACTCAGGTCTCAGGCCCAGCATGTGTGCACGCTCTCTCTCTCTCTTTCTCTCTCTCTCTCTTTCGCTCTGTCTCTCTCTCTCTTTCTCTCTGTCTCTCTTTCACACACACACACACACACACACACACACACACACACACACACACACACACACAGAACTGTTGTCTCCATCTTGAGTCTAGTGTACTATTCAAAGTAGGATGCTGGATGAACCTTTGAAAGTTAGAGAAAAACTCATTTTATGATGAAAGTATTCCTTCCATCTTCAGAGACAAATTAAAATTTCAGAACTTTTGCTATGAGAAAAAGTAAACCACTAATTATTCCTGGCAGTAATATGTCATCGTATTTTAATGTTTTATTTCTAAGTGGATATGGGGTTTGGATAGTGGGAAAAAGTAATTTATTTTTCTCGGGTTGACTTAGACAAATGTTATAAAGTTTCTGAAACTGAGTTTGGTTTCCTACTAAAATGAATATAAGCACATCTTAGAGTTCTTATGAAATTAGATACAAATTTTACCACAATGTATGCATGCCAAACAATTAATTTGTTAAGATGCCAGTAAATCTGTACTGTTTACTTTATATTACTTGATGATTTAGTTTTCTGGGCAATGAAATATTTATTCAGTGTTAAACTTTGGGTGGATGTTTAAAACCTAAGAGAGAATCTGAGGTTTCTCTAGTAAATTAGCTTTTAATTTTTATTGACTTTTTAAATTGCTGTTACATCCATTATAAAGGGAGGAGTTCCATGTTATATCTTCATACATTTACATTTCACCCCCTCTGTCTCTTCCTGCCCGCTTCCCCTGAATCAGTACCATCTCCCACCAGGCTTTCTTGTTCTATTTTTCATAATTGAAAGGAATTTATTTCAACATTGTTCAACCTTACTCTCTCCAGCATCATAGCTCACATCCTCCAATCCCCACCCACTCACAGAATCCATTGCTGGTGCTTTACTTTTCTTCCCTCTGTTATTTCATGGGATGGTCTAATAAAATGGTATAATTTCATGAGACGGTATAATTCTAGATAGAGAGAGAGAGTCAAGGAGGTTATTTCAAAGTTCTTTTGATTACAGTTAATTATATTAAATTTCAGCTAACAGAATAATATGTAGATCATCCTTTGTAGCATTTTGTCTTAATTAAAGCTTTCCTGAATGAGGTTGGGTGGCACACACCTGGGGGAAAGGCACCAAATCAGGGGGTTAGGGGAAAAGAGTCTTCCTTAAGTAGTAAAGGCACACAGGTTTCTAGAAATCTCAATAATGGGCCCTGAGAGTTACTCTGACTTGAGTCCTTTGAAGATACACAGTGCATATGCTGATGGCAGCAGTTAAAGTTGTCAAGAAATCAAGGAAAACTTGTTTCTTTGCTCATCTTGGTCTACACTTGGGGTAATTGTCACATGAGTCCAAAGAAGCAAAGACAGAATTGACTGCAAAAATATGAAGGGCTGGGTTTGACAGAAACCTTGGGAAAATTGAGAGTCTCATTAAATGTGAGGTAAGAAATTTTGGGGAATCTTCATTAAAACTCAAGGAATTAAGCCATTATTTCGGTTTTGTTATAGAAAGTACTTGTGTTTCCCTTTGTCTTCTTTTACACACTTCGGGTTGGACCTAGCATCATACTAGGAGTATAGAAACAATATTTTGAATAACAATTATAATTAAGGAAATTGAAATTATTCTGTTAACCAAAAAAGAGTAATAATAGTAATGATACATATCATACTTACCCAGTGAAGTTGAATAGATGTGTGAAATCCAGTCCATATGGACTGAGATTGTGTTGCCATTAGAGAATTTTATGTATGTGGGTTCATCCAACTATTTCCTTTAAAGTGTTGGACTATTTAAGGAAGTTTTGGAGTCATGTTAGTGAAATTAATTTTCTGCCTTTTCAAACTGTATTTGGTGATAAAATCCCTCATATATGCTCTGGTACAGCATGATGATGGTGATTCAGTGCTGTTGGATTCGGTAAATGTGTGAATAATTAAATAAATGATTTCTGTGAGAAATTGAAAGTACAGAGGAAAAAATGGCATTTAATATATTTAGATAGATTCAAGATTAAAGGTTGTGAGGTGAATATTCAATAATAAAAATACCTTACCTTTAACTGTAAAATAATTTAACCCCAGTAAAACACTGTTCTTACTCATGTAATATAGCAAGGCTGGGTATGTTTCTTTGAATGTGGTGTTATGAAGAATTGCTGGTAACTAAATGAATGAGATTCTATATTTGCCCTGGTTCATGTCCCTGTTTATCTCATTATGGAAATATTTAGGATATGTAACTGAGTTGCTGTTTCTTCTGCTCTGACTTTCTAGTGTGGTACCATATCACGCCTGGCCTACAGAAAATCAGGTTACTCAAAGACACATTTGGTCGATTGCCAAACTCGTCCTAATGGGCCACAGTATCCAGTGTCCATGCTGACCATGGGATTAAGGGCCCTGGAATCGTTACTGGCACTTGTGTGGATGTAACAGCCATTCCTTCATGTCCTATTTTTTTCCCTAGCACTAGGTGTTAGGGAGCCTGTTGGTCTGAATTCCAGTCTGTCTTTCTTTCTTTCTTTCTTTCTTTCTTTCTTTCTTTCTTTCTTTCTTTCTTTCTTTCTTTCTTCTCTTCTCTTCTCTTCTCTTCTCTTTTCTCTTTCTTTCTTTCTTTCTTTCTTTTTCTTTCTTGCTTTCTTTGTCTTTCTTTCTTTCTTTGTGTGGTGGCTGGTTCCTTTTTGAAAATTTTTTGTTATTTTCAATTTTTTAAATTTAATGTTATTGTCAAGGTGATATACGAATGGGTTACAGTTATATTGTAAGGTTATGAGTACATTTCGTCTCAAACATTGTCACTCCCTCCCTCATTTTTCTCCCACTTTCCCTCCCCCCATAAGTTGTAAAGTTCATTTCAATATATTGTCTTGTGAGTATTTCTGTTGAATTATTTTACCGTTTGTCCTCCATCTCACCATTTTGTTGTTTCCCTTTCTTTCCCCAGTTCAAACACACATATATACAAGACACAGGGTACCAAAATCAAATACAGTGATAACAGGGGATAAACTAAAGGAAAAAAAATGAAAGAAATAACTTCACACAGCACATTCAAAAACAACCATAACTAAGAAAGCCCTCTTTACTTCAACTAATTCATTTTAGTTTTCTGTTACAATCAAATGAAGCTTCTAACTAAATCATACATTTTTGACTTGATGAGTATTCCCTGTTAAATAAAAAAAAAAACTTAACAGGTCATCCCTTAGAAGTCAGACTTTCTCTTTTCCTTTCTCAGGATACTGAGAGATGCTTTTAAAACCCTGTTAATGAGTTTGTGTGTTCCAGAGGATTAATTCCTGGCAGGGACTCCTAAACCTGAACTGCCAGTGAAGATCAGGTAGAGAAATCTTCTTTATACCTGTGTGTGTGTGATCTGAACTGCATTTTACAGCTATGTAAAGGACATTTCCTTTCACAAAAGTTGGATTAAATCACAGGGGACATCTCTAGCATCAAGTCAGTTACTTGTGAAGACATTGTAAAGAAGGAATTATGGAGACATTGATCAAAACACACTCTACCTATAAACTGATTTATTGACTTGCAATCCCTTTTTACAACTACCAATAGTAACAAAAATGAAAACAAACCCAGGTAAGTATCATGAGCAATGAGGAGAGACTGAAAAGGAGCTTCTGTGAAGTACCTGGTTTTCCTTTTGCTTTGCTTTTTCTTTCTGCCTCAATGGATTATCATTCAGATTGAGTGGTGAAAAGGAAGAGTAAATTGCTTCTTTACAGTGTAAACTGGGTAAATATAGGATTCACACCTGTAAATTGAACTCTTATCTAGACAGACTTGTGTATTAAGCTCAACACTAATTTTGTTTCAGTCGCTACTCACTGCGTGTAGATTTACAGGTTCTGAAAGATAGTAAAAGATAGCAATAGGATAGAATGTTAAGATAGGATCTAAGGTAGTCCATCTCCCAAATGCTTCAGGTATTTCATTTTTGCATGTTGTTCTTAGCAATGTTAAGAATAGTGATAACTAATAACATTATGTATCAATACAACTAGGTTTTCAATCTTTATCTTTTTGAATCCATATAACTTACATATACTCAGGAGTCATATTGTCTCTGTGGAGTATGAAGAATATGGTATCGAGAACCGTGTCCCAGTTTGTCAAAACTATTGCATTTCAGAGTGAAAGTTGATCTTGAGTTTCCCTACTTTGAAAGTGAATTTACTTTTTTTTTTTTTGCCAGGCCTGGGCTTAAGCTCAGGGCCTGAGCACTGTCCTTGGATTTTTCTCAAGGCTAGAGCTCTACCACTTGAGCCTTAGCACCACCTCCGGCTTTTTCTAAGTATGTGGTACCAAGGAATTGAACCCGGGTCTTCGTGCATGCTAGGCAAGTACTCTACCTCTAGGCCAAACTCCCGGCCGTGAATTTACTTCTTTATCATGCCATAAACCTATGCAAATTAAACAACAGATCAAAGCAACACAAGTTTTGCCTTGTAATTTTACCTGAATAAATAATCTGAAAGGAGAGGGGGAATTCATGCAATGCTTTTAGGAGAGACCAAGAGCTGTTCATGAAAACATATTATTATCCCTAGGAAGATAAAACCATGTAAAGATTTGTTGAGAGGCTTGTTTCACTATCGAGAAGATCAGCTGCAGTCCTTTTTTTTTTCTGGAGTTTCGCCTTTTCATTTTCTACTAATTTTAGCTCTGCAGGAACCTTCCTCCATCAGATTCATTCTGCTGGTTTTTAGATACAATCACAAGAAAAATCTTTCAAGTTCTCTTTAAGAATAAATTAAGCCATCACTCTCAGCAAACATATACTCCCTATGCAAGGAAATTAAGTATAGAGTGTAATTTACAATTAAACTAATATTGAACCGGCTGTCAGAGCTACAGCCTTGTTATAGACCTGCCATATTTGAATGTTGGGCTTTGGAGCCCTCAGGGTGCTCCCTCCCTCCCTTATCTCTCTTTGTACACCTCCAGAAGACAGGAGGTCACAAAGCCTTGATCATTAATATTGGCAAGTTTGGATTTAATTAATGGAGGTGTCAGATCCATCGCAGTTTATTGTCATTTGCTAAGTAAGTCCCTTGCAGAATTATAGCTTTCTGGTTAATTTTATTTCTACATATTGAACTCAGTGGAGTTGATTTTTAAATTTTTTAGCCATACTGAGATTGTTAGCACAGTGTCTTTGTAAAAGAAATGCTAAGATAAGCACATACTTGTTATTCCAATACTGAGGTGGCTGAAGCAGGAGGGTCATCAGAGTTTGGAGCTCTCCTGGGTTGCATGTGAGTTCCTAGACAGATTGAGCTTTATGAGGACAATCTATATTGAAAGATAAGAGACAGAGATAGAAGTGGTAGACACTGAATGAGAGAGAGAGAAGGGAAAGAGAGGAGAAGGGAGTGGAAGAGAAGAAAGGGTTGGGGGGGTAGGAGGAAGAAAGAGAAAGAACTAGCAGGAACACTTTTATGCATATACACATTTGCATTTCCTACATAAGTAGGCGTGAAATAGAATTATAAAGAATAAATACCATCACCTTATGAGCATAATAATCATGATATTCATAGCCATGCTATTGGTGAAATTTTCCATTTACACCATTTCTTTCATACCAAAATCAGAAAATAAAACCCTATTCATATTTACTATTTCTCTGTGTCTATACCCAGTATTTTATTTGAGATCTTAAGTTCTCACTTCTCCCCCTCTTTTGCTAACTTTTGTACAGATCAGGTCTGCAAAGAATAGGGTTATACATTGGTTTTCATTCATTTGAAGCAGGACATTCAGGCTAATGCAGAATGTCCTATTATCTTCTAAAGACATAACCCTCATTTTTACTATACTTTATCACAAATAACCTTACAATAAACTCTTTCACTCATACTTGACTTTATTTTAAACCTATTTTAGGCCATCAAGAATGATAACTAAGGGAAGTTATTAAACTCCAATTTTTTTAAGAATAAGTAGCTCTTTAGTGTTTTTACCCCATTTGATATACACAAAAGGAACCCTAACATCCTCAATCATTAAATAATTAAAATAAAATTCACTTTACCCATCATTATCAGATAACAAGTTTTGAATGAAAAGATAAGTTATATTCAACAAGAATTTGACCTGTATAAATGCTATTGTATGTTTATTATGTGAAAGCAATCTTTTTCTCTTAACTTTGCTCTATCTCCTTCAGTCAGTTACAAAGAAACACTGAAAATGTTTCAATCTTCTCTTGATGCCTTCCTTTTACTGATAAAATTACTAAACTTATTTTACATGGCCCACAATTATAGAAGCAAGAGGTGTTATACTTCAGAGGGGAGCATCTGTGCACCAGATCCTTCTCAGTTAAAAACAAAATCACCTGTATTTTGCCATAAAAAATGGTAGAAGCTCTTATTTGTATGAGCTCAGGGACCCTGAACTTTGTGGAGTGGTCACCGTAGAATAAGAGGTCAAGACAATTTTCTCCCTGTTGATTTAATAGAAGCAATCGTTTGTGTGTGTATAGTTTTACAGTTTGCCAAGTACTTCCACAAACACTGCTTGGCTGACCTTCCAGCCAGTAATCTAGTTCACAGGAGACATTTAGTTAATCTCACTCCACAGGCTTGAAGAAGAGAAGCAACCATTTTAATTCTCCCTTGACACAACTTATAAACACACAGCTCAATATCATAAACCTATGTTCAGCGTCCTTATGATACTCACTGAGGCCTTCCTTAGATCCGGCCATCGCAGCTCATATATTTCTGTCTACCTTGTAGAAGTACAGGTACTTACAATGTCTATCCAACAGAGCATCCCACTGAGGCTGACCTAAAAAATGTGTTGTCAAAGGCCCTGTGATGAGGTTTTGGCCAAGGAATCTTAACAAAAAGAAACCCCAATTCTTGAATATGTATCATAACTTCCTGGCTGCAGGATCATCTATGATTTAACTTCTCGAATTCAGTCTCGTCCTGGTGGGAATGTAAATTACTGCCGCCACTGCAGAAATGAGTGTGCAGATTCCTCTAGAAATAGGAGTACCATGTGACCTACTTCCCTGGGGTTCATGCTCAGAGTCACCCATGATCGAGCTACATCTATGCCTATTTACTGAAGCACTGCTCACAGTAGCCAGGCTTTTGACTCAAACTTCCTACCCAGTATCAATGCATAGATAAACAAAATATGATACATACACACAGTGCAGTGCATGTCAGCCACAAAGAACAAAATACATCATTTGCAGGAGAATGAATGGAAATGAGATCATAGTGTTGAGGGAGATGAGCCCAGCTGAGTAAAACAAATAGCCCATGTTCCTCTCATGCAGAATCTAGATACTATATATATATATACATATATATATATATATAGAGAGAGAGAGAGAAGAGAGTTGGGGAGGGAGGGAGATGATTGTCAATCCTGTCACAATCATATTTCTATCTATATCTATATGTATCCACATCTATTGACATATATACATATGTATATATTGACATGATTGTGAAATGTGATGTCTTTGGGGAGGGGGTCTGGCTGGAAGGTAGGAGGAGATGATAGGGTTGAGGTTGATTCAAGGACAGTTTATTTATATGGAAATAGAATAATGAAAACCATTAAAAATCTGTGAAAAGTAGAAAGAGGTGATAAAACGAGTAATAGATGGTGAATTAGATCATGGTATATTATAGATACCGATGTATATATCATAATGAATTTTCTTTGTACTATTGTTTCATGCTAGGAAAATAAGAGAAGAGGGTTTTTAAAGACTAAGCTAGTCAGGAATGTTTAAATCAGAAGTAGAAGTGTTGGAAAATATTTCATCAATTCATGTGATCTTTTAATGCTTTGCTTTTCTTGTCTGTTAAAATTAAGGTAGAATTTCAGAGTTAATGTATCCTAAAAGTTTAATGTGTTATGATATAAAATAAACCCACAATAAGTATTAAGTAGTGCTATGATTTCATGAACAGACTGAACATCACTGAAGATACCTGAATATTTATATACTATAGCTTGACATTACACCAATTGAAATGTACATGTACATTTCTATAAAGAATTGTGTGAAGGGACAGGGTCTTATATGTGAGAGTTAGAACCCTGTTAATTAAACAAAAATAGTATCATATAATACTCATTAGCAAGATGAATGTGGATCTCAATGGGGTGGTTGGGATGCAAGTATACATAAATGTATTAACTGAAATTAGTAGCTTCAGGACATATCAGAAGTAGTTTAATTCCTTCCAAAACCAAGGGGTAAAGAATAGATGAAGGAAGAGGAGAACAGAGAGAAAATGCAAAGAATCTGATTTATATCCTAGAAAATGAAGAAGTCAGAGAAAAGGCAATAATAATCATTATAAAATAAAAATAAAAAGGAATATCGACACAGGTATTTGGAATAGTAAGTGATCACAACTTTGTCTTTGTAGGCATTTTGTCTTTGTGGGGTATTTTGTTTTCCCGTAAGAGAATAAAAGAACACATCAGCATAGATAGAAACTAAATAGAGTTCAACCCTAACTCTCTGTTGTCAATGCTGCTGTCGTGATTATAGCCTTAGTGTTCAAGGGAAATATGATATGCAGAGTACTAAAGTCTTTTGTGACCAAGAAATGTGTACCGTTTTGCTGGGTGGAGGTATACCTAGGCATGTGACCAGGGAAATGACTTTGCTATGATGGAAATAGAGGTTTGGAACAGCTACCCACCCTTTTTCTGTCCCTTGGTTTTCTGAGTCATCTTTTTTTTTTTATTCCTCCTACTTGAGAATCAGTCTGTTTTCCATGTGAGAGTGAAATTTATGCTAGAATGTAGAAATTTTTATTCTATTCTGATGATGGTGGGAGAGAAGTAACCGTTCTTGGTGGTGGTTATGGTGTTGGTTGTTGTTTTGAAGGGAAGAGTGGGGTGAGATGCTGTCATCAGATGGTCTCCTAGGGCATGCTGGGAGATTAGCACACCCTCCAGCAGCCGTGTGCAGGACTCAATGCAGTGGTGAAGAATTATTGCAAGAAATAAAGGAAAGACACAGAAAAGCCCAACCCTAGGAGGTACCTATCCTGGGGATATGGAGCAGGGCAAGAAAGAACTCTGGGTAATGTGAATAGGCCACAGAATTTGGCAGATGGTGACAGGAGTGGGGAAGCCAACATGAGCTTCTATCCTGAAGGACTGAGATATTTCTTGTCTCACCATTTGATTTTAGGGATTGGAGAGGAAAAGGAATCAGGTCAAGATCAAAATTAAATGTTTGGGTCTTATAAGTCAAGAAGCAAGAAACAATCATTCTTCCTTTGTCTGTTTCTTTCTTGGGATCCTGACTGCTTTCTCACTGGTAGTAGGGTTCTTTGTGATGTGTGCATGGCCAGGCATGTGTAAGGGTGTGGGGGTGTGGGTTTGCAAACATCTCATGGGTTTGAGAAAACTATTGCAATGGGAATGCTTTAATATTCCTAACATCACAAATGCTTAGCATTCATGGATACTGAGTAAAACATTACATACATTTATGCAATAAGTACCTTTTTTCAATAATCTACAAATACAATTTTTAGCATCTTTGTTTGATTTAATCAAGTGGGCATGTTTTCTATTCTTGAAAATGTACTTCAGTGACAGTTTCACAATAGCATGTTTTATCTAACAAAACATCATGCTAATAGTACAGCCAGTATACAATCTCTCCCTATTAAAGGGAGACCAACTTTATTCTTACTGACAGTGCCATTTGCATTCCTTTTAACTTGTAGGAATCTTTTGTCTTCCTTTTCAAAGGAAGAAAACAGTTCCTGCTGTACTGCTCTTTTTTTGCCTTTTGCATAATTTTTCCACAGTGTTTTTGGAGATCATTGTATGTTCTTAGCAGGCAGAAAAAATTAAATTAAAATAACGCAAAGTGTTTGCCCTTGTTGTTTATCATTTTAGAGTATGTGATAGTGCATCATCTTGTTCTATATGACATTTTGACTGGTGTCTTAACAGATTTGAGAAGAGATGCTCTTGTGTGGTTAAATTAGACCAAAACATGCATATCAAGGTGCAGCCAGGCTCTTTCTAGGCGTTTATAGTCATTGGATCAAGGATCTTTAACACTTATGTACTCTGGTCCCAAACCCTGTGAAACACACTGAACTTGCAAAGTCTCTACCAGAGAGTGCTAAGTGGCCAAGTTGAACCACTTGGCTATAAAAATAGGAATGGTGGCTTTTATTTCCCCACTGTGTCAGGAGATGCAGTGCTGACAAGCACAAGCAGAGCATTGCTGCATTTTGAGACTGCTCTTGCTCTCGTGCACTGGTTGGTACACTGCCAGTCTGGCTTGCACATTATAATTGGGCCTCTAAAGACAAGTTAAATGTGCATCCATTTGCCTGTGAGTTGAACTACATTTGTTTACTGCTACCAATTGAGGGTTGGGTTAAATGTGTTAAGGCCAATAAAAATGGACTCCTCTAAAGCAACCCATTCAATCCTAAACCTGGCGGACCCTTGCCAGTGTTTACAAGCAGATACCTGAAAGCCAGAGCACGAACCCAAGCTGAGCTGAGGGCTTGGGTCCAGATTCATCTGTGGGACTGGAGTGTTTTAAGAGCTGTAACTGGAGAGGATTGAGAGATATTCATTCTTATTTTCAACAGGTCTGTGTTGAAGATAACCATCTGCTATTCTCTGTCATATGTCTTGACCTAAGTGAAAAATGGTACATGTCACTTCAAATCTCATTACATTGCCGTCTTATATTGTGAATCTTGTTAATTACTCTTCATGGAGTGAATGTCAGCCAAGGCCACACTGATATATGTTAAGTGGGAGCTGTGTTCACACCTTTAGCAGGTAGTGCTCTGAGGTCAGACCCCAAACAAGATTGATGGGCACTATTGAAGCTTCTGCGATGATTAATTTCAAACAGGTTTGAGGACATATAGTCTTGTAGTCCTTGCTGTTAAAACAGCATGTTCAGTGTTATGATCAAAGAAGTCATTTCCTTTCTTATTTCCTACTCAGACTGTAGAGTTGGGGGCTAATCATGCTGTCAGATAAGGATTTTAATACATGTATTGTTAAGACACTATTATATGTGGGAGCCACCAAAATCACTTACATAAAACACAATCATCTTAATATTCTCCCTCCACCAAAAATATTTGTTTGCGCTTTCTTAATAATTTTTGTTGTTGATTGGTTCTAATCAAAGACACCAGTTTATATTTTGTATATTTGTTCCAAATTCTAATTATTTGGCATATACGAAAGGTATCTAGAGAAATCATCTAAACTTATATCTTTTTTTAAAAAAAATGAATTACGATGTTTTGTTAAGATCCAGAAGTCAGAAAGTCATTCTTTCATACCAAATACTCCTGTGAACTGATAGGTCTGAGGACAGAGACCGTGTCTTCCTTCAGTCGAACTCTCTGAGTTAGCATTGTAAGGAGAAGAGTGGGCTATTGTCTTGAATTATCTTAAAGCTGACAACAGATGAGCATACAGTGTGAATGCAGATTAGCCAGGGACATTCTGGCTCTCGAAGCCTCACTGACGGTGAAATGAGAGGTGTGTGTAGCTCCTGGGAAGTAACATGGCTTTGGTGCCACCCTTCTACTTGTGATGGCACATTTCCTGTTGGAACTGTCAAGGAGATGATTCAAGCCTGGGTGTATAATTGAAAATTACATTTGGTTTGGGATCCATTAAGTTTTTTAAAGAAATAATTGACAAATGTAAGAATTTTAATTTTTTTTATAAATTTGGAAGATTGAAATGATTCTTAGTAGAAAAAAAATGGCTGAAATTGAATAGCTGTTAGCTCCTACAGATGGAACTTTCAGAGCTCAGTTAATTCTGTCCCTAGCCAGTCCGCTGCCCGCTTGTTCCATCTGACTGATCCTTCAGTTATTGTAGATGCTTTACCCTAAAATTTGCCTGGGACACAATTTGCCTGGGCTACATTTTGGGTAGTACTGCCAAAGCATCTGAACATCAGGCAGCTTCATGTGATTGGAAATGCAACTATTTCTGTTTTGTTACTGGCCTCGTGGTAGTACTGAGGTTTGCCTCTTGAAGATATTAGAGCAAGAAGAAATGGAATAAGGGAACAGGGAAGGAGTAGGGTCAGCCTTAATAAACTCCATGTTTTGAAGAAGACCCAGAGGACATGCTCTGTTTATGAAGAAATAGATGAAGAAGCAAGGTCTTAGATTTTGACTTTTAGGATCTTATTCAGCAGACGTTGCAGATCGTGGTAGAAGTTTAGTTTGTTGATGGTGGCATGTCATAGGCATGTGCTATGTGACAAGCAGCTATGGAATCTCACCTGATGTACAATAAGAATTACTGAATGAAGACACGCATGATGGTTAACTCTATAATTCTAGGCACTTGGCAAGATGAAATCGCAAGCTGAGATCAGAAAGACTGCTTCCAACACGGCTAGTGTGGGCAAAAAGATCAAGAGACTTCTTATCAACCATAGCTGAGCATGGTTGTTCAGTTACAGGGAAGGCTAAGATGGGAAGGCTCATAGTTCCAGGCTTGCCTGGCCAAAAATGTCTAGGGGACTCCATTTCCATGGAAGAAATTGAGCGGGATGGCCTTGATCCGTGTTACAACAGAAATTGTATGGTAGGAAGACAGTGATATAGTTTATAGGTTGAGGAAAGTAATATCCTAACTCAAAATAGCTCATATTTTAAAAGGTGGAGCAATGGCTTAGTAGTTGAATGCATCTGCAAGCAAGCACAAAGCTCTGAGTTAAAGTACAATATACTAAAAAAGAAGAGGAGCCAGGCACCTGGTTCACGCCTGTAACCCTGGCTGCTCAAGAGGCTGCTATCAGAGTATCACAGTTCAAAGCCAGCCCAGGCTGGCTCTTATCTCCAATTGATTGCCAGAAAACTGGAAGTAGCTCTGTGGCTTAAGGGGTAGGGCAGTATCCATGAGCTGAAAAGCTCAGGGGCAGGAGACCTGTCCTGTGATCCCAGGCAATGGTGGGTCAAGAGGGCGGACATAATCCCAACTGCACATGTGCATGAGCCATTGCTTGTGTCTTGTTTCCTTCCCACCATGAGTCATGTGGCTGACTCCGGGGAGAGTTGGAAACCACTACACAATTAATTCTCATTAAGCTATTTTGACATAAGTCACTGAGATCTTTAGAACACTGTGACTTGTGCATTATCTAGCTTCCTTGACCAGTATGGATCCTTGAATAGTTTCTCTGCACTATGGTTGTATCACAGCCAATATAAACAGATTATACAAACAACAAGTACTTCTTGTCTCTTGTAAAACTTCACAACAAAGATTACATATTTATACCATAGGGAAGATTATGAAATTCAGGAGTACTTTGTAATATATATATATGCAAATATTACTATGTTCTTTAGTTTTAATGCACAAATTGGGGTAGACTAAATGAAGAATAAGGTTTCACATTTCACCCTCATACGTTTTCATTATATATGTAACCCCCACATACACATGTAATACTCATCAATGACAAATCCATATTTAATAATTCCAGGAGTCTAGTTCAAAATAGAATGAATCTAAATATTGAATGTATGGCTATTTTGTGAACTTTTGATAATGATTTAGTGCAAGGTGTTTTCTGCTTGTCTTCAGCTTGGAATTATTTACACTGTTCAGTTGCCTGGTTTCAATGCAATCATTGCTCTGATGTCCAGTGACAGAAATTCCTTGCTGATGGGCTATTCTTAGGAGAATTCTTCCATGGGTTTAAACCCAAAGAAAGAGAAATAGATGCTCAGAAAGCCTATTGTGTCTTCAAATTGGATGGAAAAATCACCACCTGTGGTCCATGATTATATTCAAAGCCCCCTTTCAGAATTTGACAGTTCATTTAGATACCATGAAACATTTTTCTGTGCAGATGAGTCTTGGTTAAGTAAGAATTATTTAACCAAAATGAGCACTGGTTTAATAAAATAATTGCTTTTTGATCCTATATGACAATATCAGTGAAGCAAAGATAATCTCTTTTAGAGCAGTTCTGAATCAGCATGAACCAAGGTTCTTACATATTCTCACAGTACAGGAGGAGAGATGTATTATAGCCTCAGTCCTCAAATTTCAACTAATTACTCGCTTAATAAAAAAGACCTTTCTTTAGTTCAGTTGTTCAGTCAGACTCTTACTTGTGGAACTTATTTTTTTTTCATTTTTACGTCATGGTTGTATCTTTTACACATTTCCTAAGATCTTTTGTTTTATGTTGTAATCTCTTAATTAGGTGAGTTCTCAATTGACTTTTGGTCTGTGTGAATGAACAGGAAACAGAAAAAGAGACTCCGCCAAAGAGGGTATCTCCAAATACAGTTATATAGTATAGAGTACAACTTTGCTCATGTGGCTCCTGTATGGCAAATGTTCATTATTTAGGACTGGCCTAATACACTGTACAGACCCAAATGAAAGTTTTATTCTTTGTGTCTTTCATTCTATATTGACCCAAAAGCTGTTTAATGTCAGAGTTAATCACTCTGAATCAAAAATTAATCTTCCCTAGACATTCATATTCATAAACACCCCCCCACAGAACCTAATATGGAAGTGATTTAGATAAAGCCTTCAGTATCAATAAACTTGGTTTCAACAAAGAGATCATCTGCTGCAAACGAGTGAGCCTTGGACCAAAGATGGAAACAGCCTCTGGAGATTTCATTAAATTCAAACTCTGGCACATTGTACCTGTTTTATGCTCACCTTTTGTGATTATTGACTTCATAAAGAACTAATTGAAATTCTTAAGTAGGTACAAGTTAGAGTATTTAGCATATAATTTCATTCTGGAAAGAAGTCCATGGTCTATCTGTATGTACAAGTATATTTAGGTAGATGCTAATGGGAAGGAAGAGATGGGGCTGAGACCTTTGGTGGCCTCCTTTTTTTTTTTTTAGTCTTTTTTAATGATTCCATTCATGTTGTACCATTTAAAAAAAATATTTGCCGATGATCAGATTTAGAGAAAGCTGAAACCCTTCCTGGAGGGAAATGCTTCCTTAAGGAGCTGAGTGGGGGCTGGTCTTGTCCTGGAGTAAGTTTTCAGTATGACAGTTGACTCAACTGCAGGTCACTTAAACTGACCATCTGCAAACTAAAGCTAGAGCTGAAACCCGGTATGCTGCCTGTTTCTCTTTGGCTTGTAAGGTCAAGGTGATATGCACATTTTAAGTAACTGGATAGATTCAAAAGAAGACGAAAAAGCATACAGTATTATAAGGAATTCAAACTTTGGTGTTTACCAATAGTTTTACTCAAGCAAGCACACTGTGCAATAAGGCCTTCTATCACTGGTTTACCACTACCATATGATGCTAGCCCAGTGTAAGCTCATACCTGTAATCCTAGCTATCAAGAGGCTGAGAGCTGAGGATCCCAGTTCAAAGCCAACTCAGAAAGAAAAGTATGGGAGGTTCTTGGTTCCAAACAATAAAAAGCCAGAAGTGGCTTTTAGCCAGAGTATGGCTAACTGGCTTAAGTAGTAGAGTGCCAGTCTTGAACATAAACTCAATTGACAGTTTGAGGCCTTGAGTTCAAAACTTAGTTCCAGCACTTGTGCACGTGCATGCACACACACACGTATGCACACACACACACACACACAAATTAAAACTATTAGAGCAACATTGGTAGCTTCAGAAGACATCTAATTACCCACAACTTCCATGTAGTATATATATGCATATATATGTACACTCATATATGCATATATGTACTTGTACATGTGTATATATTCACATACAAATATGTATATGTATATATATGGCACACACACACACAACACAGCTTGCTGTCCTCTGGATTAAACTGCTATTTAGGCAATGCCATACTATGTGAAATTCTTTATATTGTCATTATTCATAAACAGTATAAGATGTTTATTAAAAGTATGATAACTGTCTCAACCAATGTAAGCTGACTGACGATTATTTAATTCAGATGGACAAATCTTGGTATTTGTCAAATTACTAGATTCTATATAAGACTCAATATTTGACATGATTACAATTTTGTGTTTGATGTATAGTGACGTACAATTAAATGTGTTTATGGTGAGAAATAAATGGAGCAGATTATGAGATTTTGCACAACAGTCGCTTTTTTATTACCCAATAATTCTAAATTATCCTGCATCCTTTTAAAAATAATAAGGCCAGTTAATATTATAGAAGATAAAACACATGCCAAAGCAGAGTAACAGGACATTGCAATTTATCATTCATTAGTGCAGTAAACATGGATATAACATTGTCAGAGAATAAATATATACATTTATTCTCAAGAGCTTTGAATACATTGTTATAATACATAAATAGGAAAACATCTGAATAGCTTGTTCTTTATTCATCCCATTGTAGCAAAAGAAAAGGGAAATAGTAGGAAGGACGTTCTGTCCCTAGTTCTTAATGATTATAGAAAGAATAATTTGGCTCTTGAGTTTCAGCAGAATGAGAAGTAATAAACCAATACACAGGCCAGAGAGCTGTCAAGAAAAAAAAAATGTTTCCTCATTGCTTGCTTTGGACAATAGATTGGATCGATTTTGATAGGGTATTAATTTCCTTTAAGGCCAGTGGCCAGATATTTCTCTTGAATCGAAAGCAATGTGACACAGTGTGACAATTGGCATTTTAATAACGGAGTATAAACCAGTGTCTTCCATTGTGTGATCTTATTGTATGTCTCTTCCTGTAGTGACTTTTTAGTGATTTCCGTAGTCCTTATCCATGGGCTTCATTCCAAGAACCTTTGTGGGAGCTTAAAACCACAAGCATATCCAATGCTCTATATACTGTGCTTTCCCTTTTTAGTTTGCAGTATTGCTTCCTAATGCTATAGTTTTCTGACCTTCCATGTTTTACATCTGGGTGCCTCATGGGCAGGAAACATACTACATGGATATTCTGAATATGGCGATGATTCATGTCCAGGGCATGATGGATTTTTAAAAAAATCACACAACCCAAATGAAGCGTGAGATTTACAACTTCCTTGAATCCTTTTTTATCTTAGTTAAGTGTTGGTTGGCAAAGATGGTAGGGGACTTGGGGGTAGGCAACTACTATTTCAGTTGCCATGTTGTGTGAAGCTGGTAGGTTTTCATCTCCTATTTAGTCAATTTCATCTAACATACTTTGGTTTCTTCTGTTCTGTTACACAGTAACATTCAAAGTCATAATTCCATAAGAAACAGCTTTCAAATTGATCTGCTCTATGCAATATTTGAATTACTACTGCGTATATTCAAGATGGCACAATGGTCAATTTCTCCAACTTCTTGTGTATTAAGCCTGCATTGAACTGACAGTCCTCAAAATATAAACTAATTTTCCTTATCAGCAAATACTGATAAGGCTTTCATTGCTTGAAAAAAAATCTGTGATAGTGTTAAATAGAGAAGGGAGCAGAAAGATATTCAGGATTAGAAAGACAGAAATACATATTGTTAGAAATATAGTTGGTTCTTTTGCTTATAAAAGCGCCTTTTGAGCTGACAAGCACAACGTGTATTTGTAAGTCCAAAATCAGTCCTGCTGCCCTTGTAGTTAGATACAACACGGGGACATGGTCGGAAACATGGCCAGAGGAGGGCCCACAAAGCCATTTTCTGCTATCAGACTGCATCCTTTGCCCGGTCTTTTCTATAGCAATTATGCATGCATAAAGAGAATATCTACACTTACATGCTCATTGTTGAAAATGGGCCTGAGGGGAAAAGCAATGGGGTGCATACAAATGGAGGAAGTGCGGGTGAGTGTAGTTATTATACCAATGTACATTATGTAAAAATGAACTACAGAATTCCAGGGTAGGAATGGAAGGGAGACATCTAGAAGAAGAAGGAAGGGATGACAGTGATCAAGAGGCATTGTACTCACAACATGACTTGGAATTGTAACCTCTTTGTACAACTACTTAATAATAAAAGTTGAAAGAGATTAATTTTTTTAACACGGCAAGATAAAAAGGAGAGAATTAAAAAATAAGTCTAGCAATTGCATGGTCAAATTTAAATTCTCAGATTAAAAAAGTACAGGAGAGAAATAAAATTAAATTTTACCACTGTGAATTCAAACTCACCCCTGTGCTTTCAAATAATTTAGTATCCAACTACTATAAAATAATGCCTTAATTATTATACTGTCTTACAGTAAGATGTATGCATGATGTTTCTCAAATGTTAGCTAAACTTTTACACAACTTTCACCCTTACCTATTTTTTCTTACTAGTTTATAAACTTAATGTTAGAAAAAACTACTGAGAAATTTAAAAATGGTTAAATAATTAAAATCTGTTCCTTCCCTTCCTCCCTTTCTTCCTTCCTTTTTTAAATCTTTTGTGTTTTTATACCCCTCCTTGGGCTTGAACTCAGCTTAAGCACTCTTCATGAGCATTTTTGCTTCAGCTTCCACTCTACCACTTGAGCCACAGCTCTACTTCCTACTTTTGTTATTACATTTTTAAAGTTTCCTTAAAAACAATTGCAATTTATGTCTAAACTGAATGTCATTTTCAAAACACTGATTTTCTTTTTAAGAATACGGATTTAGGAATTCTAGTACTATGTTAAAGAGTAGTGGAGAGAGTGAATTCCTAGCCAGTGCAATAAGGCAAGAAGCAAGCATAAAGGGGATCCAAGTAGGGAAAGAGGAAATAAAACTATCCCTCTTTGCAGATGACATGATTCTGTATTTAAAGAATCCTATAGACTCTACTCCCAAGCTCCTTGAGCTGATTCAAAATTTTGGAAGAGTAGCAGGCTATAAAATCAACCCTCAAAAATCAACTGCCTTCCTTTACGCCAACAGTGAGAGGAACAAGGCAATAATCAGGAAAGAAATTCCTTTCACAATAGCCTCAAAGAAAATAAAGTACCTAGGAATTAGCTTAACTAAGAATGTAAAGGACTTTTTTGACGAAAACTTTAAAACCCTAAAAAAGGAAATTAAAGCAGAACTAAGGAAATGGAAAAACTTCCTATGCTCCTGGATTGGAAGAATCAACATTGTGAAAATGACAATCTTGCCAAGAGCTATCTACAAATTCAACGCAATACCCATCAATATCCCAACGTCATTCTTTAAAGAAATAGAAGAGGCAATCCAAAATTTCATATGGAATAATAAAAGACCCCGTATAGCAAAAACACTTCTTAGCAGAAAGAACAGCGCCGGAGGAATTTCAATACCAGACTTTAGACTCTATTACAGAGCTATAATTCTCAGAACAGCTTGGTACTGGCACAAGAACAGGCCTGAAGACGAATGGAATAGAACTGAGGACCCAGATATTAAACCACAGACCTATGGCCACCTAATCTTTGACAAGGGAGCCAAAAAAATAGAATGGAAGGAAGACAGCCTCTTCAACAAGTTGTGCTGGCAGAACTGGTTAAGCACCTGCAGAAAACTAAAGTTGGATCCTTCTTTGTCACCTTGCACAAGAATTAACTCCAAATGGATCAAAGACCTGGAGGTAAAAGCTGACACACTGAAAACTTTACAGGAAGGAATAGGAGATACACTAGGCCTCCTTGGCACAGGTAGAAACTTTCTTAATAAGGACCAAGAATCACAACAAATCAGAGAAAGGCTGGATAAGTGGGACTGCATTAAACTGCAGAGCTTTTGTAAGGCAAAGGACATAGCTAGTAAATTAATTAGGAAGCCTACAGAGTGGGAGAAGATCTTCACCAACCAAACAACGGACAAAGGCCTCATATCTAAAATATATCAACAACTCAAAAAATTGAATCACTCCAAAACTAATCTCCAAAGTAACAACCATTCCATTAAAAAATGGGCCAAAGACTTAAAGAGAGTCTTCTCTGAAGAAGAAACAAAAATGGCCTATAGACACATGAAGAAATGCTCAACATCTCTGGTCATAAAAGAAATGCAAATCAAAACAACTCTAAGATTCCACCTCACTCCAGTTAGAATGGCCAGTATCAGGAAAACGAATAATAACAGATGCTGGAGGGGATGTGGCCAGGAGGCATCACTACTACACTGTTGGTGGGAGTGCAAACTCGTTCAACCACTATGGAAAACAGTGTGGCAGTGCCTCAAAAGGCTAAACATAGAACTCCCCTGTGGCCCAGCAATTCCACTACTTGGCATTTACCCAACCATTCAGAAACAAGGGCATACTAAATCAACTAGCACAACAATGTTCATTGCAGCACTATTCACCATAGCAAAGATATGGAACCAACCTAGATGTCCCTCAGTTGATGAGTGGATCGACAAGTTGTGGTATTTGTACACAATGGAATTCTATGCTGCTGTCAGAAAGAATGACATCACCCCATTTGTTAGGAAATGGAAAGACTTAGAAAAAAATCATATTAAGTGAAGTAAGCCAGACTCAAAGGAACTTAGGCTCAATGGCTTCCCTCATTTGTCATAATCAGTAGAAACCTTGGGCTCTACTAGCAGAGATCTGCAATAGAGCAAAATCTTGATACATAAGGCCATATAGTATGAAGCTAATTGAAAGGACCTCCAGGATATTGAAACAAAAGCCATATAAGGAATGATTGTTGTCCTTAATGTACTATGTTGTCTCTCATCTCCTTTGCTGTCCCTTGGGTATCTCATATTGTTACAATATCTCACTTTGTTATCTGATATATTGAATTTATTTGTATTTGGTTATTTGAAATTTGATAGGGAAGGGGGGAAAACCAAGACAGGTGGGGGGTATGGGGGGGGAGGGAAATGGGTACCAAGACATGTGAAAGGGTATCAATGTATGTGAATTAATGCAACTTCTATCTGGCAAATATCATGTAACCCTTTTACTAATTACAATAAAAAAAATCCAAAAATAAAAAGAATACGGATTTAGGGAAAGCCACAGAGTATACCTTTATTAACAAGAGAATTAACTGTGTTACTAACAGAGCCTATGCAATTTTTTCTGTAAGATTTTCTTTTTAAATTTAATTTTATATAGAGGGGTTACAGTTACATATGTAAGGTAGTGAGCATATTTCCTCTTGAACATTGTTGCCCCATCCCTTATTTTTCTCCGACTTTCCTTCCCTCCCCTCCCCCAAGTTGTAAAGCTCATTTCTAACATATTGTCCTGGAAATAACACTATTGCATTTGTCCTTTGCCTATTGTCTGTCCATTTTGTTGCTCCCTTCCCCTTCCCTAATTCAATTAAATGTATATACAATTCAATTAAATGTATATACAATATTCAGGGTACTATAATCAAATACAGTGGCAGCAGACGATAAACCATAGGGGAAAAATGAAAGGAAGAAGAAATAACTTCACATAGTATGTTAAAATCAACCACAAAGAAAAAACTCGTTTCCTGTAAGACTTTCTAATTCAGCATATCTCCTATTCCTTTCTCTGGTTGGCAGTACCGTATATAAAGATTTTCCAGCAGTAAAGCCTGGATAATTAGTTTATATTTTGAGAATTTTCAGTCCAAAGAAGCTGAATAAAACAATAAGACAGAGCCCCTACTATTGTGTCACCCTGTGTCTAAGTGGTAGTTATTCAAGTAATTGTATAGAGCAGATAAAATTTAAAGATGTTGCTTACAGAAGTAAATTTCTTCAAACCTATCCTTTCCGTTCAAGGTATGTGTTTTATTCTCATTCCATTCTTTTTATTTCATGGAGTATAAAGGTCTGATAGATTTGAATCTCAAAGTGATGTAACTATTACTATGGTCAAAATAGTACATTTTGAGAAGGAAAATTATACTTCTTTTCAACAAATTGAGGTTAAAATTTTGAAGTTCATCCATTTGTACTAGTATCATACTAAAGCCAACACAGGTTGCTATCAGAATAAACAGGCATTCTTAGGCCTCACAAATTTCAATAAATGCACTTGTTTGTAATTTTACCCAACTAGGTATGTTTTGCTTTTATTTTCAGTTATACATTTAAACCAATTTACTGCAATTTAAATATTTGCCAGTGGCTCCATATTTTGAATTCCATTCTCTTCCAACTCACTCTTAGATCTGATATTATTTCCCCATCCAAGTGCAATTTTATTTGACTTTGTCATTGCCATTGAAGTCATTTACCACAATTTCAAAGTCTCTAAAAGTGTAATGATAATATTTAAAAATGTATACATAAGGATTCAGGAGTATGGCCTAGAGTGTTTGCCAAGCATGCACGAAGCCCTGGGTTCAATTCCTGGGTGCATATACACAGAAAATGACTCAGGTAGTGCTGTGGCTCAAGTAATAGAGTGCCAGCCTTCAGAAAGCTGAGGAACATTGTCCAGGCTCTGAGTTAAAGCCTCAAGACTAGCAAAAAAATAAAATAAAATGTATCTGGGCATGGTGGCGCACACCTGTAATCCTAGCTACTCAAGAGGCTGAAATCTGTCATCTTATATGGCCTTATGTATCTAGGTTTTGCTCTAAATGAAAAGACTTCCAGGATATAGAAACAAAAGCCATATAATGGGTAATTGTTTTTCCTTAATGTACTATGTTATCTCTCATCTCTTTTGCTGTCCCTTGGTTATCTCATATTATTACAGCATTTTACCTTGTTATCTGATTTTTTTTTATATCTGTTTATCTGGTTTTTGAAATAGGCTAGGGAAGGAGGGAAAACAAGATGAGGAGTGGAGGTTGGGGAGGAAATGGGGACCAAAACATGAAGAAAGGGTATCAATGTTTGTGAAGTAATGCACCTTCTATGTGGTGAACGTAATGTAATTCTTTTATTAATTACAATAAAAATTACATGGAAAAAATTAAAAAGTATACAAGAGTTACTGATTTTGGAAAGAACAAGTCAGGTTTCTCCTGCTGTTTGGTGCCAAAATAGTCTTCACAGTTTTGTCTGGGAGGGAGGAGATTAGTGATTTCTTTGTATTTTTTACAGTCTTCCTACAGTACTCTCTTTTCCCATCTCTAGAACTCACAAACATTCTCATGATTAAAATTATTATATATGTGTTTGTGTTTGTATGCATGCTTAAATATTAATAATTACTTAAATGGTAGAAAAATGTAGCACACTGTTAATAACTAGAATAAAGAATCACTCAATTTCAGATAGCATAACTCCAGCTGTGTATGCAAAAAAGGGATTTTACTTTATCTACATAGAACTTCCTCATTTTTTATATTCTATCACATTATGCACCCTGAAATATGTTGTTAAAAGTAACAGTTATATTATCCATTTTAAAGATTACAAAGCAAATTCATGGATTAAAACTTATAGAATATCTTGAAACTTTTGTGTAGCAAAGCAGTCTCTCCAGTTCCTTAGCTCTGTGTGTGTGTGTGTGCATGTGTGTGTGTGCCAATACTGGGGTTTGAAGTAAGGACTTTGTACTTTTAGGTGTTTTGCTCCAGGCTGGTATTCTACCAATTGAGCCGTTCCTTTACTTCTGGCTTTTGACTAATTAATTGTTGCTTGGCATGCATTAGTTATTTGCCTGATGTTCTAACTAACTTCACTCGTAACTGAAGAATTCAAATTTGACAAAACACGACCTAATAAAACAGAAGAAACACCACCAGTCATAATGGAGTGTTCATTTCAACTCATCTTCCCATCCATCTCTTGGCACCTTTGTGGCCCTCGCTGTCTCATTCATGAGAAGTACAATTCCATCTGTGATCAGTGAATGACGAATAGAATTCTCTCTCTTCCTGTCCTCTTCTCCTGCACGAGGTTTGCTTTATTTTGTTTCATGGCTCCCCTGGGCTCCCTGGGCTGCAGCTTTTTTCTGGTTGTCCTCTGTGAGGCATCACTCTCTGAGCATCAGCAGCAGGACGGAATGGCAGTCCTAACTGAATGATAGGACTAAATTTTCTGTTAGGCATTGGATATTTTCATCCTCAGGTTCCTTATTTGAAAGATGGAGTTACTGAGATACACGAAGTTATTTTTGAAAGAGATGCAGAAAGCACATGCGAGAATTTCAGAAATTATGAAATGAAATAATTTCGGTGATGTAGCCCAGAATGGCTGAACCTTATTGCTGACATTGCTGAAAAGTCAAATCCTGGTATCTGCAGAAGGTATAGGCTTATTTCCTGTGGCTGAAACTTTCAGGGGAAGCTCAGCTCAGTAGGGCATCTGTGTATTTCGTGGGTCTTTGCAAAGTGCCTGTTTAGTTTCTATGTGTTCTTACAATGTGTCTTCATTTGTTCTTTATTTTACCATGCGCATGTGTTGGGCACCCTGAAAACGCTGGAAATACTTAGATGAATAACTTTGCCTTCGTTTCTGGTAGTTGGAGAGCTGGGACAGCAGGTGCCAGTGGAGAGAGAGGTACCAGGTGTCCAGTGGACACAGAGGCAAAGAGGATGGAAACAGAAGAGTGCAGGTATAACAGCTTTTCCCACTAAAGCTGTGCAGTGAGGGAAGTGGATGCTAATTCCAGGACTCCAGTCATAGCAACTGCTGAGGATCTAGAATCAGGTCATAAGGAAGAATTGGGTGTTTGAGATACAGACAGGACAGCTGATAGCAAATGAGGTGATCTGGTAATAGGCACACTCCACTGTGTCTAGAAAACTTGCCCATGGTCTAACGGGACATACATTATCTCTGTGCTATAGAAAAGTTCCCCCAAGTATAGGCTTGTACACAGGGGCTTTCTTAAATCTTTAAGCTTGTTTATGCTCTGTATTTGAGAGTTAGGGGAACTTCTATTAAGAGAATGTATTAATGTAAGTTCCTTCCCTTCATTCACTCCCTCACTTTTTTATTAAAAGTACATTCTTGTTATGTAGCCTAGCCTGGCCTTTAGCTTATAACTACTATACCTGGCTGTTTCTTCATCTTTAAACTTGGAAAATAATTTTCAAGAATGTGTCTTGTGACCAAATGACATGAGATAGGGTTTCTGGTTTCTTGGCGGAGATTAGTAAAATTGCAACGCATGGAAATAAGATTGAGGTCATTATAAGAATACTTTTTGTAATATTTATTAATGTTATCAGACCTATAAAAATTTTTATGTACACATGCTGTCAAAATTTCTACATTAAGAAAAAATGGGTTGAGTTTAAGAATATGATCTTTTTTTTTCTTTTTTTTTTACCAGTCTTGGACTGCTCAGGGTCTGAGCACTGTCCTTGGATTTTCTCAAGTGCAGAGCTGTGCCACTTGAGCCTCAGTACCACTTCTGGCCTTTTTTTTTTCTGTGTATGTGGTACCAAGGAATCGAACCCGGGTCTTCGTGCATGCTAGGCAAGCACTCTACCACTAGGCCAAACTCCCAGCCCAGGAATATAGTCTTGATATATGGAAAAGTTAGTCACAGTTCAGAAACCTTACATTATTTTAATCAATGGTTATCATCTAAAATCTAAATCTATTTTGTAGTGAATAGTAAGCCATTGTAAGTTTAGCTCGCATACACATATGCCCGAGCAGTCAATTAAGAGAAACGTCAAATAATTACACAGTAATTTTTATATACTTTGAGTGAAACTCATGAGAGGTGAATCTGCAAACTGCCATTAGGTTCGGAATGAGGGATATCATCTTGCTGTCATTAAAAAATTTGGAATCATTTTCAGCAGTGTATAATTTGTTTCCCTTTGTCTCCCCAATTCCGATAGTTCTTTGAACACACAGTTTCTGGGCTGGCTCTTATTTGATCTTTACCATGCCAGCTATAGGTAAAGAAATAGGAACAGCATAACTTTGATATGCCCAAGTAATATCATCAGGTATTTTTGTGAAAAGCTATTTTTAAAAAATAATAACCCCTTAGTTAAACCATAAGGAATTGGTTGGTGTTTTAGAGTTAAAGGTGGCAAATTGGTCAGGTTCTGTGACTCTTGGGTTGAAGTGGTAAGTTGTCAATCGCCCTTCCCCTGACCTCAAAAGGAAGGTGAGTAGATCAACACGGAGAGAGGCAGAGGAAAGAGTGCAAGGCCCATTTTACTTCTTCCTTCTTGTTTGACCACTGATAGTGGGAAATACCAAGAATGGCATTTTAAGAGTTTCCCAGTGGAGAAATTCTTCCTGTCTAAAATTTAGCAGTAGCTTTTTGAAGGAGACAAACTCAAAAACTAGAAGCTCACTCTCCACTGTGTATTTACCTTCAATGAAAAGTTTAAGAAGATATGCATCAATTCTTTCTCTAAGCACTTTATGAAGAACTGTGTTGCCAAGAATATAAATAAAAGGATCCCAAGAATACTAATTAGTGGCAAAGTACCATCAAATATAAGAGAAGCAGTTATAGGACCATGAATCAGTAAAAACATCAGATATGAATTCAAAATAATCACTGTCTTAACACTAAATTTTATCCTGGACTTACTTGAGGTTTAAATTTACCAGATGGTAAATGTTTACTTTTGATGTTGTTTGAAAACTAGCATGAATAATATTCAGAACAATTAAAATTCATTTTTATTTGAATATTTTTATTTTAATTTTAAATTATCTTTAAGTAGCTATAGAAATGAATTGCCATTTAACAAATGTGTGTGAATACAATACCTTTTGATCAATGTCACAAAATCCTTTTGACTAAACTTTTATTATTTTAATTGAGTTTGTATCCTGAGCTAGAAGTTAAATATTCTACTCAATGCATTGCTTATGAGAGAATATTGAGAAACCGTGACTTTCCATATTGCATCTGTTAATGTCTTAAGTGAAAGCTAAAGAAACAAATCATAAGTGCACTGTAAGTTATCAGCACACACAGAACCATCAGAAAATAAGGAGGCATCATAAATCAATGAATTATTGACTGACCGAGAAGTATGGAAAATATGATTTAAGTTGAATTGTAAAGCCATGTGGTTTGTTCCAACAGGGTTTTACCAGTCCTGGGGCTTGAAATCAGAGGTGCCAGTGGTATGGAGCCAGCACCCAATGGTGTCAAGAGCTGTGGCATCTGTTAGATTGTGGGGACCAGAAGAAGCAACTTACATGTTGGGCAATGTGTCCTGGGCAGGATAACGGCATGTGGCCTCCTCTTCCTCACCATGAGGGTGGTAGATTTGCCGTGCCATACACTGCCACTACAGTGCGACCCCAAGATAAGTGGGGCCAGCTGATTATGGGCCCAAACCTTCACAACAATGATATAAATTAAACCTTTTTCTTTTAGTAAATGGATTATCGCAGAGATTTGTCATACTGACAGAAGGATAACACAGGAACTTTAATTCCTGCAGTTTAGCTTCTACACATGGGTCAACTGTGTTAATGACATAGCTCTGAACATGTCACCTTGAATATGTCACATTTTTATAAGTGTAGAAGATGGTTATGAAGCTGAAGGGGGAAACTTATTTTTTTCCTCTAAATTTACTCAAGGTAACCTCCTTCTAGTATACATGGAATGGATTGATGTTCCCCTTTGAACACACTCTCTCCCAGGGTAGATATTTTTGTAGGTTTATGGGCCCCTCCAGCTGTCACTGGTGTCGCACACTAGGGATTCTGAGAAAATTTTTGATCACCTATGGAATACCACCTGTTAATCTCTTAGGGTAACATTGTCATCTGGCTTCCATTTGTTGGTTTCTAGTAAATATCATCCCTTGCCCGAAAGAGGTGCCCAGGACTTCAGTTATATCTTTAAAACAAAGAATTGATTATCTAGATAGAGATCAAACTGTCTTACATGAAAACAGGCTGTAGGAGAGGAGGACAGGAATGAAGAGGGGAAAGGGAACTTATTTTAGCCACTATATTCAATGTACCTATATGACACTGGAGCCAGTGATGAGATTGGAAAACATGGAGAACGGTGGAAAGGATGACACTGATCAAGACGTAACGTCCTTATAAGCAGATTCATTGAATGGAAACCTCTCTGTACAACTATACAAAGATAATTGACATAGTTAAAAATTTAAAAAGTGTGCTATAGTATTTCTCCTCTCTGTTTTTGCCCTTATGGTTAAGCTCATGTTGTTACTATATCTGACTTTGATACCTGGTATATTGTATATATGTTTATTTGTGTATTTGAAATATGGAACAGAAGTGGGGAAAACATGATAATTGGGAAGGGATAAAAACAGGAGAAAGGGTATCAGTTTTGAGGAGTAATGCACTACTACTTGAACGAATGTAACTGTAGCCCCTCTATTCATTATCCAATTATACAGTAAAAAAGTTGTTTAGATACATACGTAAGTCAATCATGAAATAAACCGTAAATGAAATCATAGCCAAAAAGTTTTAAAAAGTGTGGCTTATGCACATCATTGTTGCATAAGCTAGTGATAATTCAAATGTTATGTGACTTTGTGCTGTGAGTCAATGACAGGAAGCTACAGAGTGGCTAGTTTCTGTTCCCAGGTACCCGAGGGAGTATGAGCCGGCACATACCTGTGCAGGAGGCCCGCATGCTGCTCCAGGCAGGCATCTCCTGTGTGGACAGCTTGTGTGTTTCTTACTGCAATGTGATAATTACTTCAAATGTGGTAATCGCGAGATGCTGCTGAGAAAAATTAACCCTTTCCTGCTAGGTCAATAGATTTTTTACCAGGTAATTAATGAACTCACAGGTAGCTGGCAAGCCTAGCTTTTCTGGCAGGTGTAAAGAAATGAGCTTTAAGGAATTATGTGCACAGTTCTAACAGGTAGTTATGTGATATGGATAGTGATCGCGTTGTGAGACATGGCTCTGTAGTTAAGGTTACCGTGTACTTTTAGAAGTAGTTGCCTTCTATATTAGTGTTTATTCATGACTTGGGGTTTATTATCTCCTTCTTAACTTTTCCTATTGTAAATACAGAGTGTTTTGTTTTCTCAAGGACCAGGAATGCTCAGACAGCTCTGTAGCAGGTGAATGATAGAAGTTTTGCAGCATAAGTAGCAAGATCAAGCCTGGTTAAGAAAGCAAATCGAGAGGCAAACAATGGTGGCTTACATCCATAATCCTAGCTACTCACAAGAGTATGATCTGAGAATTCTGGCTTGAAGCCAGCCTGGACAGAACATTCCAGGAGATTCTAATTTGCAATTAACTAGGAAAGGATGTGAGCTTGACGTCATTTATTGGTAATATAGTAATTTATACACAAGGAGAACAGGTTTATATCAGTTGAACTTTTGAACATGTCACAAGAAATTTGGTAAGGTTTAGAAACAGAAGCTCAGAAAAACAGGGGTCACAGAAACTAAATTACAATTTATCTGCCCATAAGAGTAATGACTCAAAGTCTTCTGACCTTGAGATGAAAACTGTACAGAGATAAAATGTGGCGCAGACTGATATGGAATAAAAGACTTCCCTCAGCTACTGACAGTATAGCTCAGACAGAAATGCAGTTTGTCTTCTTTAACTTTTGTCAGCCTTCAAGGACCTTGGAAAGCACAGTAGGATTTTTTTCTTTCCTTTTTTCTTCTTCTTTTTTGTCTCTGTGGTGCTAAAGTGAAACCCATAACTCTTTTCCAACCTAGGCAAGCTCTCTACCACTGACACCCAGACTGAACACATAATATTCTATTTTCTACATTAAGGACTGCTCTTTCTACAGATACAGAAGTAGATATAGATAAAACATAGATAGGTAGAGCTAGAGATAAAGATGGGCTGAACAAATGTCTTCCTGTAGCATGATTCTTTTCTAATAAATGTTCACATTTACTTGTGTTCTCATTAGGCATACATTATTTCTCTTGCCGGATACAGGCACTGAGGTATGTTGTTTGACTGCCCCCAAACTCTCTGCTTATATATTTGGTGCTTTGGCTGGAAGGTGAGGGATTAAGTCTTTTTCTGATTTACCTCACGTGGTAACACTATGCTCTAAGTTGAATTGATCTTCCTCAAAATTTGAACTTATCAAGTCATAGTTATGGTTTTGAAATAACCAACAAATAAAAAGCCTCATCTCTAAGACAATAATTGCGATGCTTCATTCCACTTTTGGGAAATCCTGAGCTGGGGGTTCATGAACGATTCAGTAGTAGAGACTCAAACTCACTTTGCCACTTTTGCTTTTCAGTATTGTGTTCATCTTGCTTCCCCTTTTATCTGAAGTGACGGTGAGTGCCTAAGCTGACATTTGCATTGTCAGGTAACAATCGGCTAGCTCCCTAATAGTCAAGAAGTAAATCAGCGTGGCAAGGCTTTGGGGTCCCTGGTGCTTTAGGCTTGAGGCCATCACAGAACTTCATAAACAATAAAGTACCGCTCTCAGAGATGATTTTAAAACAGGAGGAAAAGTTTATACTGAAGTCCCAAATGTAAAGCAGTAACACCCCAAGTTAATTTTAACTCATAGAAATGGAAGCATCTGCGCAATTATTTGCTGCGATTTCAAATATGCCTTTGGTTGACATTTGAAACAGCTTTTCAAAGAGAAGGAAAGAAAAAGATTTTGAAAGCACATACACATACACAAAAATCAACCAGAAGTACTTTCTGTTTCCTTCATTGCGCAGTGTTTAGGTTGGAAAATCAGATGATTCGTACATAAGAACCCCATAAGTTCCAGACTCTGGAAAATTCAGGTTTATTGTATTTTCAAGATGAATGGCCTGAATTTTCTAATGTAGAACTTGTAATTACTGGAATTAGCTACTGGCATATTGGGAGAGTTCTGGCCTTCTTTCTTGGCAAATTTGTGGACATGCTATCAAGGCCAAAAAATTACTTTCTTTTTGTTAGCATAGCCAGATAATAAACTACACATTACAAAAGAGTAGTTAAGATTCTTGGATATTAGCCTTACTTCCGATCTCAGAGGAAAATGTTCAGTAACAAGCCCAATCTCTATTGTGAACCATTCCAGTCTCAGGACACAATTAATTCCACCTTGTAACTGCATTACAGAACATGTTGGTTTTAACTGAATATACTCCTTCTGCCTGATCTGAGCATCTCTTTTGAAATCCCATCATTTCTGGCCATCGAACTGATCAGTCTGTGAAGTCTTTGAAACTTTCTGATGGATAGCGCATTGATCTGTCTAGAGGAAGAATTCTTCTCCTGACATTTACTTTCTCAAGTATTTATTTATCAGGCCTGATCCAGGCCTTCTCACCTTCCTTCACCTAAGAAGACTGGACTCTAGACTGGGGTATACAACTCAGCTGGTGTGAGGGACTCGTATTTCAACCTCTGATTGCCTGTGCCTCCAGGTGCTTTTTGGTGGTATGTGAACGCCACACTTGGATGTGGAGATTATATTTTCATCTTGACTTGAAATTTGTATTTGTGCCTTTTTTTTGCCCTAAACCATACGTTAGGGAATCCATCCTCATCCTTCTTCTCCAGCCCTTTGCCAGGCACATTGAACATGCTTAAAGTAAATTTAAGAACCGAGTGTCTAGAGCCTGCAAGTCCTGTAAAGTGCTAGAGCTTTAAAAGTTGTTTCTTTGTTAATAATACATCTGGCTTCTGATTCTGTGATTATATATGATGAAAATATGATGCATTTTGTTGTATTTAGCTGTGATACTTGAACCGGGACCTTTATTGGTACAATGGGAAAGTGGTGGTGTGATAAAATTCGAAGCGCTGCCTTTTCCTGTCACTCAGCTCGTCTCTGAATACACATCCCTCCATCCTCAGTTTCACAGCCATGCTAATATCAACAAAGAAAAGGTGGATTGATATCTTTCATGTAATATGTGAATAATCATATAAATCTATCATTCTGGGCTGTTGAATCTAACCAGGCTGAGAAAGCTAGAACATAATTACCCATGCAGTGTTGAACTACAACAACACAGAGTAATAAAAGAGAAATCCCTATTTTCTCCTTGTGTGAAATCCCTAAAGATAGAGACATTGTTCTGTGGAAAGATAGTAAGACATTCCTGTACCAGAAGTTACATGTTTATTTATAACCTGCTAGGTGCCATTCTGATTGCTGTATATGAACTGTTGTTACAAACCCTTAGTACAATTATCCCGTCTGTTTCCGCATGCCTGCACTGCAGCAGTTGACTAGCGTATAACTTGCTTATATTCTGATAGCTGCTAAATAACAGAGCTGAGACGATCAGGCAGAGTTGTCCAGCAGATCAGATTCCTAACACCACCATGAGTTTTACTTGTGAACTCTGACCTGAGATAGATTGTGTAACAGCCATACACGACCCAGTTTTCTATAAACTGAATTGGGATTTTTAAGTTTTTTTATTAAAAAAGTCTGGTGGAGGAAATTAATTTTTATTCATCTTCAGTTCTAGATTGCAGCTGTCACCAGAGATTTAAAAAAAAATCAGCTGGGCATTGTGATTCATGCCTAGAATCTTAATTACTCAAGAGGCTGAGACTGGAAGGACTGTGATTCTAGACCAACTAGAGCAAACAAGCAATAAATCAACAAGCACTAGATCTTGAGGTGTGAATGTTTTATCTCTAGCTTCAGTGAAAGTATAAATAGTGGGTTTGTTGTCCAAATCAGCCGGGGGAGGGAGGGAAGGGTTCAAACATAAGACCCTTCTTAAAAAATAACCATTGTGGGGCCAGGAGTTTGGTCTAGTGGTAGAGTGCTTGCCTAGCATGCACAACATGGGTTTGGTTCTTTGGTACCACATACATAGAAAAAAGCCAGAAGTGGTGCTGTGGCTCAAGTGGTAGAGATCTTGTCTTCAAAGCAGTGATTTTACTATACAATTGATCTGCTTTTTTTCACAATTATATTCTCCATCCTACAGTGGATATGTTTTGTCCTTCATTCTTTGCTAAGATGTGACAGAGCAGTTCATTCTGCAGAGGAGAGAAGATTAAGTGGATAGCCCTAGCTTTTCTTGGTGAAGTATCCATGGGGGTTGAAGAGGGAATATGAAGTCAAATAAGTTGAAGCTCCTGATTTGAGGATTGTGATCATGGGCCAAATCTTGGTCCATTAGAAACATAAGAAATGGGTGAATTTTGGTGTGTGTGGAGGGTAAGTTATGTTGGTAGTTTATAAAAGTGTTTTAACATTCAAATAAATTATCAGTTATAATTTTTAAGATTGCTTCAATATGTTCAGCCTGGGAACAACTTCATTTTTCCCAAATATGGCACAGAAATGAGGTTGGCTTAAGTGATTATGTTGACAATAGCACAGAAATGCATACATAGTTGATAAATAATTAGTCACTGCAAGTAAAGATATCAATCAGTCAAATTATATTAACAGAGTAGTATTTTCAGTAGCAACTTCAACTGAGGACTTTAGATCTGGATAAATCCTAGACTAAACATTTTTAGTTTACTTCTCTGTAATTTTCAGTGGGCCTAGAGATGGCTTCTACAGCCTGACTTACCGAGAAATTCTGTTTTGAAATGTTGACAATCATATCTTTCTGGTATCATTAAAATTGACTCTACAAATTAAATTAATGTAGAAACATAGAAATTGATATTACTGAGACCACAAATGTGTGGTAAAATAATTTCATTATTATTGTGTAATACCATCATAATTATCTTCTAATTCTTAGTCTATGATTTCCTCCTGGATTGACTTATTAATAATACTCTTTGACTTGTATGGGCTTTGAACTGCATAGGTCTGCTGAAGGCTTTGTGAAAGTTGAAAATGTGGCCTTATTATTCTTCTAATAGTTATACTGCAGTATAATATTTTAGAATAGCATATATGAAAAATACTGTTTTAATTGAAAGCACATGTGTGATATAAATACTACCTTGATCTGTGTAGTTAGGAGTATATCCTATGTTAATGGTCTGGTTCTTACATAAAGAGAAAGTCATTTTGAAGAAAATTATTTTTTTCTTCTGAGAATATCTACAAGTTCTTTAACACATTTGTGACTGTTATCCATTGTACACCGTATTTACTGAAATGTCTGCAGATGTGAATGTTCATGGCTAGAATTCTCTTCATTTGTGAAAATATTTGTTTCTGTTTTCACTTTAGATCAAGCCATATGCAAGTATAGAAGAAGATAATTTACTTTTATTGAAGGCATGCTTCCATGTTAGTTGTGTAGGCGAATGGAAGACCATGCAGCCAGCACACAATGCTGTGGGTGCAATGGTGTTTGTGTGTCACCTTTTTTAAAAAGTGTACACTTTAGGAATTTCTTTTGGTTATTGTTGTTGGTCATGGGACTTGAACTTGGGGCCTTTACACTGCCCCTGATCTCTTTTGCTCAAGGCTAGTGCTATACCAATTTGAGCCACAGTGCCAATTTTAGTTTTCGGGTGGTTTTAGTTTTCTCATGGACTTACCTGCCCAGGCTGAGTTTGAACTATAATGCTGAGATCTCAGCCTCCTGAGTCAATAGGATTGCAGGCGAACCACCAGCACCCAGCTATTGTAAGTCTTTCTATGAAATAAAAATTTGAAAGAGCTGGAGACCAGAGGGTTACTTTTTCTGTCCCATCCACTCCCTTTAAATCACAACTTAATATAATTTTGGTTTGGATACCATGCTTGGTTCTTTCCTTTCCCAGAGAGTGCAGACTGGAAATATTTTGACTCTTACTTGTTCACTGGTAGCTTTTATCTAAATCATAATTTAGTAACCATACTTAGGCTTTCAGAATGAATTAAAATGGAAGCCTTAATTTCCTTTCCTTATTATGTTCATCACCTGGAAGGTCATACTCTTCACTGCGAACCATAATTTGTGTCTTGAGAATAAAAGGAAAAGAACAAGTATTTATTTCTATCTCCAACCTAGAAAGTTAACATAAAAATGTTTCCTGTTTTGTATGTGTCTAACCAAACAGAGTAATTGCATTTTGAAGAAGAGGAAGTCATGCTCTGTCCATTTTTAGAATGTCTAATAAACATTACTAACAGTAGCTGATAGTAACACAACTGTTCTGTTGAGAACAAACTTTTGTATATGTGAATCCATAAGGCTTATTATATGTTTCTAAAGAGACCACTTTAAAGAAAATCACAAGGTTTACACACACACGCACACACGCACGCACACACACACACACGCATGCACACACACCTTTGACATTTCAAGACCTTCACAATGTACTTCACAGGCCGTGCTCTCTTATCTTGTGATTGTCTGGATGGATGATGGGTTAGAGCTTCACTCAGCATTCCACTTTCTGTGCAAAATTGCAGGCTACTGAGAGTCACTCACAAGTACCATTTTTGGTTGCTTCCCCAAAAAGGAGACCCTCAGAAGGTGAAAGTTTTCCCCCAGATTTAGTTTCATGTAACAGAATTAAAGTAGAAAGATATGATGGAGAGAGAGAGAATGGTAAAGTCTTAAGATTGCGGCCCTACATTGGTAGCTTTCATACTCTCTGAACTGAGAGAATACTGGAGGCCAACCGTCAGTCCTAATCCTTGGATCAAGTAGCTCTGATTGGGTCAGGTGTGTGAGGCCTATCCCCAATCAAGAAAATCTTTTAGGATTTCCTTTTACTAAATGTGCCTTTCATGTTTTCTTGAAACGTTGCATGATTTTATTTCAAAGAAAAAGGAAGATTTCGTTAGCCTTCCTAAATCTCCTTAATCTTGTACTTTAACCTTCAGAAGTATATGGTGGAAGGAGAGCTTAAGAAAATATGCTTAGTTCATTTCCCAGTTTGAACTTCTGAGTCTAGCCATTTATTTTAAAATAATATATAAAATTTCCCCTATTTCCTCTCCTGTTAATCCAGCCCCAGTTTAAAAAACAAGGAAACTATGTTCCTAAAAGCTCCAGAGGAAACCTGGAAAATGAAGTTTTAGTCCTTTACTTTTTTCAGGCCCAAACTGTTACAAAATCAACTCACTTTTCTGTTCACTCACTTTCTCATCTCTAGAATGACAGCTCACTAAGATGACTTCCAAGTGATGCCGCAAGGATTATGTGACAAAACAGAGAATGTTCTTATTTTTGTCTAGTTCTATTTCCAAAGTTGTAATCCAATACAATTCCTTACAATAGTTTAAACTTATATTTTATGAATCATTTATTTGTCAGTAGACAACTTTCTAAACAACTATTACTTTGGGTGTCTATTATACACTTGGATTTATGCTCCCAAGAGGTGTTTGCTTGGTTGACAAAATATGCTTACTTTTCTAAATACTTTTTATTTATATATTTCATGAGAATATATAAATATAAATATATAAATATTTCACAAACAACTTACTTATTCAGTTGTTGATACCTGTGTTCTGAAATCAAGCCACAGTTTCAACTGTAACATTGTTCTTCAAAACTTTTTATATACATATGGGGCTAGAGTTTGGCCTAGTGGTAGAGTGCTTGCCTAGCATGCATGAAGACCCGGATTTGATTCCTTGGTACCACATACATAGAAAAAAGCTGGAAGTTGTGCTGAGGTTCAAGTGGTAGAGCTCTAGCCTTGAGAAAGCCTAAGGACAGGGCTCAGGCCTTGAGCTCAAGGCCAGGAATGGCAAAACAAAAAAATTTACCCATTTTACTTTTCTCAAGATTTTATATACTTTAACTTCTATTTACTTCAGTGTTGTCATTTGGATATATACTAGTAAACTAATATATTAGTATGTATGCATTATATATGTGTGTGTGTGTGTGTGTGTGTGTGTGTGTAATACTAGTATATACCAGTCTACAATATATACTGATTCTCTCTAATTTCCTTGTGGAAGTTATCTACTTATTGTCATCTCAGGTTCTCCTTTTTCAACATTTGACGACTTTTTAGCCCTCACTCTCAAAATGACGGCTTTAATATGGTTTTTGCTAAGCCAGCTACTGTTTCCAGGTCCCCTATTTCTAGTGATTGCACCCCTCTGACTGCCCAAGAACACAGACTTAACTGGTGAATATAATGTAACCCTTCTATTAATCACAATAAAAATTGTTTCTGTTAAAAAAATTGTTTCTGTAAAAAAAAAAACTTTAAATTCTTTTTTTTTGTGGGTCATGAGGCTTGAACTCAGCCTGGGCACTGTCCCTGTGCTCTTCATCTCAAGGTTATTGCCCCACTTCCCATTTTCTAGGGGTTAGTTGGAGATAAGAGTCTCAGGTCCTTTTGTGCCCAGGCTGGCTTTAAACCTTGATCCTCAGATCTCAACCTCCTGAGTAGCTAGGATTACAGGAGTGAGCCACTGCACCTGGCTCTTTAAATTATTCTTAGACTTACATTAATCATGTGATAGGCATTCATCAAATACGTATTCCTTTCCTTCATTAAATATAATCTAATATCTAAGATCTGAACCCATTCATCTTTCCATCTTTCCCAATGCCTAAGTAAAAATTCTTAGGATTGTAATCTGCTCAGTGATTGCTGTTGGCTTGAAAGTACTCTAACCACCTGCAGCTACTGCACTAAAGACAACTCTTCCTACCAGGCATGCATTGTCACATTAAGAGGAAGTCAGCTTCTTAGCAGCAAAAGGGACATGATAGCAGATTTAGTCATTATAGAAAACTTTGAAAATTGGATGTATACATGAGACTATTGTGTTCTGTGTGTTTGGACCCTAGGTTAGGTGGGATTTGATTCTTGAAAAGACGCATTGCATGTAAATCTCACATTGTTAGCTCTGCCAGTGGGCAGTTTTCCAACTTGCCTCAGGAGTAATGACCAGAGTAGATCAAATTAGAGCCTCTGTTAGCAAACACAGGTCACAGTTTGGTGTGACTGAAATGCTGGAGTTTGAACAGGAGGCTTTGAAGAAGAGACACATGGGATGTCCCCTTGGCTCTTGGCTAAGGGTCCATTGCTCTTTCATGGGATGAGAACTAAGGTTTTAGACCCAGCAGTGGAGCAGAGCTGAATGGAGCTATCAGAGGTGTTATGCTGATCAGAGCTGTTGCAGCTCTGGTACACCCAGAGTGGAGTACTTTTATTGATTAACTTGGAAATTCCACTGAGATCTCAGAAAAGCCACATATCGGAAGAGAGAACCAGAACATTCAATGTCAGTTATCTCTCAGGACTAAATAACAGAACAGAACACACTGACCCTTGCAGAGCATAATATGCAGCCTGACATTTTCTGCCTGCAATTCAGCTAGTCGTTAGGTAGGGTTCTGGCACCAGAATGTCTTCTTTGTGTCATCATCAATGGGTGATATGTGTAGGAAGATGGAAAGTTAATCCAACTTTACAAGCAAGTACATGGAATGTAAACAGACCAATAATTGCATTTAACTAAGAGTTATCACATTGATCAAAAAGATTACCTACTTATATATGATGTCTCAAGAGTTGAATTTGAAATGCCAAACAATAGATATTGAAAGCATTCTATTATGCCCATAGTGAGTATAAGAAGAAAATGTCAGGTAATTATTTTAAATAACTATTGTTGAAGAAAGTACACTTGGAGTAAATAAGAGTTAAATAGCAAGAATTTCCCTATGTTGAAGAGAATGACTTATCAATTCTAATGTTTATATTAATAACAGAACTTCAGATTATATGGTATGAAAGCTGATGGATTTAAAGCATTCAAGAAAATTGCCAGTCATTTGGGTATCCAAGATTCCTTTCTCAACAACTGATATAACAAATGAAAAATAAGCAATGTGAGGATTTGAACTACCATTGTCATTTTAGAATAATAATTCAGTCTGTCAATAAATCAAAATGGAGTTGAGGAGCAATCCACCTTCACAAAAGATTTAAAATAAGAAAAGAAATCCCAAGGCAATATGTTGAGAATCTGAAAAATTTCACAAGATGAAACAATTTAATTCCATTCCAGAAATCCCTGGGATTAACATTGAAAAATGGACCAACATTCAGACTGTAAATTGTAGACTCTCAAGCAGGATTTTAATCACCGTCAGTATGACTATGAGAGGAAACATCTTGGCAAAAAGAGGGAGAGGGGCAGAAAATAAAAATTCAATAAAACACCAAACACAGGAAAGGATGGCTGTGATCATAGCAGCATTTGGCAAATAGATGGGCCACTGGACCTGTATAAGCAAGTCCAGTAAAGAGTTAACCCCTTGTCCTGACATTAATTTCCTCCAGATCTGTGTGCAGACAGTGTATCTGCATGCAGAGAGTGTGAGTGTGCCTGCCAGGTATATGTGTACATGCCGTATTTACACATCCATGCTAACACTCGAAAGCTGTAATCACTAAGCATACATGAAGCATACCCAGAGCTTTTCAGCTTATAGTTGGAGCTTATTCCTCTGTAGGAATTAAGGATTCATTCACATATATTATGTTAAGAATATTTGTAAGGAACCATCAGCTGCTAATGTACAATCTACTGAAATGAATTTTTAAAACTTCTATTAAACTCTTAAATGATTGCTAAGTGTTCTGTAGTTACAATCCATTTTATGATAATATCTAGTCCATATATCCTTGACTTTTCTTTGTTGTTGTTGTTCAGTATGAAGAGATGAGAATTTTTTAGACCACATTGAGATTTTTGAAATTCTAGGTTCAGTACCCATTCTCTGGAACTCGGTTTAACAGCCAGTAATGCTGATTGTCAGGAAATGTATTCAATGAGCACTGTGTAAATTTTTAATTTACTCATTTGTCACTTCCTCCTATCAACAATCAACTGTCACTTATGGAGCACTTACTTGCTGAGCGTATGGAGCCAGAGGGCTTAAGTGACTTCAAGACATTGGCTGTTACATTTTCAGGGCTTTGACAAAGATGAGAGATGTCAGGATTTTTTTTTTCAGTTTAGTGAGTTTCTCACTGAATATGGCAATGAAGATAGCACAGGAAGCCAGGAACTAACAGCTTTCCAATAATGGATTCTGTTTTTTTTTTTTTTTTCTGTTGCCTGTCAGTAATTGGCCTTTATTGCATCTGATCTGCTCTAGAAGAGCCACAAGGTTCAGCATGCACCACCATCACCACAATACCTGATGAGCAGGGGAATTTTTTCCTTTTTTTTCTTTTCTTCTTCCCAGTCCTGGGGCTTGAACGCAAGACCTAGGCACTGTCTCTAAGCTTCTTTTGCTTAAGATTAATAGTCTACCACTTGAGCCACAGCCCCACTTTTGGCTTTTTCTGTTTATCTTGTACTAAGAAACCAACCCCAGAGCTTCATGAATGCTAGGCAATCACTCTACCATTAAGCCACTGAGCCCAAGGGAAATTTTCTTGATATGTGTTTATTCTGTTTTGCTCTTGCTTCTTATCTTATATTCTTCATATCTTTGCTCATGTAATGAAGAAAATCCATAGGAACACACATGTGGAATATATATAACATCTGTCCAGGGAACATTTGTTATTCCCAATTGCTTTATATGATTTGATAATGGAATTTTCACAATCTTGATAAAATTCATAAAGGAAGGTAAATATAATCCATGATTATACGTCATCACAGAAAACTTAATACATAATTAATAGATAAGATGCTTAATATGTATTGATAATTATTTTAAGGTAGAATTAATAAATGAATAAGCAGTATTTTTCCTGTTTGATAGTTTTGAGATGATTTTCACTTACTTTAAACCTAAGTGTTATAATAAAAGTTAATAGTTAATAAGAATTAATATGGATTTTTCTATCACAAATAGAACAGTTTAAGGACATTTGAATTTATAGAGTAGCATTATAATTATTTTACAATATAAAATGTGACAAATTAGATAATATTCAAAATATAATATAAAATATATTAATCTAAAATATTTAGCTTTGAATGGTCAGTGTTTATATTAATGTCATGATTGTTTAACACATGGTCAGGTTTAAATTATTGCCAAAGTTCACAAAGCCTGGGACATTGTTTCTTCTTCACTTATTTTTTTTTATTATCTTTGAGTAGTTATACAAAGGGGTCTCAACTCACCAAGTCAATGCATGAGGACAATACACCTTGATCAATGTCACTTTATTACCTTCCATCTATCCCATCCCCTCTAGTTACCCTTTTCCATTTTCATAGATCTACATTGAAGGCTATAACTGTATTCATCCACCATTCCTCTAGACTGGAACATTTTGAAGTTAAGACACAATGATGTGCTATTATGACTAAAAGAAAGTAGTAGAAAGATTCAAAGTATGAAGGAAAGGAAGGAAAGAAGGGAAGGGAAGAGAAGGAAAGGGAAGGGAAGAAGGGAGGGTGAGAGAGAGGAACCTGATAGAGGGCTCAAATAAATTGGAGCATAAACTGGGACGTAATATTTTTGTCTCATCATTTTTATTTTGTGTGTATCAGTGCCATGTAATATGTGCATTTTGTCCTACATAGGTAGTTTCCTGTATTATCTATTATTGTACATTCTTTTAAAATGGAAATTGAAATTTAGTAATTGAGCATTTTTAGAACCTTCCCCCAGTCTTTCTCTTTTACCCTGCTCTTGATTATTCATCTGTCTCAGCTTTGCACATGTTGTCATTTGCAGTGGCGTGAATGCCCAGGACTGCTCAGGAGTAGTGTCATCCTGGCAGGGAGACACATTCTCAGCCTTAGTTTTCTTGATCTTGCTGGGACATAACACAATTCCTTCCTCAACGTCCTTTGAGTCTTTCTTTTGGGGAACACAGAGAGTCCTGTCTGCCCATTGGTGAATGTGAGAAATCTGCCATGGCCATCTTAAATCAAAAGGCATTTAAGAAAATAAGGTACATTTTGACTTCAGAAGCATGAAAATACAAAAGTGATGTATGCTTATTATTTACTCCTTTTGTTAACCGTTCTTGAGCTTAAATACGAAGATGCTATTTGTGTCTCTTAGGGAGCTTTGCTTTAAAACTCATGTCTAGCATGTCTAGCATGAGTTTCCAGAGATACCTTCACAATAGAAGGGAAAAAAACCTTTTGCTATGGACAGAGAACAGGGTATTCATGTTAGTGACAGCCGAATGCAGGCAGGAATAGAGACATGGGTGAAGAATCAGGAAAAGAAAGCAGATTCCACATAATACTTAGAGAGACAAAATGACATTGCATAGAAGCTCTGGCCCACCTGGCTATGTAATGTTTCCGTGGCAGCTTCAGCAGAGAGTTTAGAAGCAGGAGCAGAGTCTGAAATTTGACTGCTCCAAGGCTGGTGCTGGTCTCTGTCAGCCCCCATGGCTCCTACTGTCTTGAGGCGTTTACAAAATCTTCACAAAGGGTTACATCTAACAGAATTATGGAGTGGGCTTAGATACAAAAATACCTATGGATTTTAACTCTAAGTGACATACATGTGAATTAAAGTGGAAAAAACATACATACATAGACATAACAGATCTAGATTTATCTTGCTTGTTGATAGCTCAGTCTTCTTTAGATATACTTTACAGCCTCTTGCAAATTTCTAAGTATTCTTGTTTTGTGGTTGCTGCATCTAAGTCCTAACAACCTAAGTCCTGAAAGCAATTTAGAATGGAATTAATCAGGGCTACTTTAAGACTATGACTTCATTTTGGTGGGGGGCTTCATCATTTATTTCTTTTCTGATTGCCTGTATTTATCATCACTTAAAAAACAATAAGAATTATTCTTTTTATTCAAGTAACATTTACCTTCCTTTACATTATTTTCTTTAATATATTTTATTGTAATTAATAAAAGGTTTACATTATATTCACCAGATAGAAGGTGCATTACTTCACAAACACTGCTACCCCTTCTCATGTTTTTGTCCCTATTTCTCTCCCTCACCCCATCCCCTCATCTTGTTTTCTACCCTTCCCTATCCTATTTCAAATAAACAAATAAACATATATACATTATATCCGATAACAAGATACTGTAACAATATGAAAATAACCAAGGGACAACAAAAGAGATGTGAAATAACATAGTACATTAAGAACAACAATCACATATTATATGGCTCTTGTTTCCATATCCTGGAGGTCCTTTCATTTAGCCTCATCCTATATGGCCGTTTATATCTAGATTTTGTCCTATTATATACCTGGGCTAGGAGAGTCTAAGGTTTATAGTGGTTATGACAAATGAGGGAAACCATTGAGCCTATGTTCCTTTGAGTCTGGCTTACTTCACTTAATAAGTTTGACCTAGTGGTTAAGAGTGCTTACCTGGCCTGCATGATGACTTCATTTTTAACCTAAATAACCTGCTGCAGGTACAACTTTTATAGCCCTGGTTTATTGGAAATAAAGTCTCACAAGTTTTCTTCCCAACCTGGCTTTGAACCACAATTCTCAGCCTTCTGAGCAGCTAGAATTACAGGTGTGAGCTGCTGCTGCCTTGCTGACAGTCTTGATTTTGTACCTCTTACTTAGCAGCAAGGAGAGAATGTCAGCAATAAAAGGAAAACAGAATGTACCAGTGTCTTGGGAAACTGAGAGCCACACGAGTGGTCATTTCAATGACTGAAGCCTTGAGTATGTGTGACGTTTACTTCCTTGGTAACCATACCTAAAATGTGCAAAAAACTGCCAAGGGCCCTTTCCAGTCCATTTCAATGGATCTTATTTCCTTGCCTAGCTCTGAATAAAAATAATAAATCAATATAGGCAACATTTCCTGTCATTTTTATTATGAGATTTTTTTCAATTTAGAATACCTGACCTTGTGCTGTTTTAAAAATATGCTTATCCATTTAATTTTTATGAAATGATATTTGGCATGAGAAGAAATGTTAAATTAGGGCAGGATGAAGAATACTATTCTCTTCCATCCTGTTCTCTTTTTTTTCCACAAATAACCAAGTTGTCTGTTCATATTGTGGACAGCAGAATTCTGCTTGGTGACAGCTTATCTCCTCTGTGGAATATGCAGCCCCATTTCTCATATTGTGGGAGAGCTTTGGGACCTGTAAAAATGAAAGATTCAGGAAATGGAAATCAATAACCACCTAGACATAAGAACCGTAATGCTCTGTGCTTCCCAATACAACTATAGACAGTGTCCCTATTGAAACAATGGCAAGCTAACTTTCACTGTTGAAAAATGTGAATGAGGGGCTTGGAGTTTGGCCTAGTGGTTAAAGTGTTTGCCTAGCACGCACGAAGACCCAGGTTCGATTCCTTGGTATCACATATATAGAAAAAGCCAGAAGTGGTGGTGAGGCTCAAGTGGTAGAGTTCTAGCCTTGAGAAAGACCAAGGACAGTGCTCAGGCCCTGAGCTCAAGCCCAGGACTGGCAAAAAAAAAAAAGAAAAATGTGAATGATTCCCACTAAAATGTGTTATATGATAAACAACACACTAATGGAACATCTCTTTGTGTAAAACTATATTTTAAAAGCTGGTTAAAACCCCTGAAACAATATACAATGATCTCTTTTGAATAACTGAGACATAAAAATTCTAGAATTATTTTTGTGATCTTTAATTACCTAGGGTAATTGACTGATCAGTAGTTGAAATGAACAGCTTTCAATGAGGCAATGAGGTTCAGAAACTAGTGATAACCTATATTTGCAAAAAAATAACAAACTTTCATTGTCATGGTTTCTATCATTTGTAAAAGGAAGGAAAGAAGGAAATAAAGAAGAGCATGAGGGAATGAGAGAGGGAGGGACAGGGGTAAAGAAGGAAGGAAGGAGAGAGAGAAGGAAGGAGGAATAAAGAGAGGAACATGACAGAGAGAGGCCCAAATAAACTAGGGCATAAACTGGGACATAACACTTCTTTGTTAGTCATCAGTTTATTTTATATGTGTTAATAAGAATCTTTTGGTCTTACATAGGCAAAGTATCCTTTATTATATATTATTACTGTATATTCTTTAAAATGGACATATAAATCTAAAAGTAGACATGTTAGGGCACTCCACTTGTGACATTTGAATTAATTGAAGTATAATTGACTCAATGGAGAGCTCAAATAGTATAATCTTTTAGAAAGACAATTCAAAGCCCAGCTAAATCAGCACCAGGGAATAAGTGCATGACAGGGCCTTGAAGGCTGGGGACAAAAGGAGAGGAGTAGATGAAGGAAGGTTGGAAGAGAGGTAAATACAGTCAAAAATTCATTGTATATACCACAAAATTAACAAAAAGACAGCATGAGTTAGTCAGAGAAGGGAAAGAATGTTGAAGGGGTGACACTGATCAAGATAAAATACTGTCCTGTATGGCACCTCTGTACAACTACTTAAAAATAAAAACAAAGCAAAAAAAAATGAAATCCTTTCCTTCAACTAGACATAGAAAGTCAATAAAGACCCTATGGCAAGCTCGCAGTTGGCAGCACATTCACTGTTGAAAAGTTGAATTCTTCTCCCTAAAGTCAGGAACAAGACAAAGGTGGCCACCCCTACCACTTCTATTAACAACTGTGTGGGGGAATTCCCAGCTAGAGCATCATGGTTCAGAAACAAGTAACCATTCCAGTCAGAAAGGAATAAGTGCCATTGCTTCTTTTTGATGATGAACTGGTCTTGTAGGTAGACAATTCTAAAGATTCCATTAAAAATAAGTTAGAAATAATTTTAAAATTTAGTGAAGTCGCTGGATTCAAAATGCTAGTATGTTGGGATCCATTGAATTTCTATATACTAACAATGAGTTAGCAGTGTGTGTGTGTGTGTGTGTGTGTGTGTGTGTGTGTGTGTGTGTGTGTGTTTGTGTTCATGCACATGAGTGCACATGTTCACTGGTACTTGGATTTGCATTCAGTATTTTGCACTTTCCTTTGGCGTTTTCAATCATGGTTGGCATCCTACCACTTCAGCCTTGTCTTTAGTTCTTAACAGTGATTTTTTTTTAAAATCAGTCAAAGGGCTTGAACTCTGGTCCTGGACACTGTCCCTGAGCTCTTCAGCTCAAGGCTAGTGCCCTACTCTTTGAACCACAGCACCACTTCCAGTTTTCTGGTGGTTAATTAGAGATAAGAGACTCACAGACTTCCTTTCCTAGGTTGGCTGTGAACCATGATCCTCTGACCTCAGCCTCCTAAGTAGCTAGGATTGCAGGCAGGAGCCACCAGTGCACAGCTTACAATGAAATTTTTAAAAAGAAATTTAACATAATATCATTTACACTTCCAGCATAAGTACTTAATACTTTAAGGAAGTCAGACAGGTTTATACCCAATACTATGAAAACACCAATAAAAAATGGGAGATAGCACTAGTGGTTTCATAATAGGGGTTCCTGGAATTGACGAACAATATTTTTTGTTAGAGAGAAGCTGAAATTGCCTCACAAGTTTTTTCTCAACCAACTACTACCAATGTGTAAGATTTGCTTAAAGCTTCCAGGTACTGCAGTGTTTTATATATTACTCTTAAAACAATTCTTCTCCAGAAATTAGAGGCTATTTTTATTTTTATTAACAAGTACAATGTTAAAAATTTATAAAGCTCATCATAATCCTGAAATTTTTTTACACAACCACAGAAGACCTTGAAGAGTCAAAGCAAATGATACAAGAAAAGAAATCTAGAGGTTTCATTGTACTTTATTTGTAGAATATGAGACAGCAAGAATAGCCAAACATTATTATAGTGGTATTAAAACAAACTCCTCCACTGATTGAACCGGAAAGAAAGCCCAGAAATAAGGCCAGGAATATGCAATAGAGAGTACACTCTCTTTGATGAATGATGTGGAAGCTGACTATCCATATATAAAAGAACAACAATGAACTCTCCTTTTACATTCTGCACAGAGATCAACTCAGATGAGTAAACTCTGAAACAGTGAACTGAATCAATCTACAGGAGCTAAGTTCCTTGACATAGGTTATGGTGATGTTTTTACAAAAATGTTCTCACAAGCCCAGATGACAAAAGCAAGCATGTTTACTTCAAACAAAATGTTTCTGCAAAGCAAAAAGGAAGATAACTAAAGGAAATGGGCAATCTATGGGAAGGGAAAGGATATTTTGTGAACCATATTTCCAGTGAGGGTATATATATGCAATATATAGTATATATTTTGATGATATATACATATATATATCATCAACAGGACTATAAAAGAAGTGTTCAATATCACTAATCATCACAGATGTATAAAATAAAACCACTGTGAGATATCTTCTCACACCTGTTCTGTTGGCTGTTATCTTCAGGAGGTGAAGAAAAGGTAATTTCCTTTTATAATTTTGGTAGGATTGAAGATTGATAGAGCCATTGTACAAAACAGTGTATAGATTGCTTGGAAAACTAAAATTTAGAGTACCATATGGTATCACAATCCAAATTCTGGGCATATATCCAAAGAAATTTAAATCAATGTCACAAAGATATATTTGGAATCTTGTGTTCATTATAGCTTCATTAATAATAGCTAAGATAAGGAAGCAGACAGTTCTCTTTTTTTCTCTACCTCATTAAAAAAGGAAGGAAGAAGGGAAAGCGAGAAACGAGAGAGAAAGAAAGGTGGAACAGGTAGGAAACTGGAGGGGAAGAAGAAGAGAGGAGATAGGAGGGGAGGGTGGAGTGAAAACCATTTTGAAATATTTGATGAGATAAATATATTTCATTGATTAGATTAAATAGCAATATAACAATTAGAATCATGTTATAATCTATATATATATTTCACAAGGGCCATTGTGACTTGTAAGATTTAAAATTTTTTAATATATAAAACAAGACAAACTACATTCTTTCTAGACCTTATATAATAGAAATATGCATTGTATCTCAATAAATCATCTAGGATTTTACTAGTTGATGAACTTTAGACTGCATCTAGTAGGATTCTATGATGAAATGTTGCGTCTTTTATATTTCTACTTGACACCAGTATCTGTAATGAGTTTATTTACATCTTTATGTTCAATGTGATTTCTAGGAAAGAAGCACCAATTATTTGATTTTATGCATGAAAGGACAAATGCAATGAGACCTGCTCCAGCAAAATTAAAATGTATACTGCTGGATACCATTGGGGAGGTTAAATATGGAAATGCTCCTTTGTTTACAGTACACTCACAGTTGTTTGAAGCAAGATCAGTTAATTGGTTGTAAGGCATGGTACGTGAGCTGCCATCTTGGTATCCCTATCTGGGGCCTGGCCTGGCATGAGCCTTTCAGAAAAATACTTTTTCCTGTTGATCCTATTAATGTAACGTCCCCACTGTGGGGAAGACCAGCCACAAGCAATAAAATCAAGCTCTAGAATAAGTGATTTTATTGTATCCTGTGCACTGAATATTTAGAGAAAAAAACGGAGAGATTGCTTCTAACCAGTGACCCAATTTTTTTTTGCATTGGACAACTGCAGTAGTTTTTTTTTCATAAACATTTTCTTCTCTATTGAAACAGCTAATTCGAATAATAATCATGAAGTCAGATGAATAACAATAAAGGAAAGGAGAAAATAAAATTTTCTTTCATTTTATGTATATATTGAAGACAATAAAAACAAACAAAAATTACAGTAGAGAAAAATAATAGCACAATATTTCTTAATTATGTCAGTGGATTTGGGGAAAATTATTTTAGAAACATACTTTTTAAAGAAGCATAATTACTTGTGGGTCTTTCACTATAGAAAGCACTAATACAAAGTTTAATAGCTAGTTACAATACATAAGAGTAATAATTTAATCTGGCGCCAGTGGCTCATGCCTATAATTCTGGCTACTCAGGAGGCTGAGCGGTGAGGATCATGGCTTAAAGCCAGTCCAAGCATGAAATTCTGTGAGACTCTTAACTCCAATTAACCATGAGAAAAGTGGTGCGGTAGCTCCAGGGGTAGGTGAGTAGCCTTGAGCTGAAGAGCTCAGGCCCAGAATTCAAATCCCACAGCAGATCAAAATAGTAACAATAATAATAATTTCATTATTATCATATTTAAGAATAACAACTTATATTCTACAGATGTATTTTGAAGCAAAAAAGTTCCCACTCATAGACTAAAACTGGCACAAATATATCCACAAATGCAAGTAATGAATTAGAGTTTATTTATTGCTACTTTAAATTTGAAATATATATAATATGCTAAGGTACTATCACCTGAGGGTGTAGCGCTTAGCATGGAAGAGGCTATGGGGTTAATTCTCAATGCCAGAAGAGAAAAGAGGGAGGGAGGGAAGAAGGGAATTAAGGAAGGAAGGAAACAGATGGAAGTAAAAAAAGGAAGGACATAAACAAACCTGTTAAGAGCTTGCATAGAATACAAAGAAGAATCTCTTTCTTTTCCATGAAAAATCTGTGGTGTCACACACCTTGAAGCCACAAAGAAGCAAAGAAGTCGGAGAGATTTTGATTAATAGTTCCTTGTGGTTCTAATGTGTATATAGTCTGTGTAACAAGGCATAGGAGTTAAACTTCACATTAACTAAAGAAATTGTGTGTGGCCATTATTTTTAGTCAAAAAATTCAAAGGTTAATGTCATTTTATTGTGGCACAGATTAGGATTGCTGTTATAAGTGGAATATTATAGTCTGACTACTTGTCTTCCTCCAGTTATTTGCACACTGTGAACTCTGTATGTCATTTACATTGTTTCAAATTTCCAGCCTATTTCTCATATTCACCATATTCTCTAGTTTTTAATCTCTGACTCTTGCTGATGGAATCTAAGCTCCATACTGATGCATTTCAAACATGTGGGAAGTATCTGGCACACGAAGGTACTCAATTGACAGTATTAACCGATGTTAATCGTACTAATTAATAGAAGGGTTTCATTATATTTGCCAGATAGAAGGTGCATTACTTCACATACATTGATACCCTTTCTCATGTCTTGGTCCCCATTTCTCTCCCCCCAGCCCCACCCATCATCTTGTTTGAATAGTCTATACTCTTAAGTAAACGGAGCTTTTTATTCATTTTAAATGGACTTCAAGGGAAGGTGCCTTGTATCTTCCAAAATCCTCAGATTGGATTCAACAATAGCTGCCTTTACAGAAAACTTAGAGTGTTTTTGAATGATCCATGTTGCCTGTAGAAACTTCTTTGGGAGTGGCTGTGTTGAATGAATGCCATCGTCCATAAAACTCATATACGTTTAAAGTAGACTCTTCAAAATAGGTAGCCCTGGCATTTATCACTCCATTGATCAGCAGAATTGATTGTCCTCATTATTGCTTTATCACATCACGTATCATAAAGATTTGATTGGGCTCGTTATTCCTTCAAAAGCTCTGTCCAAGGGAATTACTTTGGTGGACTAAAATGACTCTTTTATACCCCTAAATATCTGTGTAACTCTGCAATCACTTATATAAAACAACAGTCATTGCTAATGAAATATATGAAAGTCTTGTTCTCAGTTTTTTTCCCATGACATTGCTCTCACCATGCTCTTGTCCTTTGTTTGGTTAGGAGGGGAGGGTACAGCCTTTGTTTTTGCTGGTGGCTAGCAGGCACAGGCACTCTGCAGAATTCAGCTTCGACATTCATGACTCTAATCTTGTCACTTTATTCATTAATCAGTCACAGGTACACTTTCTGTTGTTGCTTTTTTCTTGCTACTCTGACACTGCATCTATTTATAGATAACTACATATCAACATGAAATGCCAGGAGCACAAACCAATTTCATGTGGCAACCCTGAAGAATTGTTAATTGCTAAAGAAATGCTCATAGTTTTTCAAAACTGTCCACACTAAGACAATTCCTTTCATTAAGTGAACCTTCAGTAACTCTTAATATAATTAATGGTAAAGAGACAGTTTGACTCCATGTAAATTATGTGCATAATAAAGTTACCATTGACATTGAATTACTGTTTTTCTTTTTTATTTGTAGTTGTTCTCAACAGATGCTTTTTATTTTATTTTTTATTTATTTTTATTTTTTTATTTTTTGCCATTCCTGGGGCTTGAACTCAGGGCCTTGGACACATTTTGCTCAAGACTAGCAGTCTGGCCATTTGAGTCACAGAACCGCTTCTGGATTTTTCTGTGTGTATAGTACTGAGGAATCAAACCCAGGGCTTCATGCATGCTAGGCAAGCACTCTACCACTAGGCTATACTCCTGGCCGTTTATTTTTAATTTTACTGTCAGTGTGGGTTACAGTTACATTCATAAGACAGTATATTACTTCTTGAACATGGTTACTCCTTCCCATGTTTTCCTCCCACTTTTTCTTCTTCCCCCCACTCAAGTTATATAGTTCATTTCCAACATATTGTCTCGTATTTTTCCTCTCCTAACAGGACTAAAAAAATCCATTGTTCCAGCATTAAAGCTACCAGAGAATATAATGAAAGTATGTATCTTTTTAATATTATTTTTGAATAAGGACAGTCAATCTCCAGTGCCAAGTATTGTATCACCTTTCAATATACTGCCCTGTCAAGGATACTTTCTTCATCTTTTTTTTTAAATAAACATAAGGAAACACCAACTGCGATTCTAATTGTGTGTGGTCAACAGTCCTCCACAAGGGTTTGCTCCATTGAGATTCTTGCCAGATTCTGTCCAGGTGGGAGCTGGGTGTTATCCTTTGTGGAAGGATCATGCATCTTTGGAGACCATTAATTCCATCTCTATTGAAAGAGATCTGAACTTTGTTCAGTTTTTGTTTCAATTCCATGCTTAGAAGAAGACATGCATTATGTGAAATCTTAGGTTTACTTAATGCTTTGAGGGGGAAAAGTTGCAGAGTTAGCACTGGGGATTCTCCCTGCATTGGAAAATTTTTAAAGTATGTTAGTGTCTTAAATAGTACAATAGTTTTTTTTTTTACCCTGCATAAAGTTTTTCATATTAGTTGAGCAACAGGTTTTGTTTTCCTTTGTATATAAAATTATAAACCATGGGACAGAGTGTATTCAAGATAGACCATTATTCAAATCAAGGTGTTTTGTTTTGTTTTGTTTTTAAGCAATACTATGATTGAACTCAAGGCCTCACATTTGTTAGGTACTTGAGGCTCAACCCTTGCTGCAGGATAGTTTTTAAGACTATAAGAGGTATAGAAGTGCTTAAAAAAATAACATTTAAGAATTGCCTAAATGTTACATAATCAGTACTTCTCATGTCTCACTAACCATATGAATGACTGAGATCTTGACAAATTTAGATTAGTTTAGCAAGTCTGTAGTAGACTCAAGTTTCTAACAAGCTCCTGAAAAAAATGCCATGTTAAACACAAGCCAAACTTTACTGTTTGAACATAGTACGTTGAATATAGTAGCAATTTAATCAGATTTTTTACCCTTGACACTACTGGCATTGTGGACAAGTTAACTCTGACGTTCCTTGCATCGTAGTGTATTGAATAACATTCCTCATTGTCCCCACTAAATGATTGAATGACCAGTGTCTCAACCAAGTAGGAATAATCAGAAGTGTCCAAACAGGAAAACACTGACAGAGGTGAGGGCAAATCTTCCCTCATATGGAAGTTGCCAGTGACTTGCATTGAAATGTTCCATCTCTTCACTTTACTGACTCCAAACTATAAAGATGTCTATTAAGTGGGTAGAGACTGAGAGGCTTTTTTCTTTCTAAAGAAAGAAAATCACTCTGGGATGTAGCTCAGTGCATGGCCTAGCATGAATGTCTTAAGTTTGATCTCTAGCATGGGAAGAATAAAAAGAAAACTGGAAGAAAGGAGGAAAGGGAAGGAGAATTGAGGGAGGGAAAAAGGGGTGAAAGGAAATAATATTTGGATTTCTAGAAAGAAAATGGAGGGCCTGAGATAGCTGTTCTGTGTTATAGCAAGAGCTGATTTGCACTGATTGACATTAGGGTAAATATTTATGATAGAAGCTGACTTTTGATAAGCAGAGATGTAAGTACTTGTCAAAACTGTCAAAATTAAGACCCCTACAAAGGGAACAAGAAAATTAAGATATCCAACCCACTGATAAATATCAATATTTCCCTTAATGAATGATGGTGTATGGTCCCATTATATTTCCCTCACTCAATTTCATTCTTTTCTTCTTTTATAATTCTCTTTTTAAATAATTGTATTTTATTGCCAGGGTAATGTGTAGAGGGGTTACTATTGCATTTATCAGGTAGTGGGTACATTACTTATTGAACATCGGAGATACTCTTCAGCAAAGCACTTTTTGAATGCAAGGTGTCTTGATTTAATATATGAATGAAACTATAATTAGTTGACTATGTAACACTGATAAGCATAAGATTAAATACCAAGATGTAAATGTCTTTTACCTCTGAAAAGCTGAATTCTCTAGTCAGAGTGCCATGGACAGAATGTTAGGAGTAAAGAATGTTTGGGAATGGAGAACTCAGTCTTGACACAAATATATTACAGATCCACAGAGCACTGAGAGAGAACAGAGATGGACTTGAGCTATTGTTCTCCCTGAGGGACAGATAGCTACAGGAAAATGCTACCCCTGGCTTGATGAACCTTGAGGTATAAGAATATAATAAAAATTTTAAATTTGAAACTTATTTGTTTCAATGAAAAAGAGTCGGTTATCTTTCCCCATGACAATCAATCATCAGAGACCAGCTCTATCCATTAGACTTTCCTGTTAACTTTTAATAAGGCAATAGTTTTCCTAAGCAGCTGGAGCTAGTACAAATTCATATCCCCTTTCTGAGCCTCACTTCCTCACATATGAAGTGAATCTCAGGTGATTTCAAAGGCTATCTGTAGTTCAGTATAACACGAGTCAGTTATTCTGAAATAGGTTTCGGTGGATGATGGAGCAAACAAATTGGACTCATAAAAGTAACATGGATTTTTATATTCGACCGAGTTACATATTGAAGGAAATCTCTATGGATAATTTTTTAAAGATCTACCTTATACTAGATAGAGGTCCCTGAGATTTTTTTAATGAATTAGAAATTACTACTTCAGAATGTTGATGTGTTGGAGTCTAAGTTTGAATTACAGTGTTCTGTGCTTAAAGTAGCAGCACTCTATACTAAGCATTTTCATAAACAAATAACAAGGAATTCATACAAGAATAACTTGGGCATATAAAATTTCTCAGCAAAGGTAATTGGAAACAAGTTAGGTAGGAGATTTGTGTTTTCCTATTTAAAAAATGGAAATGTGCCTCGTGTTCATTTTGGTGGAGGGAAGGCTGATATCTAGATGCTTCCATTTATGTATCAGTTCTGAAGCTGTGTGGTCTTCTGAGGCATTGCTGTACCTCTGGGGGGCTGTTCTGTTAAAAAGGTTAATGCAGCTGGTCATGGTGGCTCACGCCTGTAATCCTAGCTACTCAGGAGGCTCAGATCTGAGGATTGAGGTCCAAGGTCAGCCAGAAAACTGGAACTAGCACTGTGGCTCAAGGGGTAGGGTGGTAGACTTGAGCTTAAGAGCACAAGAGCTCAGGTACAGTGCCCGGGCTCAGAGTTCAAGTCCCATGACCAACCAAAAAACCAAACCAAAACAAAAGGTTCATGAAAAAAAAAACTCAGCTTATGTGGGAGCATAATACACACTTCTAAATTAGTTGATTTTTTTTTAAGTAGTAAAAGGTGAACATAAAAAGTAAATGTTTTTAAGGTCACAACTGTATTTTGAAGGTGTTATTTTTAATGCTTCAGTAAGAAGACCAACTGTCAAATGAAATGGCACGCTTGTTATTCAGAAATCTTTATCTACTCTAGGTAGTTGCTATATTTTCTGCTGGTAACCATGTTTTATAAATTTGTTTTTGTTTTCATAGCTTTGGGGTTCATGATATTATTTATTCCTACTACAATCTGCCTGCACCTTGGAACCAAGAGGAATAAATTCTAAATGCATAAAAGTCCATGTGAGGAATTGCCTCTAACTTCCAAATTGAAGGTCATTGCTTAATATTTATGTGATCTCCACTACCCCTTCTTCATGCTCCATTCAACACCAATATGTACGTCTTAAACTTGCTCTCTGTACCTGTTGATAAATAGATCTGCTCTACATGGTTGCACTCTGGCTGGATACCCCTTATAACATTTTAGAAGTATCTTCTGGGCATGTACATAGGACCCGGTATCCTTTGATTAAAACTATTCTGCTTTTCCTGGCAGCTGAGTGAGTTTGCTGAGTTGTTCTGGAGAGTAGGAAATAGAATAGAAATACTTACTGAAAGTTTTCTGCACTCTTCTGACTGCCCTGCAATTAGTAGGCCAGCACAGATTCCCCCAACATAGGTCTGCATTTTGAACCTTCTAAACGTTTTATCTCTGTAATTATTGAGAACATGAAGTCTCTGTTACAACCCAGGTCTGAATGGCTCGGGAGAGTCACTGCAGTGCTTTATTTACCAAATGACCAGATATTTTACCCTGGAGTGGAAGCAAGGTTTAGACAATGTTATTTCCAAAAGTATGTGCAAAATACAATATCTCGTCAGTTTTCCTGGGACAAATGTTAAGCTGAGAGATGCAGCAACAATTTGAATGTGCAGGATGTTTAATTTCCATCAGCAGTATACTATACAAAGGGTCATTTGTGTTGTTTAAAAGCAGAAGGTTTGTGTCATTTTCTTTTCCAGCAAGATCCATAAATGTGATAGTAGAATCATAAATGGAGGCAGGACATCAAGTCATGGATGCTTCAAGGACCTCAGATGAGGAGCAATTGGAACACATTTCTGCATGACTGGAAGTTAATAGAAGAAATTTGGCATATGAGATAAAGCTGAAAGAAAAGGAGACCTATCATGCATGTAGAAAGAAGGAAACTGGCATAGTGGAGTAAGTTTAGGAGTGAGTCACATGAAGGACCCACCCATAGGAACTTCAGACTACCTGGGCAGCTATGTTTGTAAGGTAAGATGAAATTTAGACTAAGAACAGGAGGTTAGAAGATAGATCAGATTATTAAAACGAACATATAGTCCTTCTTATGTAGTCTGTTCCAGTAGGGCAGGGACACAGAAGACTCCAATGATAGAAATAACTCTAGCCTAATCGATTCGCATATTACAGTCTCATTGAGAATTTGTGGTGATTTCATAAAAGAACTTGCAGCAATTTGGAAAGTGGTAAAATTCAACACCAAACATATGCTATCTATATCAATCTGTAGGAACAGTCAGTTTCTATCCTTCTCAGTTCTTACTGCTTCCTTTTTGTTCTTAGGAAATTGTGTCCTTGTTCCTGATGAGCTCCTTTCCTGGGCTCCAGAAACATTTTTCCTGTTTTCTGCTCTTCCAATACTCTTCTTACTTTGACCTTTGGCCCACATTCTTCCAGTATTTTCCTCTGGAATCCTCTTGTCCTTTTCCAGACATTTCCTCTTGTTTGACTACTGTCTTCAGTCTGAACCACAAAGAAAGAACACATGTAGAATTCAAATACTTTTTACATGAGAGACTACTGGCTTGTCACTTATCTTTCCTCAAGTACATGGGAGGCCCAAGTGAAGTGACTCAGAAAAAAGTCATCAGCCTATCGATTTCTACTCTATGCTGATAGATCTGGAGTTTAATGTGGGCACTGCTCTCCAAGGTACTGAACTAATAAATCAGGAGAATTCATTGAGAAATTTGGGTGCTTTCAAAAGAAAAAAAACTTGCTGGGTGCAGTGGCACAAGCCTGTAATCCTACATACACAGGAGGCTGAGATCTGAGGATAAAGGTTTAAATCAGGCTCAGACACAAAAGGACCTGAGACTCTTTTTTTTTGGTGGATATATATACATATATATATTTATATTTATATATTTGCCATTCCTGGGCTTGAGCTCAGGACCCGAGCACTATCCTTGGATTTTCCTCAAGGCTAGAGCTGTATCACTTGAGCCTCAGCACCACTTCCGTCTTTTTTCTATATATGTGGTACCGAGGAATTGAACCCAGGTCTTTGTGCATGCTAGGCCAACACTCTACCACTAGGCCAAACTCCCGGCCCCCCTTTTTTTGTATTTTTATTGTGATTAATAGAAGGATTACAGATAGGAGGTGCATTATTTCACACACATTGATACCCTTTCTCATGTTTTGTCCTGATTTCCCTCCCCCACCCCCTCCCCTCATCTTGTTTTCTCTGTCTTCCCTTTTCTATTTCAAATAAGCAAATGAATGTATATACAGTGTACAAGATACCAAGGTAAGATACTCTAACAATATGAGAATAACCAAGGGACAACAAAAGAGATGAGAAATAACAGTACATTAAAAGAAACAGTCACATCTTATATAGCTCTTGTTTTCATATCCTTTCATTTAGCCTCATCCTATATGGCCTTAAGTAACTAAGGTTTTGCCCTATTGTAATCCTTTGCTAAGAGAGTCCTATATGTGTACTAATTATTACAAATGAGGGAAACCATTGAGCCTACATTCCTTTGATTCTGGCTTACTTCATTTAATATGATTTTTTTCCACGTCTTTCCATTTCCTTACAAATGATGCAATGTCATTCTTTCTGATGGTGGCATAGAATTCCATTGTATATAAATACCACATCTTCTTGATCCACTCATCAACTGAGAGACATCTGGGTTAGTTCCATAGCTTTGCTATGGTAAATAGTGCTGCAATAAACATCTTTGTGCTAGTAACTTTTGTGAGTCCTTGTTTCTGGAAGATTGGGTAGATGCCAAGTAGTGGAATTGCTGGGTCATAGGGGAGCTCTATGTTTAGTCTTTTGAGGAACTGCCCTACTGCTTTCCATAGTGGTTGAAGGAGTTTATACTCCCACCAACAATGTAGTAGTGGTCCCTCCTGGCCACATCCCCTCCAGCATCTGTTGTTTTTAGATTTCTTGATCATGGCCATTCTCAGTGGAGGGAGGTGGAATCTTAGAGTTGTTTTGATTTTGCATTTCTTTTATGTCCAGAGATGTGGAGCATTTTTTCATGGATCTATGGGCCATTCTTATTTCTTCTTCAGAGAAGACTCTCTTTAAGTCTTTGGCCCATCTTTTAATGGATGGTTATTACTTTGGAGATTAGTTTTGGAGTGATTCAATTTTTTGAGCTGTTGATACGTTTTAGAGATGAGGCCTTTGTCTGTTGTATGGTTAATGAAGATCTTCTCCCACTCTATGAGCTTTCTACTTAGCTTGCTAGCTATGTCCTTGATCATACAGAAGCTCTGCAGTTTAATATAGTCCCACTTATCCAAACTATCTTTGATTTATTGTGTTGTTTGGTCTTTATTAAGAAAGATTTGATCTGTGCCAAGGAGACCTATTCCTTCTTGTAAAGTTTTCAGTATAAGGACCTGAGACTCTTATCTCCAATTAACCTCTAGAAAACAGGAAAATGGGGCTTGGCTCAAGGGTAGGGCAGTAGCCTTGAGCTGAAGAGCTCAGGGACAGCACCCAGGCTGAATTTAAGCCCCCCCGACCCTCCCCTCTCTCTCTTTCTGTCTCTCTCTCTCACATACACACACACACACACACACACACACACACACACACACACACACACACACACACATGCGCATGCGCGCACACACACACAAAGTTTTCTCCTTGCCTATGTGTGTGACAGGTGTCCTGCTCAGGGTCAGGTAGGTAGGACAGGGTTGAAAAATATCTTGCCATGTCTAACCACAATCAGAAAGCTTAAGGTCCTCTAGTATGTGCGAAACTGGGGCTCAAGCTCCAGCATCTTGAAAACACCTCCAAATAAGTAAATAAATAAACCAGAATATTTCATAATATATAAAAAGAGTATCTAGTAATTAGAACAGAATACCATATAAATAAATACAAAGAAATCTTTCAGAATACATACAAACACTACATGTGTTCTGAGGTGTTGTTTGGCATTCTCTTCTCTTCCACTGATCAAAATTTGTAGCAAATTGTTTGAGCCATCCTTTTAAGTAGTTTTTGGAATCTTCAATGAATATTTCTGAGTACTCTGTATGGTCTATCCATTCCATTCACTTTTGCTCCATAAATTCGTGACGATTGCAGGTGTATTTGGCCTGAATGTTTCACTCCACTCTCTTCCTTCCTCCATTGTTTCTGGGTAAAAGTCTTTTGTTAGTTTTTGGCACTCCCTTGTAAATACAATCATTTTGTTTATCTTGGTAGAAATATATTCTGTTTTTCCTTATGGCATTAGTATTGCCATTCTAGAGATAATCAGCTTTTCTCCTTTTACTATGTACTAATTTTTTAAATTTTGAATAAATCAGATTTTGTATGGTTTGCAAATTTAAAATGATTTTCATGAAAAATATGTATATAAATTATATGTAATGTGTATACAATTCACTTTTGTCTCAAAGGAAAACTAGTACACTTGTAAGTTATCAGCATTATCACAAATGATGTTATGGATGACACTGAGTTCACCACATTACTAAAAAGACAATGTCACCTTAGAAATATTGGTTTTAGGGCTGTGGTAGAGTGCTTTCCTAGTATGTACAAAGACCTGGGTTTGATTCCTCTGTACCGCATACATAGAAAAATCTGGAAGTGGTGCTGTGGCACAGGTGGTAGAACAGTAGCCTTCAGGAAAGCCCAAGAAGGGTGGTCAGGCCCAGAGCTCAAGGCCCGGCCAAAAAAATAAATAAATAAAAGAGAGAGGGAGAGAGAAATACTAGTTTTATTTGAGGAGCTGAGCCTGATAGTTTTTTGTTGGTATTGTGCTAAGTTCTTCATCTTCAGTCTGGAAGTGTTTAATGTATTAGCACCACCTTACATCCTGCGGTACAAGTTTGCTTCTTAGATTTTAGGTAACCCCGTTTGCTGCTCAGTATCTGGTGTTTGTCCATACATGATGTTTGAGACAAGGCATGACGGTGAATACACAGGAGAAGCATTCCTTCTAGGAAATTTCTCCAGAAATAGAGACAAGGAAATTGCTTTTTTTTTCACTGAAGTTTCTATGTGAATGATTTTTATAGGCTCATAAAAAAAATCAGAGCTTAAACAGACCTTCAACATCATCTTGTCAATCCATTTTATTTTAGAAATAAGAAGCTGTGTCTTAGCATTATATTTTAGTGATAAAAAAAGAGAAACTTTGAGCCTTATCACCATTTACTTATATTAACAATAAAAGTTGATTTGTGGAAATAGACTTAGTGAATGGAGCCTTCAACAATGATAACACCTGGATATCTTAGAATTTACTCAATAATATGTCCTTTAATATGGATTACATATTATCAGGAACTTTGATTGGATGTTGCAAAATATGGAATGGAATGTTTTAACTTAGGTCTTTTATCTTTCATATATAATTAAAATAGGACATCCTGTCCTTGCAAAATAATAAGAATATTTTTATAGCAGCAAAATCTGTGTATACTTGTTCAGGGAAAGGCAATCATATAATTTAGCAGTCCAGAAGGTATTTGCATGAAAGTGTGTGTGTGTGTGTGTGTGTGTGTGTGATGGATTGTAAAGACAGTGGCTTGAGGGAAGGGTAGCTTACTATGGATAATTTTTTTAAATATCTAATTTCTTAAACCCTTAACTGTGAATGGCAGCCAGTGTTTGCTTGCTCTAATAAAGTACCTGAGCTGAGCCATGTAAGAACCAAGAGATTTATTATTTTCATACTTTTGTTGGTTTCAGGGCATAGAACTGGCATTGGTTTAGAATGGCAGTGGCAGGAATGGGTTTAAAATCAGGTGGTCAAGTCACTGAACAGAATGTCAGAGGTAGCTGGGAAGGCTCATGCTTCCACTTGTGTGATTGTCCTCTCACCAGAACTAGCCTTCAGCCAATGAGAAATATCTCAGTATCCTGTGAGGGAACACACAGATTGACTCAAGAACTTTGAGTTGCCCTTCTCATCCTTAAGTGTTCCACCAACCCCATATACTGTCCTGAGAACCAAGTTCCAAGCACATTGATTTCTAACAGTTGATATCTAGATATAATACAATACCTAGATAGAGTATACCTAGATCTAGATATAATATTGAGACTATTTTTCTGGCAGCCAGATAGAACAGGCTTTTGAAAACACACATATTCTTTCCTAGTAGGAAATAGTGCTAAAGGTAAAAGTAAAATTAAATATTTGATTCAGTATTAATATCTCAATTTATTGAAAGACATTTGAAGAGCTAAAAGATACATGAAGTAGCATCTGGGAGAAAACACGATTGTTTATTCCTAACATACACAAGGAAACAAAACAAACTAGAAAAGGGAAAGCTTGTCTTAGTCAGAAAATGAGGAAAGCATGTCACTGAACATATTTCCAGAGTCAAAGCCAGATACTTAATAACTAGAAGATGTGATTTTGTAACAATGATACTCACTTGACTTACCACTTTAGTCACCTCTCCAGTCTGGCTTTTTGCTCTTAACTAAAGATAGATCATTGCAGACGTATCTGCTCAGGTGACTTCCATTCACAATTATCTGTGTTTCACACTCCTGAGTAGCTAGGATTACAGGCATGAGCCAGCTACACCTAACTTGCTGGTAGTTTTAAATTGATATATTCAAAGTGTGTTTAAAGTTGGAAATGCTTATATTACTTCTCGCCAAAAACTCTTATCATTTGTACTCATGTCAACACTGTGGAACATTTTAAGATGCCTGCAGTGGGTTTGGGAGGGGCGTTTTATAAAACTCCTGTGGATAACAGCTGTCATTTTGAGCACCAGAAATATCTTCTCCATCTACTTCTGTCTTCAAAGGTTTCTGGCTTAATGATTCTTGTATGATATTTTTACTTTTCTGGGTTAGGCAGTGGGAACATTAATGTTCAGTAGTTCAAAGAAATGCTTTATGTGTTTTATTTAAAAAAAACTGACATTTAACTTCATTATGAAACTATAGCTTCCACATTTTCCTTTGTTCTGTTAAGTAGGTCATTGGCAAGTTTACACTAGAATGGGAAGAAAACATTGAAGTCTCATGGCCAGCTGCTGGGACCATCCAGTCACCTAAGTATGTGCCATCCACCTTTAACCTTTCACCTGCATGATGGGCTATAGAAAGGAATTTACCATGACATACATTAGTCCTATTCTGTTTATCTTTGCCATTGAAAATTGCTTTACCTGTCAGCTCTTGTCCTACTTTTTATTACAAAGCAAAACCTTTAAAATCTAGTTTTTGTATGGTCGTTTTCAGGACTTTTAGAGATGATGATCACGTTCTCCATAACATTCTCAAAAGTCTTAACCAAAGCTGGGTGCTGGTGGCTCACACCTGTAATCCTAGCTACTCAAGAGGCTGAGATCTGAGGATCATGGCTAGTATCTAATCCAGGAAGAAAAGCCTATGAGACTCATATTTCTAATTAACTACCCAAAACATCTCAATGTGTAGTTCACATAATTGAATGCTCTCCTTGCACAAAAAAAGCCCAAGGACAGTGCCCAGGCCCTGAGTTCAAACCCCAGGACCTGTTATACAAAAATAAATCTTAATCATGCTTTTGGGACCCTTTCCTATTGTAGATATGCTACAACTTGGAAGAAGTCAAACACTAATGAAGAATTATCATTGCCTCTCAGAAAAGATAGAGTATATTTAGTAAGGCAGCATGAAGTCTTATTTAGATTCTTGAAATCATGTCATTTAGATTATTTGAGAGCCATCAGTACAGTGAAGGCAAAAGCATGGCCTTTTCTTGGGAGTTGTGGGGCTTGAATTCAGGGCCTGGTGTTGTCTCTGAGGCTCTTTGTACTCGAGGTTAGTGCTCTACCATTTGAGCCACAACACTAATTCAGGTTTTTGAGTGATTATTTGGAGATAAAAGTCTCACAGGGACTTTTCTGCCTAGGTTGGCTTCAAAACACAACTCTCAGATCTTAGCCGCTTGAGTAGCTGGGATTACATGCCACCTTTCATATATTATTTATTCACATGGCTTTGAAAAGATTGCTTAAGAGGAGTTTGCATTGCCTAAAGATTTTGTGTGAAGTCTGATATTTCTACCTTGCAATGATTGACACCTGCAAATGTCTCATCATATAAGGCTTAAATGTTTTAGAAGAGATGCTCAGTCAATACACTGCATTTTATTTTTGTGGTTTTATTTTATATTACTTTTTGTTGGGGGGGTTCAGAGGGCTTGAACTTGGCCTGGGCGCTGTCCCTGAGCTCTTCAGCTCAAGGCTACTGCCCTACCCTTGAGCCAGCCTCCACTTCCCATTTTCTAGAGGTTAATTGGAAATAAGAGCCTCAGGTCTTTTTGTGCCCCAATAGGCTTTGAACCTTGATCCTCAAATCTCAGCCTCCCAAAAACCTAGGATTACAGGCATGTGTCTGACCTGTATATTACATTTTTAAGCCTCACTCTCTTGATCTTGGGCTGTCACATATTTTTAGGTAACTATGTTATTTATCCAGATTTAATTAAGACTTTTACTTTTGAAAGTAGGAAGGGAAGGGGGAAAACAAGATAATTAGGAGGGGGGAGGGAAAGGGGACACAAAACATGAGAAGGGATATCTGTGTTAGAGAAGTAATGCGCCCACTGCTTGACGAATGTAACTGTAACCCCTCTGTACATTACCATAACAATAAAAAGACTTTTTACTTATGCTATTAAATTTCCTCTTTTCAGATTCATCTATTTTTCACACAGAGTTGGTAAATTTTTGAATTATTTCTGTCATGCACATACTATTCCTGTCCCAATTACTCATTTGATGTGAAAGTAAAAGGATCTCAGAGGGACCGGGGTTCCATTCCTTGGTGCCATATATAGAAAAAAGCTGGAAGTGGTGCTGAGGCTCAAGTGGTAGAGCTCTAGCCTTGAGAAAGTCCAAGGACAGTGCTCAGGCCCTGAGCTCAAGCCCAGGACTGGCAAAAAAAAAAAAAGGATCTCAGAGAACTTCTATTCAGTTTTGTATTATTGTCATTATTACTTAGATGTGAATAGATATCAATGATACATGTAGTAATTATTTTCAGTTCATCTACAGGACTTCCAACTGCATAGTTTATAAAATATTTATTGGTAGTTTACTACAAGTTAATTGCTGTGTTAGATCATAGACTTACAATCTACTTAAGAAGCCAGTATTAAGTAAATTGTTTAGCTCCCTGTACATAAGAAAGAGCCAGAGTAGCTGAATGTGATCAAAATATGTTACAGGCATGTCTGGAAATGACACAGTGAAGCCCCTTTGTACAATTAATAGACACTAATTTTTCAAATTTTTAATCAAAATCTGATGAAAGTCATACTATTTTGTGTAACTACTGAAGTGCTGCCCGTTTCTCTACCTGAAAGATTTGGGGTCAGCTCTGCAGAGCTGCTGGCATGAACGGGTCTGGAAGAAGGATCAGAGTGATGACCACACTTAAAGGGCATCTCCATTCCAGCCTGCTCACATAACTGGGCTGAAGTCATTGTTTGCACTGAATTTCCTAGTTTTTCAGCTCTAATCAATTGATCTCAAGGACAAAAGATCTGCCTTTGGGGATTTGCTCTTCATAACTCAATTTTTGAGCATAGTGATCATCAGTACTTTTTTCAGATGCTTTCAGAATACCTCTGCAAATTAACTCCAAATTTATTCATTATTTCAGCAGCTAAAAAGAAATTGAAACAGTTTCCCTGCTTAGCAGAAACAGAGAAAGAGCCTCATACCTATTGAAAAGGAACAATAAGAATATTTGTTAATGCAGAACTATATATCCTATATGTTCTCCAGTATTATCTGCCACAGATGTGTTTGTCCATCAGATTGTAGATGCCTTTTCATGCTGTTTCCCTATTTGCTTGTGAAATTTAGTAACTTTTCAAAACACAGAGCTTTAGAAAAATTAGGGTCCATGGACGCTCATGGGCTCCACAATGTTTCTAAACTTCTCCATGTTTATAAATAAGTTTATATTTTAGCTTTTTCCTCTCACCACCCCTGCTACTCTAAATATTTATATTAGTTACATAATGGAAGACACTGGGGATTGAGTCAATGTGTCTAGCAGAAAGGAAAATATATACCAAGACTCAACCATTTACTCTCTTCAGACTTAGACACTCTGACTGCAAAATTTGTAATGGCTGAAGGAATATAATTTTGTAATTAGCAATGTGTACCTTTCTATTACGATAGCACTTCATATACTCCTGATGGATTACGTAAATTCCATTTACTGGAAATTTATGTTTGAGTTTTTACCTCATCGCTAAATATCACACGTGATAGTGTTCACTTTTAAGACAGTGCAATTAAAAAAATTTAAGTGACGTAATCAGTAGGTCACAACAAGCAATCAGCTTTAAATATACAATTAAATGGAGTAAGGGAAAAGCATTGGTGATGGTTGCAAGGAAGGTAGACCATTCGGATTTAATGTTCAATGAAAGCCTGCAAGTAGAAGGAAAGTATCTATTAGTTGAACTTTCAGTAGAAAGTTCTAATCCCTCATAATTTTATTCATGTTATATATCTCATATTCTATTATTTTATATTCATACTACAAAAGCACTTTATGATACCCTTCTACACTTGCTAGCAGAAATGTTTGATACATAAAGTGGAAAGAATATGCTCATGATTTTAGCTTCTGCTATGTTGACTTATTTATATCTTATTTATAATGTTTAAGTAATTATGTGGCAAATTACTTCACTATGCAGCTATGATTTGTATTATTACATAATTTACAAATGGTAAAATGGGACATTTTAAAGTAAATTTTGATACTTTATTTTTTATTTATTTATTTATTTATTTATTTATTTTTGCCTGTCCTAGGCTTGAGCTCAGGGCCTGAGCACTGTGTTTGGACTTTCTCAAGGCTAGAACTCTACCGCTTGAGCCTCAGCACCACTTCCGGGTTTTTTTTCTATGTATGTGGTACCAAGGAATCGAACCTGGGACTTTGTGTATGCTAGGCAAGCACTCTACCACTAGGCCAAACTCCCGGCCCTACATTTTGATACTTTTATGACCATGCTACCTCTCTCAGTGTTGTGTCATGGTAGGTGAGATCCCATAAGCCTCTAGTGCTACTCCCCCCGCCCCCCACAACACTTGGTAGTCATTCACTGATTTCCATTAGTTTGGTGTGGTTTTTCCAGTATTTCCTGTGAATGGGCACAAACAGCATTTAATTTTTGTTGTTTGATTATTGCCATCATAGTAAATATTTTGGCAGTATCCCAGGTATTATTAGTGGTGTGTTTCTTGATAGTAAAGTTAGAAGGTTGTTTATTTGATCATCTTGTCTGTTTTTTAGCCTGTGCAAGCCAAATTCAACTCTGTGTGGACATGTGTTTTTCATTTTTGTGGGTACCTACTTGGAGTTTGAATCCTGTGATTGACTGCTAAGTGTTTAATTTGTTAGAAACTTCTCAAAAGTCCCTTCATCTTTGCATTCCCACCAGTGGATTATGGGAGCTTTGGTTACTGCAAAGACTCAGCAAAACTTGGCTGGCCTCCTGGATCTTCTACATTTTAGCTATTCTAGGGTTTCTTTTTTGTGGTTTCTCATTGTGGTTTTAATTTGCATATTTTGAATAACTAAATAGGCTGTGAGCCCTTTCATATGTTTATATCCATCTGTTATCTTATTTGTCAAAGTACTTATTCAATTAATTTGACTCTTTTTAATTGAGTTCTTATTGACAATATTGAGTCATGATAGTGATTCATAGCTAGACAGGTTTAGGTCCAATATCAGATATATATTTGACAAATACTTTGGTTTTGTTTATGACTCCCTTTTTCATTTTGTCTTTTGTTTGTGTATATATACCAACACTGGACCTTCTTGCTCTTGCTTAACATTTTCCTTCAAGTTTGATGCTGTACCAGCATTTTCTGGTACCAGCTTTTGTTGGTTAATTGGAAAACAGGGTTTCCTGAATCTGCCTGCCCTGTGTTCAAACAGTGATCTTCAGTTCTCATCCTTCTAAATAGCTAGTATTACAGGTGTGAGCTGTCATATCCTAGTAACAGAATCTTTTGAAATAGTTAATTTTGATTAAATGGAATGTATCCTTTTAAAATGTTACGTTCATGGTGTGTATCATTTTAAAGAAATTTTTATATAACCTGTAATTGCAAAGTTTTTCTTTCAAATTTTCTTATGGAAGATTGATAGTTTATGTTCTACATTCATGTAAATAGCTCATTTTAAGTGAATTCTTGTTAACAGTGTGAAATAAAGATCAGGTAGAGATCTACGTATTTTATTTTTAAATATGATGCCCATTTGCTCCATTGCATTTAATGAAAACATCATTATTTCTTGTATTTTTATCTATTTCTTTTTTTTTTTTTGCCTGTCCTGGGCTTGAGCTCAGGGCCTGAGCACTGTCCTTAGACTTTCTCAAGGCTAGAGCTCTACCACTTGAGTCACAGCACCACTTCTGGCTTTCTTCTATGTATGTGGTACTGAGGAATGGAACCCGGGTCTTTGTGCATGCTAGGCAAGCACTCTACCACTAGGCCAAACTCGCGGCCCTGTTTTCTTTTCTTTTTGTATTGTAACTAGCCATTTCTAAAATATAAGTCACAAGGTTCTCTATTCTTTATTCTGTCTCTAGGACAGAATAAAATGTCAATAAATGCATGCTGAGTGAGTATTTTAGTGGCCTGTTTCAGGAATTGTAGCTGTAGCCTGACATGTCATCATTTTAGGTTTTTGTCCCTCCTGTAATGTTCGTGGAGAGAGGGGACGCTCCACGTACTCCTTCTCTTTGCATAGGGAATTTAGCTTATTTATTTCCTTTTGACAGTACCAGTGATTGAACTTACCACCTTGTGGGTGACATAAGCCACACCTGCAACTCTTTTATGCTTTACTTCTTCTTCACTTATTACCTTGCACACTTTGCCCAGGGAGTTGAATGGCAATCTTTCTGCTCTTGCCTGCCAAGAAACTGTAATTACAGACTTAGACATTTCTTTCTCTTCCAACTTCTTACCCACCAAAACCCACAAAGGCAGCTCCCTTTCCAGGAAGGTATTCCTCATAAAAATAATTTTTTCTTACTGTTACTACACCGAGTTTTCAAGTATCTCTATAATTTTGTGTTTGAAGTTACATGTTTATCAAAATTCAGTATACAGTTAATTATATCTAATAAGATATAAGCTATACAGTTTATTTTCACTGATCATTGTCCATCACCCTTGTTATAACACCATTGTCAGCAAGCATTAACTGACCACTGTGCTGCTTGTACAGAATATTTCAGTCCTTGGACTCACTTTTCGCACTGTGCCTCTTTGTTCTCATGAAGTTATCTCACATGAATGTTTTCTTTCAGGTAAAGGAAATGGCCTGGAAGTTCCTATGCTCATGACTGACCATATATGATTACTGTGTCAAGAAACAGGAACACGCTGAGCTTTAGGAGCTTTATCTTAAAATCACAGAGAACACTAGATCCATAAGAATCGAATGTGATTCTACCTTAAAAACCCTTTCCATGAAATCATACACATCATAACTCCCCATAGCACTGGGACTTGTGTGCCCTTAATTTTTACTTCTTTTCCTGTGCAAGGATAGAACCACAACCTAAAGCAAATCCATGAAGTTTCTTCTGATGTTATTTTTCCTGTGAAGGGTTGTCATTCTGGAGCCTGAAACAATTATGACACTGAAGCCTTCCATGTTTTGGAAACAAAACTGTTTATACCACCCCGTCGTTAATGTGAATGGAAGTAACATTACTTGCTTGCTCACATTTGGACGTTACCTTGAGAGAGGAATGGAGCTTTCTCAGCTCTGATTAAAAATAGACAGGTATATTGGTATAGTATCTCACTTTGTTATCTGATATATTGAACTTATTTGTATTTGGATATTTGAAATTTGATAGGGAAGGGGGGAAAACCAAGACGGGTGGGGGGTGTGGGGGGGGAGGGAAACGGGTACCAAGACATGTGAAAGGGTATCAATGTATGTGAATTAATGCACCTTCTATCTGGCAAATATCATGTAACCCTTTTACTAATTACAATAAAAAAAAGAAAAAAAATAAAGTGTACATAGTTGAAAAAAAAATAGACAGGTATAAAAAATAGACAGGTATGAATAAATACAATGCAGATACTGTTTAGCATTGAACAGGCATTACAGCCATCTTTTTGGAGGTATGATTTTGCCTCTGTAAGCCCTAAAACGAGAAAGTTATCACACTGATCATTTTGGTCATTTTAGTTTCAGGGTCAGTGGTGTTAGGTCAGAAGATTGGCCTAAAATTGACTTATCCAAAATCACCAGTCAGTGTGTCCTCATCAAGTCTCTCTCAGCTGTGAACCCTGGTGAACACAACTGATATTTGTCCAGTGACTCTTTTAAAAACAACAGGCTAACCTATCTTATACTTAGGCAAAAATATCTATACCAATATGTGTATATATTAAGTATACATACATACATGCATCTGTGTAGTTCATAACTGAATATGTGCGCTGAAATAATTTTATATCATATATTTTTTTCATTTATGTTTTATATCAACCTGGCTCACCTCATATCCCCAATTGGTGGTGCTTAATCATATTATTTACTGATAAGAAAATAAATTTGTTTACTTTGGGTGTTATTAACAATCATAAGTAGTAGTATAGTAGTGGTAGTAGTTTAAATTTCTAAAGAAAAATCATAATTTTAAGAACATGATTTCTTACCATACATTTATATTAAGTAATTGTTTTAAATCTACAAAAAGCATATTTATCTTTTCCTCCTTTTTTCCACCTCAGGGAAGATGTCCTCATATATGATTTTAATGAAAAAATGTTTTATAATTTAAAAAAAAAGTGTTTTATTTTGTAAGTTTGGAATTCTCAGATTGTAACCTGCTAATATCATGTGATACAGACATTTAAATAAAAGATAACTGAGGAAAAAAAAACTTGGAAGAGAATGCACTAGTAAGTAATTGGCATATTTGCATATTTGAAAGAATATACAAACATCTGATGAATATGACAGTAACTTCCAACTTCAAATAGTAGTGTGTCACGTGATTTTTCTATTGTCAAACCTCCAAACACCCACCAATTTGGATACCTTCCCTTTAGAGCCAACAGATGGCACCAGTAGTTAAGGGAGTAGGGTTGTAACTCCCCCTGAGATGAGTGCAGAGAAGAGATACCCAAGGGATTGTGCATCATTTAGGAACTGGAATATTTTAGATGATGTGGTTTTTATATGCTCACCTAAGCCAAGCTGGGGCACCATTTGCTTGGTGTATTTCTATTTCTTCCGGTGACATCATGAAACCGCATTGAAGAAATTTAAAATGTATTAATTGCATCCCATGTTGAGAGCACAGATAGTGACTGATCAGCAAACTGACGAGCATGATGATATGAAAAGACTCAATCATAAATAAGCTACCAGGGCCGCAGATCATCTCTGTATGACTAGACTCCATTCAGAGCCAGGCACAAGAAGGAAAGCAGCACATCAGTTCTGAGTGGCTCTCGTTTTTAGGGTTCCTCTGTTTGTTGTGCCTATAAATAACAGTCAGATGGTAGAGAACTCCTGAAAGAGGCATTGACTTTTCAAAATGAGTACCTATTAATTTCATGAAATGCTTACTTGGATTCATACCAGGCTCAAAGGTACATAATTTACACAGAAAACAATTTGGGGGAAAATATAATACCATTCTTCAGTGACTTGGTGGATCAATAATGTGTTTTCTAGAATTTATTTTAGCTAGAAATGGATATCTTAGAGATGAAACAGCTTAGTGATCACATGAAGATTCATTATCAGACTTGGGTAGAGGATCATCTTATTCTTCCTTTCATAGGAATGGACTAGGAAAACGAAACCATCTATTCGTAATGTATGGTGACACTGAAGGGCACGTATTCCTTGGCAACATGTTAAATAACCAAGAGTATGGAAAACATGAGAGCCATGAGCAGTATTTTTGTGAAATTATACTTTTCATTCTAATCCTGTAACATACTTCTTACACATTGTGTGTGTGTGTGTGTGTGTGTGTGTGTGTGTGTGTGTGTGTGTGTGTATGTGTGTATTGTGTTGAGTTTGTACACAGGTCTACAGAAAAGATTGTAAAAAGTGCTTTCTAGGAGTAATGACTGTTGTTCTCAAGTGACTAAAGGCCTTTTGCATTTTGAGTCTAAATCTGACTTTAAGTAGTACGAAGCTGATAATGATATTATAAATCACATGTGTGAATCACATTGACTTTTGCAGAAACTTTTAATATGTTGATTCTAGGTGTTTGAGATAAGCTGTTTCTCCCTGCCCCAATTGTTTATGTGTAGTAAAAACATTTGTATTTACAAATTCCTGATTGCATTGACAGCTAGGTTCAAGCTTTTTCACAAGAAGATGTCCTATCATTTCATAAGGGTGTGTTTTATGATGTTTCTAATGCTCTGGTACAGTTAGCACAAGTCAAATATGCTCATATTTGACTAAAATAAAGAAATATATTATTTAGATTGAGGGCAGACAGAATAATGAAGGCATAGAACTTGTCAGAAAACTAACATGTATAGGACAAAGGAGGAAAAAGTTTTAGCATCATTTTCAGTCTCTTACTGTGATTCTCTTGACATTAAATTTTCCATCCAAAAACATACCGATGAATGCTTATCGAAATGGCAAAAATGAGCCTGCACTCAAATGAACAGAAATTAAATAAGAAGAAATTGCCTTTAAGATAATTTCACTAGTTTTAAAATCAATGTATAAGAAAAAAATCCCTTGTCAAACAACAAATTGCCCAAATACTTTAATTTTTGATTAGTGTACCTTTTATTTTTTTACCACACATCTCATGTAAATATAGATCTAAATGAATCACTGCAAATGCAAAACTGACCAAGTTTATAAATCTGCTAAGGGGGAAACTGGGGAGTTGGTGGTCAGAGCAAGAGAAGGAAAAAATCATGAAAGTTTAGTAGGTTGAAATGGAGCTAGAGCTACAAACTATTACAGAAATACAGAGGCCTAAGTGCAGTGCCGCTGATATAGAATAAGGAAGCTGTGCTGGGACAGGGCCACCAGTGGGTTACAGTGCCTGACTGTGGCTTCTTGCTCCAGAATGCCCACTAACATCTAAGCCCACCTTCCAACAATCAGCTGCCTGAAGCAGACAGCTAAAGTTAAAAAATGTGAACTCAAGTCATGTTAGTGTGTCTTTGAATGCCTGACTGGACTGCAGGGAAAACTCACTTCTTAGTTCTTAGCAGTGGTTAATTCCTCAGTTCAGAATAGTACCAGAATTGTGATTCTCAGGGCAACTTCTTTCTTTTTTTAATCATCTTGAAAAAAAACTGTCAGGGCTTATTTATCACTCTCCCTCTCCTTTTCTCTCTCTGGCTTGCTTTTTTTCTTTAACTCTCCTTTTGGTCTCTCATTATTGTTGGGTTTGGTGCTAGTAGGGCTTGAACTCTGCACCTCTTGATCTTGCTTGGCCTTTTCAGTCAAGGCTTGAGTTTTACTGCTGGATCCACACCTCCCTTTCAGGTCTTTGCAGGTTAAGTGGGCATATGAGTCTCACAGATTTGTCTGTCTAGGCTGGCTTCAAACCTCCATGCTCAGATCTAAATCACCTAAGTAGCAAGGCTTAGCCAAAAGCATCTGGCTATATCTCCTAGAAATGATTTCATAGGAAGACTTTCAAAAGATCTGTTTTACTTTAAGCTTAAGTGGTGCATATGTGCATACGTCTAGAAAAGTATGGGAAAGAAGAAAATTGACCCATGATTTCATTACTCATACAAGCTACTTGAAACAGAATAATTGTTGTGTGAATGACATCTTGACATTAAAATAAAAACAACCCAAAGCAAGCCTAAATTTTAATTAAGAAATCTTGAATTTGTCAAACACTTCTGAGGAAATGTCACTGGGAAGCCAGTGCTGCTTGTATCTCACTGATGACATTATTCAGCCTATAGCAGAGAGAACATAAGTGAGAAGCTGATTGGACCACATAGAGGAAGAATGAGGTGGCTCTGTTGCAGTGTGGGAACTTAGTTAAGCTGTTGTTAGTTGACCTTCAGAGAATTATAGGAGTTACTACTTTTATTTTTAGAAAATGTGTTTTAGTATTTGGAAGCAATATATCTTAAGGTTGCTGAGGTTTTGCTGAGTAATTTGCCTATGTATTTAAATTTCTCAAATGTATGTAGCTCTTCCCTCTAATATTATTTATTAAAATATTAACTAAGCAAGGGTTGTGGGAAAATCTACAAGCCTATAAACTGGAGAGACAGAGGTAGAAGGATCAAGAACTTGGGGGTCATTCTGGGCAAAGTTAATGAGACCATTTCTTCACTCAATTAATTAGCTAATTTTTAATTAAGTGGTAGAGCACTTGCCTACCATGCACAAGACTTTGGGTTCCATCCCCTCTGCCATCCTATCAGCACTTCAATGAAAACTATTACCTACAATTTGAGATTTGTATCCAGACCCGAATATCCAAGTCAGAAGGCATGAGTACATGTTTACTGAAAGAAAAGAATTATAGTCATACAAGTTACTTCATTTCCACGTGTTTCTTTGGTAAAGTCAAGTTTCTAAATGCCTGAAAACAGCACTGTTAGTCATAGAATGGAAGGCCTACTTTCTGGCATATGGGCTTTTCTATCTGATGTGTTTAGAAGCATGTATGGTGATGTTTTAAGGTGCTATGTTTCCCATTTTTGTGACTTTCCCTTTCAATCTAGACTTGATGCATACCTGGTTTGGAAACATGTGTGGGCAGAAATCAGAATAATATAACTTTTATTTCTATTTCCATCAAAATATGGTTTTGAATGTCAAATATTTCTTCTTGGTTTATTTGCATAAGTTACATGCCAAGAAATAAAATTCCCAGCTGGGAATTAAATATCCCAGAGAGACTCTTCGTCAGAGAGGTAAATGTACATGGTACATTTCAGTGAGACAGAAAACAGACCTTTTGTGTTTTTCATGGTGCTGGTACTGGGGCTTGAACTTGGACCTTATATATTTTTCTCAAGTCTGGCACTCTCCCACTTGAGTCACATCTTTAGTATAGCCTTTAATTAAGAAATTCATGGATTTTTCTCCTCATGTTGGTTTTGAATCACATTCCTCTGATCTCAGCCTTCTGAGTAGCTAGGATTGCAGGTGTGAACTGTCAGTATCTTCCAGAAATTGGCTATTGTTATAAATTCTGCCATATTTAAGTAGTCTAAAATTTTAGTATTATAAAATATAATATATATGACAAAAACAAATCTTTTTAATATCACTTTCTTGATTATACAAGCCCGATATTCATCCTTCTGAACTGAGGTAAGTGTTGAGTTTTTGCTTAGGATTCTTTTAGGAAGGTCATCATGTCTTTGGGCTGGCCAGATTTTACTGAGGTCGAATCCTGTGGAATGGTTCAGTGACTTTAGTCTGGCAATAGAAAGAGAATCTTGCATATGGTGAGCTGAAGAGGTACTTTGTGTCCAGAACAAGTCATAAAACTCTGTCATAGGCACTTATATTGTTGTCATAAATCAACATAACAAATACTAGGACTCAAACCAAATTGCTGTCAAATAAATCAGTTCTCTTTTCTCCTCATGCTTTAAGGAGGTCATTGTGTAGGTTAAAGGATTCTCCTTCCCTGTGATTTTGTTAGCACAAAAAAGGGTAAAAGGTTAATCCAGCCTGAACAAATGGAAGGAGTTTATCATCTTTTGGCCATGAGGTCAAGATCATCAGGAGGATTGGAGGGGGTCTCTGGGGTTCAAGTCTTGACTTAGCAGGTAGCATCAAACCTCTCTGAGACCAGGCCAGGCTGGGTCTCCATGCATCCTTGCAGGATAGCAGCAGACTTGCGTCTGTACCCTGTTTCCTTACTGGGCAGAGGTGACATTATCAGTCTTATAGTGGGACAGAAAATTACATATTGAAACTTTGTCCATTGCAGGTATCTGTAATATAGACTTAATCTTCACCAGAATTCAAACATACCATTCTGTCTTTCGGGGTCAGTGAGTCATTAACAGTTCTCTCTCATTGAAGTGCTAAAAAGAGAAAAATTTTCAGAAATTCACCAGATTGGAAAAAAAATCCATACACTTAGAATAATACACATTTTAAAAAAATCATTCAGTGGAAAAAGTCACGAACTTTGATTGACTAGTCATAACTCATACAAATAAGAATAACAACCTCAGATTTTCTGGAAATAAATTTTAAGGTCTATTTCTAAGTTTTATTGATTTACTGGGGAAAGCAAATAAAAATATGTAATAAAAAATGATGAGGGTGGAAATACGGCTTAGTGGTAGAGTGATTGCCTAGCATGCATGAAGCCCTGGGTTCCATTCATCAGTACCATATAAACAGAAAAAAATCCAGACATGGTGCTGTGGCTCAAGTTGCAGAGCGCTAACTTGAGCACAGGGCGGTTCACAGACAGATGCAAGCCCAGGATTTCAAGGCCTAGGACCAGCTAAGAAAAAAATGGTGAAAAAGTAAACGATGCCTATAGAATCAAGTGAGGAGTAGCTAAAGGAATCAAAATAAGGGGCAGAGATGGAGCCAGGAGGGGGAGAAAGGTTAGCCGTGTTAGCTGAGGAGAGAGCTTCTCTGAGGTGCAGTCCTGTTCACATCTGAAGGAAAGGCCCAAGGAAAGTCACCTATGGGTGGAGAGCAGGCGTGGCCCACCCCAAAAATACCTTATGTGTCCAAGGAAGAAAACTTACCACGTTTTAGACTTGAAGGAAAAAGAAGGGAGGGAAATGTAGAAGCAAGTTAAGTCATAAAAGTAGACAGAGTCCTCTCACATTTGGTAGCTGTATAATGATGATGACAACACAGGTGATGACAAACAATTGAGGGGCCATTTTAAGCAAACTAATGAATTCAAGAGATTAAAATTTTGACAAGTATGGAGTTCTCTGTGATCATTAGAGCATGGAGGTAGAGCATGAGGAGCAGGAAAGGTAGCAGGAAAAACCAAGAAAATGCTGTTGGAGACAAGAATTTTACTTTATAAGACCTTGCTAGGTTGCCCAGGTGAGTCTTCTTTAGTTCATGGTCTCCAGTGATCCTCTTGCCCCAGTAGCCAGGATTACAGGTGTTCAGCATGCCAGTGAGAAAGTCAGACTGGAGATGGCCCATGAGTTGCTATGAGCAGAGTTGACGTGAGGAGTTGCTAACTATAATTTCCACGCTAGCGACACTTCCATTACCTGGTTGGTGTGTTTCTGAGGCATATGAGGAGAAGTGATTTATACCCATCTGACTCTTACAGCCCCATCACTGGTGATTCTGCACAGAAAGCCCAGCATGACCGGGAGAGGTGGGACAGAGAAATGGGAGAAATGACAATTGTTCTGCTGTGTGACTTAAAGAAGTTCTGGAAAGCAAAAGCTCATGAGAAAAGAGAAGTAGGCAGTGGGTGGCTGCCCCAGGAGTTCTGTGGGGGAGACAGAGCCAACATGAAAGCCACAGCAATCGCCTGCCTGGAGGTGGTGCCTGAGCCCCGGGCCTGGCTGAGGTCGCACTGCATTCATGCTCGGCTTCCAAAGCTGTGTATTCTGGGCTTTTGTGACTTGTAGCAATTCAGAATATAAGAGGACTCTTTGTAGTTTCTGTGGCTCTGGGCCAAGGCTTGTCGCATTTAGCATAATACATTAACTTGGCAGCATCTATTTCTAGCCTTGTTGCAAATTGTTGATAAAATTCAGAGGTGTTTTGCTTCCTATGAATGGTTTCTGTTCCCCTGGGTTCCTTTATGTGCTGTATAATAAACTGGAGAATTTGTTATAATGCCTAGTGTCAGCCTCAAACACCTTTCTTGCACCTCATTATGTATCAATGTCTGCCGATAGCACAAGGTGAGGCCTGTATATAGTTCAAGGGGGTTATGTACCTGATGTGCTCACAGACTTTCAGCTCAAGCTCTGAATTTCTTGCATTTGGGCATGTTGACAGTTTGACATGTTTATCAGCTTTAAGTTAAAGAATTACTTGACTTGACTGAAAGAATATCATGCTTAATCAGTTCAGAAATAAGACTGCTTATTATTTTTCTTTCTGTAATTTTTCTTAGCAGATTAATATTCAAATAACACTCATTTGGTCTATTAAATTACAATAAGATCATGTACTAAAGGAAAATAACTTCTAAGTGAATTTATGCTTGATAATGAATCCATGTTTGCTGTTGCTTTAAATATAAACAATTAAGAGTATGGAGTTACTATTGGAATTACTTTGAAAGATTATTTGCTTTTACATTTTCATCTATTTTCTTTTTTTATATATTTTTTATTGTAATTAATAGAAGGGTTACATGATATTTGCCAGATAGATGGTGCATTAATTCCCATACATTGATACCCTCACATGTCTTGGTCCCCATTTCCCTCCCCCGTACCCCCACCCCTCATCTTGTTTTCCCCCATTCCCTATCCTATTTCAAATAACTAAATACAAATATATCCGATATATCAGGTAACAAAGTGAGATACTGTAATAATATGAGATAACCAAGGGACAGCAAAAGAGATGAGATAACATAGTACCTTAAGAACAACAATCATTCATGATATGGCTTATGTTTCTATATCCTAGAGATCGTTTCATTCAGCGTCCTACTATATGGCCTTTTGTATCAAGGTTTTGCTCTATTGCAAATCTCTGCTAGGAGAGCCCAAGGTTTCTACTGATTATGACAAATGAGGGAAACCACTGAGCCTAAGTTCCTTTGAGTCTGGCTTACTTCATTTAATATGATCTTTTCTAAGTCTTTCCATTTCCTAACAAATGGGGCAATGTCATTCTTTCTGACAGCAGCATAGAATTCCATTGTGTACAAATACCACATCTTGTTGATCCACTCATCAACTGAGGGACATCTAGGTTGGTTCCATATCTTTGCTATGGTAAATAGTGCTGCAATGAACATTGTTGTGCTGGTGGATTTAGTATGTCCTTGTTTCTGGATGATCGGGTAAATGCCAAGTAGTGGAATTGGTGGGTCATAGGGGAGCTCTATGTTTAGTCTTTTGAGGAACTGCCATACTGCTTTCCATAGTGGTTGAAGGAGTTTGCACTCTCTTTAAGTCTTTGGCCCATCTTTTAGTGGGATGGTTGTTACTTTCTTAATAAGGACCAAGAATCACAACAAATCAGAGAAAGGCTGGATGAGTGGGACTGCATTAAACTGCAGAGCTTTTGTATGGCAAAGGATATAGCTAGTAAACTAATTAGGAAGCCTACAGAGTGGGAGAAGATCTTCACCAACCATACAACAGACAAGGGCCTCATATCTAAAATATATCAACAGCTCAAAAAATTGAATCAATCCAAAACTAATCTCCCATTAAAAGATGGGCCAAAGACTTAAAGAGAGTCTTCTCTGAAGAAGAAACAAAAATGGCCTATAGACACATGAAGAAATGCTCAACATCTCTGGTCATAAAAGAAATGCAAATCAAAACAACTCTAAGATTCCACCTCACTCCATTTAGAATGGCCAGGATCAAGAAAACTAATAATAACAACAGATGCTGGAGGGGATGTGGACAGGAGGGATCACTACTACACTGTTGGTGGGAGTGCAAACTTGTTCATCCACTATGGAAAACAGTATGGCAGTGCCTCAAAAGACTAAACATAGAGCTCCCCTATGACCCAGCAATTGCACTACTTGGCATTTATCCAATCATCCAGAAACAAGGACAAACTAAATCCACCAGCACAACCATGTTCATTGCAGCACTATTTACCATAGCAAAGATATGGAATCATCTATTTTCTTTCATTTAAAGTGATTGCATATATGAAAACCATACCTCAAAATGCATCAGCATGGTTGTTTTGCAAGCCAACTTCTCAGTATTGTGTAGGTAAATTTGTTTGTTAGAGTTGCTATAATGAAGTACCACTAAGTTAGTTGCTTAAACAACAATTGAATAACAGAACAATAGACACAAATTTGAGGTTATCAGGAAAGTCTATTCAGTGGATTTCTCTGGCATTTTGTTTTGTGTTGTTTTCTGTGCTGGTACTGAGATTTGAACTCAGGGCCTTGTACTCGCACCTAGATTTATTTGCTCAAGATTGGTACTCTGCCACTTGCTCCATAGTTCCTTTTCTCTGGTTCATTGGGAATATGAGTCTCTCATCAATGGTATTTAGAGATGACTTGGCCACAAGTTGTCTCCACTAAATGGTGTATTAATAAAACCGCCTTTCGTTGAAAATGTAATCCCTCCAAAGACAGCCTTCTAGCCTAGACATAGGAGACCAGAGGAGAGGCAGTGGTGAGTATGAAGCCTGATAGCATCCAGAGCATTCCTTGTGCTTTTATGTCTGTACGTGATGCACAGCAACCTGCAACTCTGGATTTTTTTTTTAGATACAATGAAGTACCATACATGTGTCCATTGAAAAGAAAATGTGAATTTAATCCTCGGGCCATGATTAAATGTTTACTCGGTGAAAGCTACTATAGGAATAAACAAATTGATTTGCTTAACAACATTAAAATTTGTCTTCAAGAAGCTGGAGCAGCTAGACTGTAAGCTATAAGCAATGGTGGTGGGATCACATGTCACTCTGTCACTGTCCCTCAGAAGAACACCCCGAACCAAAAGGAGAGCTCATTAGCTATTTGTTGAATGAATGGATGAATACGTTAATGACCGTGTAGACATTTCTCAAGATAAAAATTTCTTAGACTATGTAATATTTATACCATGAATTCAAACTCTGTCCATATCCCTAGCATTTATTTTGTAGGGAAGGCAAGCCTCCAGACTTTTACATTTTGTATTACAGTGACATGATAATAAAAGCAGTTTTTAACTCTGGATTCTTTTGAACTCTTAGTCTATATCATGTTCAATTCAGGTATGTTGACTGGTAATCTCAGTTGAATGTCCTGGTATAATGTCCAGGGCAAAATGCTCTGAAAAAGAACAAGGGATAATAAGGCAAAAACCTATCACCTACTGCAACCATGACATTAGGACGTAAAACATGGACAAATGGGGGCCTGGAGCATGGCCTGTTGGAAAGAGTGCTTGCCTAGCATCCGGGAAGTCCTGGGTTCGATTCCTTTGAGTCACATACATAGAAAAAGTTGGAAGTGGTACCGTGGCTCAAGTGGTACAGCTCTAGCCTCGAGAAAGTCCAAGGACAGTGCTCAGGCCCTGAGTTCAAGCCCCAAGACTGGCAAAAAATGATAACATGGACAAACTGTGTGTGCTTCTTCGGATGGGGACATCAACATATACTTACATATATGACCTGCACTGACATAGTTTAGAAAGTAGAAATGGCAGAGTTGTAAAAACAGTGGCTGTCTTTTTAAAGTACTATGTGCACTTGAAAACTTGCTGGTTAGATTTCAAAGAAACTTCTGTGCAGACCTGCATCTTAATAAGGAGTCTGTGCTGTGTGGAGGGGCAAAAAGTAAAGTAAACACTTGGTTGTGGTTTTTCCGATGTTAGGAGAATTTGCTCCTATGTTCTTCCTTACACAACCATGGGGAATCTAGAAGTAAGACTACTGTAAAAAGTGCTGAGTGATGTATCTGTTACGTTGGTCGAGATAATGAATAAATCATTAGTAGTTATTATGTTGCAATATTCTAGACTTACCCCACATTGAATTTAGGGTATTCGGGAAATAGGAGACTTCTAGGATTGTTTTCAGTCTATTGTATCGTTATATTCGTAGATTGAGAAGTAGAATTCAGTAGCTGAGGTAGTAATTTCTTCATATGGAAAGTGGAACTGTCATTTCTTTTTTTCAGTCTCGACTATTGTAAGGCTATTGCATGAGTGTCCCCAGTAGCTGTGTGTGTCACTCCTTCGGCTGGATAGATGGATAGAGAAGACGTTCCACCACAGGGAACTTGCCAGAGAAGAAACAGTCATTTCTCTTGCTGTGGATTTGCAGATCTTCTGTGATGACAACACAGAAAATTAAAAGAAATAAGCCCAATATATATCTACCTAGAAGCTCCTAAGTGTGACAATATTAATACTGAAGTAGTAATATTATTGCATTGCTGTGAGTCATGTGCAGTGTTAAATGCTAAATGATCATTATGGGATACTTTACAATAATAAAATGAATTAAAAAGTAATCACAATGTTAATTTCCACAGGAAGCGAAGTGGAACCTCCTCATTTTTTGCCTATCTAATTTTCACACTCTTATTGGGATGTCTCTGCCTGTTCAGTCCTTGGGAACACAGAGTGATAGTGAGGTGCTTGCTTGCTCCGTTTGGAAAACTCTCTGTAGGGAACAGGGGTGAGAGAATTACAGTGGTCTGGTGAAGGATTGAAGGTATACTACTGAGCGCATTGCTTAGTAAGGTATGCCTGAGTTACTGCCTAATAAAAGCTGCCCACTAAGAGTATGGGGATAAATTATTCTCTTATTACTACATTTCTAATATCTTCCTGGTTTTGATATTAATAGTCACTTGGATGCTTAATAAGAAGGTTAAAAAGACAATTTATACAAAACCATTTTGTACAAAACCATAAGGTAATTGATGTATTTGTATGTTATCATTTTATGATGTACAATCTCATTTAGAATACTTTGAGTTCTCAAATATGAATGAGTTATGGATAGTGGACAATGAAATGGTCCCAATTAAATCTAATGAAATCATTTAAGTAAATTTAAATCCATTAGGGAATTTTAAACAGGGCACACTAAAATTTAGACATCTAAACTTTAATAACCTAAATTATGTCTGCTCTAGTTTTGAATATGATGTGTACTACTTTCCAAGAATACTTTTTCCCCACAAAAAATGAGATTCATGTAGAGCAATGTACTATTTTCTAAAGCAGTGAAAGGAAGGAAGAGTAAAATGAAAGAGAACAGACCTGTTCATTCCCTTGAGGTCAGAGAAGCCAAACAGTTGAAGGTGATGCTTTAGAGCCGTTCAGAGATGAGATATTTTAGAATATATGGCTCTACATTATTGCTAAAATAGTATCTCTCGTTCATTAAAGGAAAAAAAGGTCCTTGCTGCTTTCAGGAAGCTGAGTTACAGTGCCTATTATATTTACGTTCTTAAGTTCTTTGTATTTTCAGTCACTCTTACCTGTGAGCTTTTAGTTTCTCCATAGCAAAATACTTAGGGATTCCTTCATGTTGTCTGTGTTTATTTTGCTCCTGTTGTATTTTTACCACAAATGTCCCCTTTTCCTTCTGACTTCCATGCTGTTACTGCTGTGCTAATTGCAGGCATTTCTTTCTAGATTAAACCTTCCATTGCTAACATTGTTGTGTAATCATGTTCTACTATTCTTCATTTTAAGAGCTATGCAAAGGTATCTGTACAATTTTTGGTGTCATTTTCTTAACTTAGAAGAACAAAGGACATGTGTGATGTGTTTAATGTAGTGATATAAAACATTTGCTACACATTATACATAGAAATTGTCGAGCTTTGGCGTATCTCAAATACTGTTTAGGAATTAGATGTCATCAACTGCTTTCACACCCTTAATATATGCACACAGGGAATTTGGAAAAGTGGAAAAGTGAGCTGTATATTTTAACCATAGATCATCTCAACTCACATGTGTCTTCAAGGCTATGGTCCAAGATCATATCAAGCACAATCATAACCCCAATTTTAGAACATTCTGGAACTAGGTTCAGCTGATGACCTTTGCAGCTTCTTCTTTGTTCTCTAATTTTCTCAGCATTCACTTCAAGAATAACCACAGAATTCCATCAAAAGATATTTCTACCTTTAAAGAAGAAATATTTACCCTTAAAATTCCAAGCATGTGGTATGGCAAGTAATAAAGCATATGCCATCTTTCTCCATCAAAGTTGTAAAAGTTTTCCAAAAATGTCTTACGTCTCTGGCTTACCAGAAAATCTCAGTGGCGGGCCTAAGTCTCACTCTGGTCCACACTGACCTCATAGACAAGTAGAGGCTCCATCTTATTTTTGGATTTTAGAGGCTATTTACAATAAGTTTTAAAAAGGCATAGAAATTGAAAGGTTTTGTATATAGATGTTTTGAGAAAAAATTACTGTGTATGGCAAGAAAAATTATTTCCATTTTCAAAATTGCATGCCCCATAGGAGTTAATGAAAATTCCAACTCTGTTATTAAATTTGGATATATAAATATATACTCCTGTGAAGAAGTTCTAGAAGATAGAAGCTTCCATAACAATCTATTTTAGGTAAAATATGATTTTTTTCAGGAAACATTTTTATTTTTAGTGGATGCACGCATGTGCACATGTTTACACACACACACACACACACACACACACACACACCTTTTCCAATTTTTTTTTTTTTTTTAGAGATATGGGTCATCGTGGTCTGTCAAAGCAAATTGACCCCCTACATTTTTTATTGTTGCTATCACAAACAGTATTATTTCTTTTTTATCTTTGTTGAGACAGTCATTAATGGATATTAACTTTAATAATATTAAAGTTTTAAGCTTGCACTTCCTAGTTTGGGCTACCTCCCATGTTTTTGTGAATGGTCTTGGGAATGAAGATTGCTTTTCAGCTATTCAGTCCATTTATTCAAAAAAGTCTGTAAGTAAACGACATTTCCCATAATTGGCAAAGCTTCCTAGATAAGCCATAACAACAGGGAAGTGCACACCTTTGTAGCAGGCTCCAGGCCTGTGGTGTGTGAGAAACTCACTGGTAATCAAAATCAAACCAAAGCATAAGGCTGCGTGGTTGAGAACTCTAATTCCAAAGTCATCTGTATCAGTTCAAATGCAGGTTTCACTGCTAAAATAATCTCTGTATTTTGTACTTAACTGTTCAACCCTTATCTTTAGATGAGTTAAAACTTGCAGGTAGTTAATGAGTCATAAAAAATAACTATGATCCAATCCCCATTCTCTGCCAACATAACTTTGTTGATAAAGTCTATAAAGACAATAAAGACTATACTGATTTCTTACTATGTGGATATGTGGAAAAGAGATTTCAGTGGAATGGGGAGGCATTCTTAGAACCCAGTGATGAGTTATCTACAAATAAAATACTACCTCTTCTTGTCTTCACTATTTTCAAAATATTCACAAGTTTGAGGTGCCCTTCTGTGATCTAAGGAATATTGATTGGAATATTCCTTTACTTCTTTCTTACGTGCACAAATATTTATTTTTTGTGAGAGTTTCTTTGGCTCGTGTGTTAGCCAAGCCAGTTGTGGGAAGAACTGAAAAAGCTTAGTCATGTGCATTTTCTTGTTGGTATTCCTTGGTTTCCTGGACCCAGGGCAATGATGTAATACCTAAATTCCGCCAAATGAACAGGACCCTCTCTGTCTCGGGCTGGTAGTATTCAGGATCACCATTTAAATAAATGTTAAAAGAAGATCTGAGAAACATAAGAGCTAATTATGCTGGAAATTTAGAAACAAATGCCACCTGTAACACGGAGAGATTAACATGTGATGCAGTTATGAATCGCAGAGTTGCAGTTCCTTCTTCAAAGATAGTGCTTTAAATATATGCTTACTTTATAGAAAAGGATGTTCTGTGATGATTGTTCTCCATCTGGGTATAAGCAGAAAATGCTCTCAGTTCTAAAATAAATGAATTGTCCTTGGTGATTTAAAATACTGTGCTCTGCCCATCTATGTGTTTATGCATTCACTTGTGTGTGTATCAGAGTGAGAAAGAAGGGAAGAGTCTAGTTTAAATATGAGAGTTTTGCATATGCATAGTACTGTTATTAGTTGGACAGAATATATTCCCCAGAAAATGGGTACATGGGTAATGTGATTCTCCCACTGATGTGTGAACTTCATTGTTTCCATTTCTTTTTTATTGGCTTATATTAGTGATGGGAGGGTTTTGCTGTTATATTTCCACATATTTATAATAGATTCTAATCAGACTTATTCCCCTCAATCATTCTCCCTGTTCTTGTTCCCTTCTTCCCCAGAACAATGTTAGCAGATTTCATTGTTCTGTTTTCATAGTTGCCAGCAATCGCCCTTTCTGGTATTCATCCCAATGAAGACATTTTTTTTTAAGTGTGCTCTCATTTCATTACCATGCAATCCTAGCTACCATAGATTTGCTATCTTCTTTCAAGCTTTATTCATGCCAGAAGTATAAAATTGTATGAATTTCATGGATGGACAATTTATAAGTCAAGAGTCTGAGGAATATTACCAAGATGGTCCAGTTCACATCCTGTCTGAGAACCCGAGGGTGCTTTGAAGGCAAGAAATGAATTTCAGGCTAGTATGCAGAGCCACGATGAACCCATTTGGTCTTTAACTGTCATTCATGAGCGTCACAGCCTTTAGAGAGAAAGGAAAGTATGTAACTTGGCTAGTGAATGGCTTCAAATAAGAGCAAATACACCAGTAACTATTTGATTAGTGTGATTTAGTGCTTTCTACCATCTTAGCGATGGGCCTCAAGTGTATCCTGACTGTGCAAAGGTGTTATTTCTACAATGATTGGCCCTACTTTTGAGTCAGAGACGTGGAACACTTGGGGCAACAGGAGACAGAATGGGGATTTCAGTTGTATCTGAGTAGCTGTCACTAAAGGCCCTAGGCAGAAGTCCAGCATGGTTCCTTCCTTCCTTCCTCTGCCCCCTCCTAGAATCTATTCTGGCTATGGACAGCAGAGATAACTACTGGACTACAAATGAAATGCCGAGTTGGCACTGAAGCTCCTTGCTCCTGTTCACTGTTTAATTGCCACAGAGTCTGTGCTGGAGATTCAGTCTGCCTCGTGGAAAGTAGACTCAGTAATTGAGCTGTCTATCATGGGTAATTTTATACTTTAGAGTTTAGAAGGATAATAAATAGAATTATAGAGTCTTACGTTGGAATGCTGATTCTCTCGAAAGTTAAGGCCAAAAATTCAGTAGACACATCTAGTTTTTGAAATTCTTCTAAATATGTTTTATTAAAATAGACATCGTATATGTTGATATTAAACCTATTTGTAAATCACTACAAATTCAGCTATTTATGATATTTTTACTTTCTATATTAATGCTACTTAATATTAAACCTTACTACTGATATTAGCAGATAAAACTGGCTTTTGTCCTTTAGGAACCTTTTCCTAAAGGGTGCAGTATATGGAATGATTTAACAATTAAGCTAATTAATTAATTAATTAATGCTACTGCTTCAAATTAAAGCTCCTACATTGCATACTGATTCATTTACACTTGATTTCCCTCTTTATAATTTTTTTCTTTTCTTTTTTGGGGGAAGTGGTCAGTAATGGGACTTGAACTCTGAGCCTAGGCACTGTTTCTGAGCATTCTTGTTTATGCTTGGCATTCTACCACTTTGAGTCACTGTTCCACTTCGAGTTTGTAGGGGGTTAATTGGAGATAAGAGGCTCACAGCCTTTTCAGCCCTGGCTGGATTCCAACAGCAGTCCTCAGATCTCAGCCTGCTGAGAAGCTAGGATTATAGACATGAGATACAAGCACCTGGCTTATTATTAAATAATAGATTGCCAAAGATATTGCTGGATACTCTTAAGTCACTTTTTAAAATTAAGAACACTTAGTAATTAAATGTTGCTTTTCAATATGTTTATATCTGATATATCTTCCCCAAATAGCTGAGTTTCAGTGCTATTTATGGCTTCATTTTTTAACTAGAATGCATAGACTTCACTTCCTTTATTGTGAATTATTTCATTGTGTGGATATGCCATACTCCACCCATCCTAACTGGTAGCTTTGTCACTACTGTGCCATTGGGTTTAACATGAGCATTCCAGTAGCCATCTTCTTATATATGTCAGTGTATATTTCTCTTCCTTGCACGCCCAGTTATTCCATCCTGGAGGAATGTATTCCACCAGAAAAATAATGGAAAAATTGGCAGACATCAAATTTACTTTCCCAAACACAGGGTCTTATGAATCACAGGATTTAAAGAAAAATGAGTAAATAAGAAATAAATAGCTTTTCATTTTACATTTGTTCTCATGGTTCATGAAAGTTCTGAGAACACTGGCACATGCTAATATTTGGCATCCTCTCTCTCCCTTTCTCTCTCCCCTTTCCTCTTCAGTCTTCATTCTGAAGCATAGACAGTGTATCCCACAAATGGCTAAAAATACATATCTGATCAAACATAAATATAGGATGCCATAATTGTCGGTCATCTGTCCACATAGTAAATGGTCATGTGGATTTTCCATTTTCTGAAGCTTTCCAGCCGACTGTCATTAGCACCTCAGATTGCTGACACTGCACCTCAGATTTCATAGATATGCAAAAAAAAAAAACCCAAAACCAACAGTGTTTATTCCATCAAGGCACTTTTACTTTCTTAACAGGACCTTTGAAAACTAGAATTTACCAGTTTCAACCACTTGCCACCATTTTCCCATTTCCTAATGGATGTATTTTAATTCCTTCTATGGCTAGAGCATTTTGTGTTCTTCAAAAGAAAATCTTGGCTGCTTCAAAGCCATGCATATTTTACTTTCAAAGCTTTTTCATTCAATCTTTCACATCTAAACCTGCCTGCCCCACAGTACTTTTTGTGTGTATTTTTGGCCTAAGATCAAGGTGTCTTTTCTTCCACAAGTGTCATTCTCCTCTCTGCGGGGCAGTGTCATGACTCTCCTCAGTACAGGGTATGTGTGAATGAGTGTTTGGTTCCTCTGCCCTCCTCCTTACATGGAGAAATTCTGTTGTCTCACAGATCACCATGCTATCTGCTAGGCTAGTCATGCAAATTTGTTTCCTTCCTTCAAGAACACTTGTTCTCCTTGGTGCTTAGGGAATCTAGTATTCATCATCTCAGCCCTGTCCTATCAAAAATAAGAAAAGTGCAAGTTGAAATGTTCATTGGAATAATGTTTTTTTTAAAAAAATCTTCCCATTGGGGCCAGGAGTTCGGCCTAGTGGTAGAGTGCTTGCCTAGCATGCACAAAGACTTGAGTTCGATTCCTCAGTACCGCATACATAGAAAAAGCAGGAAGTGTTGCTGTGGCTCAAGTGGTAGAGCTCTGGCCTTGAGAAAACCCAAGCACAGTGCTCAGGCCCTGAGTTCAAGCCCCAGGACTGGCAAAAAAAATCTTCCTATTAATCCCAGAAAACCAAAACTTCCCTAACCTTAAATATGTCAACCTGTAAGTACGATATGTCCCTCCTTCTAATAATTAAATTCTGATTTCATATGAGTAATGTTCTGTAGTGTTATTGAGTTGGTCTTAGTCTCATGGCTCCTTCCTAGATAGGAAACATTTTACTATACAATTATAAATGCATTTGTTGTTTTAATCATCCTGATATACACAAACCAAAATAGATCTGTTCAGTGACTTTTCTATGCGTTTGCTAAGATCACCACTGTGTGTGTGTGTGTGTGTGTGTGTGTGTGTGTGTGTGTGTGTGCGTGTGCGTGTGCGTGTGTGTGTGTGTGTGTGTGTGTGTGTGTGTATTATGCTATCCTGTGGTTGAACCCAGGACTACCATTTTACTACTTAAGTCACAGCTCTGCTTCTGTCATTTTCATGTTAATTTGACAGAAGAGTCTCCTGAGAGTTTCCTGCCTGGGGTGGCATTGAACTGTGATCCACAGATCTAATCTTCCTGATTAGCTAGGATAGCAGGTGTGAACCACAAGTTCCCCAATGAAAAGATATTACTTACTGACATGTTTCATTCATGTATAAAAGGATGCTTTCAATATTTCAGTCTCATAATTTTAGGCAGTTACTTTTCCTAATGCGTAATTTTATTATTTTATTTCACAGTTATAAACCATTACATTAGTTTAATCTAGAGAATCAAACACAAAGTGTTTTTCCCAGAAATGAAAGTGATCAGGAACAAATATTTTAAGAGTAAATGGATCTGTTAGTATACTTATCATTATCCAAAGAGAAATTATTTCTTTTTTGTTTGGTTTATCTCCTGTTGTCACTTGTGCTTTTTAATTTTGGTTCTCTTTTTTTTTTTTTTTGCCAGTCCTGGGCTTGAGCTCAGGGCCTGAGCACTGTCCTTGGACTTTCTCAAGGCTAGAGCTCTACCACTTGAGCCTCAGGCACCACTTCCTGCTTTTTTCTATGTATGTGGTACTGAGGAATCGAACCCGGGTCTTCATGCATGCTAGGCAAGCACTTTAACCACTAGGCCAAACTCCCGGCCCCAATTTTGGTTCTCTTTGTCTTGCATCTATGTTTATATGATTTGGGGAAGAGAAGGGAAGGGAAACAATGAAGAGACAAAGGACAGAGGGTGAAGCAATATATCAATGATACTCACAAAACACCAACTGGAAATGAATTTCCTAACTTGGTGGGGGGACTGGGAGATAAATGAGGGCAGGGGTAAAAATGTGCAACAAAAAATATTGGATCACCTTAGCTATGTAACTGTAATCCCTCTGTTCATCACCTTCACAATAACATTACGAAAAATAAAATAAAAATTGCATGTGCAATACTACCAGGAATTGATGAAGATACAAACTTGTGTGTAAAGAGGACAGACAGAGTTTAGTCACCTCCTTCTAGACATCGTAAAGAATATGTATTAAATTTTAAAAAGAGAAGAAAAGTGGAAAAATCAGAAGAGGAAGAGAAAGGCAGTGGAATGAGAGAAGTAAGACTGAACGGAAGATAGGAAAATAAGCCAGGAGGGAGGGAAGGAGGGAGGGAGGGAAAACAGAAGGATGGAAGGAGAGAAGGAAGGAAGGAATGGGTGGAGGAAAGGGAAGAAGGGAAGGAAATCTGACTTTTGACCAGAATCCGCAAGGAGAATACTAAGTTCTGAGGGAAAAGCAAAGTCCTAGAAAGTCAAGGAGCCTCAGTTCATACTCCACCGAGAGAGAACACGCGGTTTGAGGGGCTGGGTTTGGAGACTCTTCAGAACTTCATTGTTAGCTACCAGCTGCCTTCATTTCCTCGCTGTTGAACTCAGCTTCTGATACCTCTCCCTTCCCAATCTGCTGGTAAGGGACACTCCTAGATACCTTTACTCTAATTGAAAAATAGATAACATACCAATAGGTTTAAAAGTAAATGTGTTGATACTATAAGGGGAAAAAAAGGACAAAATCAGATAGAGAAGAATGGAACTGCCATATACAGATGATTGATAGTAAAAACAAAAGTGACAATGAAGCAAGGGCAAAGGTGACAGGCCTGTGTCATCAGGGAGAGGCTTGGAGGTAAACATCCCTTATTTTCACCACAGTTCCCACCTAGATAAACACTTTTGGTTGGAAGAAAATATTCATCTAGCTTTTCAATTTTGTGCAGTTTTCAATGTCAGAAGGAATCTGGATGATTTCTTCTATGACCCAGAAAAACCTTGTATGCCTTCTAAATTGCTTACTTTCTCAAGAGGATAGAACTTCAGGAACAGAGGTTGTAAAGTGCCTCTGGAGATACTCTGCTCACTCATTCCAAGACAGCACTGAGTCCAGGACCTGCATCCAGGAGTCTTTGCCCACCCAGAAAGCAACAAGAAATCATCTCAGCAAGTGTATCAACAGAAAAGAAAGGCATGGATGAATTTTTCTTCCCAAATTATCCTTCAAGAAACAGCCTAGTCAATCAAATACTCAATCAGTTTAAAGCTGGACTTGTCATTACATTAAAAGTGTCATGGAAGCTGGGTAACGTGGCTCACGCCTGTAATTCTAGCTATGCAGGAGGCTCAGATCTGAGGATTGCGATTCAAAGCCAGCCCGGCATGAAAGTCCATGAGACTCTTATCTCCAATTAACTCCCAGAAAATGGGAAAACCAGTAGTGGTGCTGTGGTTCAAGAGCAATAGCCTTGAGCTGAAAAGCTCAGGAACAGTGCCCATGCCCCAAATTCAAGCCCCAGGTCCAAAAATAAACAAACAAACAACAACAAAACCCAAAATGTGTAGTGAAATTGGTGTTGAAAGTATGGAATAAGAATTTATAAATGTATGCACTTCTGGAATTTTAGGGGGACTGGAGCTAGCTTATGTTCTCTTCATTGGATTTTAAAGAATATGCTGGTATTATTCTAACAACCAATCAAAACCTCATTTTAAAAAGTCACCAGGTTTGGTTCTTGTTTGAGCTGCTATTAAGTATTTTTTTCAGACGAGAACTAGTCGTGTTCCTCTTAGCATTATCAAATGTGACTCTAACAACTTTTAATTGTGTACTATTTTAGAATGAAGTATAAGCCATTTTACTTTTTTTTTTTTTTTTTAATGGGCCCTGGGTCTGGAACTCCACCAGGGTGCCCTATCCCTGGCCTGGGCTTTGTCCCTGAGCTCTTTAGCTCAAGGCTATGGCCCTACCCTTGAGCCAAGTCCCACTTCCTGTTTTCTAGAGGTTAATTGGAGATAAGAATGTGAGGTCCTTTTTGTGCCCAGGCTGGTTTTGAACCTTGATCCTCAGATCTCAGCCTCGTAAGTAGCTAGGATTACAGGAGTGAGCCACTGACCTGGCTCATTTTACTAATCTGTAGAGCAACCTAATTACATTGGAGCATGAGCTCTATTTTTAAAAAAATATCTTTACTTACCTCATCTCATTTTACCAAGTGGACCTACACTCCATTTGGCATGCAGTTTTGTTTTGCTAAGTTTATGTTTTTGAAGTAAGCGCAGTCCTTGGGCTTTCTCAAGCCTAGAGCTCCGAGTTCATTTTGGGGGATACTCTTGCTAGCTAGGAGGGATGAGAGTTTATATGAGTGATAAAATTTAGCCTCAAAAGCCATGTGAGGGGCCGGGAGTTTGGCCTAGTGGTTAAAGTGCTAGCCTAGCATGCATGAAGACCTGAGTTCGATTTCTGGCACCACATACATAGAAAAAAAAAGCCGGAAGTGGTGCCTGAGGCTCAAGTGGTAGAGCTCTAGCCTTCAGAAAGTTCAAGGACAGTGCTCAGGCCCTGAGCTCAAGCCCAGGACTGGCAAAAAAAATAAAATAAAAAATAAAAGCCATGTGAAACAAGTTCTCTTTTAAGAAAGAAAAGTTTACTGAGTTTCTCATTTTGCAATATTCCATATTCCTTTTAAATTATAATCACATTTCAACTGTAACATAATTAGAATACACTTGGGTTTGTTAAGTAATTGTTTTACCTTTGATGTCAGAAAGAGATTGAACATTTAATTTCATTTATTTGAACTCAAAATAGTTTTGCAGTCATGTTACCAGAATTCCAAAGTCTAAGAGTTGCTTGAGTTTTATTTTGTCTGTATTTTTCTGTTCCTGTGGTTTCTTGCTTTTCCTTTTTCGTTTGTTTTGTTTTTCCCGTTGAAATAAGGAAAGCTCAGACTCAGAGATATAAATTGAGAGCAAAGGAAGGGAGGATGAGGAAACTAGAATTTGCTTGGCAGGCTAGTGGGAGGGTCCTTTTGTGATGAAATGTTGCATAAATAATGCTGGAGGGGGTCTAAATTCACTGTTGCCATGGAGACCTTTGTGCCTGGCTGAACTCTTCTCTTGAAAGAAGGCAACCACTAAGCTTGTGGTGTCTCTGATGCTTCTTGCTTTGCTTTCTCCTGCACTGTTCTCAAGTGAAAGCAGAAATTAAGCTATGATAATTCGGCACCCTGACTTTTCCCAGGCCATTCTTCCTTTCTCTCTGGGATTGTGGGTGCCTCTCAGATTGCTCTAAATCTTGGTTCTAGGTGGGAGAGGTGGGTGGGCAGGAAGTGTGAACCAGCCTGCACCTTGCCCCAGAGAAGCTGGGCTGAGAAACCCTTCTTCATCTTTGGAACTAGCGGACTTCTTTCCCTAGACCACAGTTTTCAAGTATTTAAGGACCTTATATTTCCAAAGGTAAAAGTGAAAGCTAACGTTGTTTGGTTTTTCAATGCTTTCCATATGCATATTGTTTTGTGATGATTTTAGCTGAAGTTGAAGAGATGTTTAGAAAGCGTTATCAAGACTGATTGTGATCTTACGATTGTCAGCTTATTTAGTGTACATGGAAACTGTGAAAGCCAAGTTAGGGAATTACACAGAAAGGAATTGTATGGATTGGTGTGGCATGTTGCTGTTAACCACTGTGTCTCAGGAATAATTGCTTTTAGTAAAACTTGGTGTTACATACATCTAGTTTAGATTATCTGTGTAAATGTAGCTATGACTATTTGTATATATAACTATTATAATACAGTAAGAATGAAGTAAGAGTTGTTTTGAAAACTGCTCTTTTTTTCTTGCTGTTTAGAATTAAATGAACTAACCCCACCCAAAAAGAATTATTCATAGACACTGTAGGCATAAAGTAGCCCAGCTAACATGGCTATGTAAGGTAACTGTAAGAATCCATCACATCTAATAGCTAACTTGTTGCACTGTGCTGCTTTGCTTGCAGAGATGATTCAGTTCTCAATGTGAATTGTGCCAGAGTACTATAATTGCATGTTTTCATCACACGCAAGGTGACACATATGCATCCTGTTATTGTAGAAATCTCTCTCCATACATGTCTTTCTTTTTTACTTTTATTTGGATAACTTTATTGAATAATTGACCAAGATTTATGATTTCTTGAGTTTGTGTGTACCAACACTTCGTTAAGAAAATATTTGTGATACTTTGGTTAAGAAAGAAATAATTTCAGTGATTTTAGTTTTGGCGTATTTTTTTTAAATAATGCTATTATAAAGGTGCTGTACAAAGGGGTCAGGCAGTGAGTACATTTCCTTTTGGTCCGTGTCACCCCTCTTTCATTCTCTCCCAGTTTGCCCCCTCCCATGTTCCTTCTCCCCCAAGTGGAATAGTTCCTTTCCAGTGTACTGTCCGGTGGGTTTCATGGCAGAATTGGCTTATTCTTGTTCCACCATTTCTGTCCTTGTCCTTCCCCTCCCCAAATCAGATAAACTTATAATCAAGACAAAGGGTACAGAAATCAAGAAAGTAGAGGACAAATTGTCCATATACGGGAATTCTGCATTTGATTATCATATATCCATATATGTATAGAATGCTTTCTCTGTAGAATTCCTCTGAAAATCTTTATTTTTATTACTCACATTCTCTTGATTTATCCTGAGTGCAGATCTCTATGCTTGCTGTGTTTTGCCATTGAAAATATGGAAGATTTTAAAACTTTAAACTGAAATGGCTTCAAATAGGTTATAGTAATGACAGAATATGATTTTTAACTTCATTTTGTCCATCATAAGGTATGACTTCTACTTGGTGCATATTATTTAAAATTTACTATCTTATTAAATTAATATGCTGTTTTCATAATAATCACAATAACTTAAATTTTATTTTTCATCAGAAACCTACTGTCATATGTTTTAGTATTTGAGTTGCCTAACTATGTATAGACTTTTATCAGAGAACCTTAACATGGAAAGAGTGCATATACTCTGAGAGCTTCTTTTACTAAATATCTCATTTATAGTCATTTAAAGTAAAAATATGTGTTACAAATTAAAGGTAAGAAATCTTTTCATGATTTTTAATAAATTAAATCTCAGTTTATGAATTAAGAACACTGATTTCAGAAAACCATGACCTTTGAAAATAAATTTACAGTTTTATCTTTATTCAGTATTCCTAGACAAATATGTTACTTAAATCTTTGATTAATTTATTTATAAACTTAACTTTTAACCTTTATATATTTAATTCTACTTTTACTCGAAAATTAAAGATTTAAAGGATTTAAAATCTTCAGATTGTATGACACAATGTGTGTGTTATTCAAATAAATGTTTTTGTTTTTTGGGTTTTTTTCTTGGCCAGTCCTGGGGCTTGAGCTCAGGACCTGAGCATTGTCCTTGAGTTTTCTCAAAGCTAGAGCTCTATCACTTGAGCAGCAGCACCACTTCCAGCTTTTTCTCTGTATGTGGTACCAAAGAATGGAACATGCTAGGCAAGCATTTTACCACTAAGCCAAACTCCCTGCCCCTCCAAATAGTTTTTCTAATAGTAATTATTACCCTACATCACAAAATAAAAACCTTGTATATGAAAAGAAAACTTGAAATAATTTTAAAGTGGAAAAGATCCAAGGTGTTTATATCAGATGGATAGAACTAAGGGCATACTAAATACATGCTTGGGCAGGGTTAAACCAAAAAAGAGATTTAGAAGGAAAATAACATTGATTTCCATATGCCAAGTTGTAAAGTGCTTACTTGGGCTATCTGTTGGTGAGTGTTATCCACACAATTGAGAAAAAGAGAAAAAAAATGATTCACTCAGCGATAGCTCATATGGTGCCACTCTGCTGACTTGGGTAATCATTCCTGACAGGTAATCCCTTGTGCATTGTATTAGGAATGTTGGTATATGTCATCACTGGGTAGATTTAGGTTTACACTGGTACCTTTTATAGTCCTTACATTTTATAAAATCTTGTGTTCAACACATGATTTTTAATTCCTTCTTCTGGACTAAACGTAGTAATAAGTGGTAAGAACAAAACTGAGAAACTTAGTTCCTGGGCTTCCAGAATGAACCTGTCCAGTAGGGGTGCAGGCAAGAGAACCAGAAATGGATATGGTAAAGTTACTGCTGTCGTGGCAACAGGGCTAAGACCATCAGCAGGTGTTGGTTGACTTGGTGCTTTTGTTTGTTTTCCTGCTAGTTCTAAAGCTTGAACTGAGGGCCTGGATACTCTCCCTTAGATCTTTTGGTAAAGGTTGGTGCTCTACCACTTGAACCACTGTTCCACATCTGGCTTTTTGGTGCTTCAGGATAAGCATCTCCTGGACTTTCCCACCAGGACTGGATTTCAACTGGGAGCTCTAGATCTCAGCTTCCTGAGTAGCTAGGATTGTAGACCTATAGCACTAGAGCTTGGTTTGATCATAGTATATGTTTATTTCATGCTCTATATCTAACTGAGATGAAGAAAGATTAGTGATGTGTATAGAAGAAAGTGTATAAAAATAATCATTATTTCCAGACAGTAGGCAAAGAAATCCTTCAATAATACAAATTCTATCATGGAGCTACTATAGTCAAATAAGTGTCCTTAGTGTAATCAGTAAGGGGTGTTTGATTTTTCCCCCTGCCATCTCCTCCTCCTCCACATCTGCTGAGATTCTTACCCTGTCCTCACTTCCTCTAGCACAGGAAACTGCTTGGCAAGTGCCCACTCCCAGCTCCCAGCCCTCACCCTTGTTGCTCGTTTGGATTTGAGGCAGTTCGCTTCCCATCCAGTCTCTGCTCTCACACTTACTGGTCTTGGATACATGTCTGCCTCATTTCCTTATTGTTTCTGATCTTCAATAAAACATTAATGCATGCCAGGTACTAAGTAGTTCTTGGTGGTCCTATTTAAACTCACTGTCTTTTTACCCTGAACATCTGTACGGCAGGTGTTATGCAGTATAATCTGTCCATTCATCTTGGGGTTTTTTTTTTCCCCTCTAGAATGTAAACTCTGTGAGGGAAGGAACTTCTGTCAGATTTTGCTCATGGAAGCATACCTAGCTCCTGCATGTAGATTTGTAAAAATAATACAACAGTGCACACCAATACTCTGTCTTCAGAGGGAGAGAAATGGCCACTGGCGGGCAGCAGATTTATAGGCTGGTGCCTCTGTGGCTGTTTGCATCATGGGAGAGTGGGAGCTGAGAAATTCCCATCCTCGCTCCAGGATGTCAGATGGATGGTTCCAGACACTCCTGACTCCTTTCTCCTTTCCAAGGCATTTTAAGATGTTTCCTCAAGTTTGCCTTTTCTACTCCAAAATGCATGGCTGCCACTCTGATGCCTCATGTCTCCTTTGTAAAGAGGTGATCTCTTTCTGGTTTTGTTTGTTTTGTGTTAGTACTGTACCAGGATTGCACTTGCTAGAATACCACTTGAACCATGCCCACGGCCTATTTTTTTGATAGGTTCTTGTGCATTTTTGCCCAGGGCTGCCTTGGACCTAATTCCTCCTGCATCCATCTTTCTTATGGTTGTGCTTACGTGTGTGTGCCAGCAACGCAAAACTCTGATTTTTCAATCTTTGGAGGCCCCCAAATCATTTAACATGTCCACACAACTAGGTCTGAAAGCTCATGCCTGTTATCTAAGCTCTTGGAAGGAGAAACTAAGAGGATCACAATTTGAAGCCAGCAAAGTGCAAACCATAGCAAGATTCCCAAGTCCACGAACAAGGCATCCTCATCTCACTAGTCCCAGCGGTGTGGGAGGCATAGGTAGGAGAGTCAATAACAAACCAAAAAGATCTGGCATGGTGTGAGTGGTAAAGCACCTGCCTAACAATTGCAAAACCCTGAGTTCAAACCCCATGACCACCACAGAGAGAAAAGAACACATAATTGAACTGTTTATTTGTATCTCTAATCTCTACTAGTAGAAAAGTGATGTAATGGCCTGGGTTATTTGTGTGACCATACTCACGAGCTGCTTTGTTAACGTTCTTCTTGAAGAAAAATCCTTTGAATCCTAGCAGTGTACTTGATCGATGCACATCCTGTTTGTGGTGCCATTGATTTTCTCATCTGAACTGCCTGTACCTGGAAAGCACAATAATTGCTCTATTTTTGTTATTTGTGGATGAGTTCATCTGACTCTATTGCATCAAGTCCATACTGTATTTGATAACTCTAATCAAATTCAACACATGGCGCGGGTGTGTGTGTGTGTGTGTGTGTGTGTGTGTGTGTGTATTCACATACTAATGACCTCTGTCTCAGCTTTATTCCCCAAGCTGGTCCTCCATCCCTTAAGCCACTCCACTTCTGGGTTTTTTGATGATCAGTTGGAATTAAAAGTCTATGGACTTTCTTCCCAGGTTAGCTTTACTCCAGGACCCTCGGAGTAGCTAAGATTCCAAGTGTGAGCCACTGTGACCAGGCTGATTTTCAAAAATGATCTGGCAGCTCTTAGGAATTTGATAGACAAGGTACCGTGCCTAATTATATATTTCCCTTTTGTAGCATGCAAGTATTCTTTAGCTATGAGACTTACATTCTCTTAAAATAAAATTTAAAAAGTTGAGTCAAAATGTGACCTCCAGTGGTATAGCTACTTTTAAATGTTGGTCACCTGTCTGATTGTTGTAGTATGTAAAGCCAGTTGAATTTAGCGGCATTCTCTGCCCTGAAGGTTTCAGCTGCTGTTTTGTTGATATGATGTAATTCTGGAGTGCATGTTCCTTTATGGGCAGAACATTCTTTTATTGCACGGACTCCATGGAAATTATGGTTGCCCTCTTCCTGAATAACATGTGCTTCACTTTCTTCCAAGCCCTGTACCCTGTACCAATTTCTGGTAATTTTCATCAGTTTTAATGGTGTTTCCTCCAGAGATACTATATTCAGTGTTGAAATGTTAGATATAATTAAATTTGCTTGCTGTGTTTGGGGATTCATGACATATATGTTGTCATGGAGTAATTTTGCCACAAAGTAGAGACCATACCTACAGAGGACAGTGGAAGGAATTAAAGAAGGGGACTTGTGGTTAACTGTGGGGATGTGTTTCTAGAATTGCTATCCTCTGGTGAATTTCAATTTGGTGCTTCTTTGGTGCTTCTTTGGTTCTGGTTGCTGGCACTAGCACTGTGGCCTAGTTCTGTCTAAGACCTGACATTACTTTGCAGACTCAAGTACATTTGAGCATGTATTTGGCAGATCTAGTGCATGTGCATTGGCAAGATGCCACTGGCTTTTTTTCCCCCCATTTGGGAACTTATCTCTGCATATGTAGAACTGAAGAGAAAAATTACATTTTCCTGCATCTAAAAATTTGCAATCCAACCCCTCTTTTCTTATTGTATTTTATTGTCAGGATAATGTATAGAGGGATTACAGTTACATTTGTCCTTAGGTCATTAGGACATTACTTCTCAAAACTTCATACCCTTTATGTTTTTTTGTCCCCTTCCCCTCCCCCACCCCTTCCAATCATCTTGTTTTCCCCCTTCCCTCCCCTATTTCAAATAAACATATCTACAGTATAGCAGGTAACAAAGTCAGATACAGTAACCACATAAGATTAACCAAGAAGAAAAAAAGAAATAACCTCACATAGTACATTAAACACAATAATCACAAAGATAAACCTCTTGTTTCCATATCCTAGAGTTCATTTCATTTAGTCTCATCCTATATAACCATATATACCTAGCTTCTGAGCTGTTGTTCTGGTTAGCCACTGTTTGTCACTAACCTTCTAAGGGCTATGTGTTAGTCTCCTGTGCTAGAAGGAGGCGACCTTTAGCTGATCACAGGGCTAAATTAGTGCAAGATCTTGAACCAGCTGCTCAATGGCTGTACTCACCCTGTTTCACCAGTATCTGCTGCCTGTCCACATACTCTCCGCTTTGCCTCCTTTCATCTTGGCTGAGCTCAGCCGTTCCAGGTCTTCCCCTATGACTGCTGACACCAGCCTCTCATCTGTATGTTCTGGGGGCTTGGTGCTAGGGATCAGGGCTACCTGAACTGCTCACGCAGACTTCTCAGGGCAGCTGTTATATTAGTGCAGCTTTCTGACTTGCTCTCAAAATCTGAGGCAAGAAATGTGCATTTCTAGATTTCTGTTTTGGTTTTGCCCTTTCTTTCCTTCTTTATTGGGGTGATGTATTTTGAGAAGAAGTAATGAGTTAGAATTAGGCAAAACCTTAGTATTCCTGTGTGTTTGTTTTTCCTCTTTCCTTTTCCTTCCTTCCTTCCTTCTTTCTTTTTCTATTTCTCCCTTTCTATTTCTCCCTGCTTGTTCTGGGACTGGGCACTGTCCTTGAGATATTTTTGCTCAAAACTAGCACTCTGGCACTTCAGCCACAGCTCCACTTCATATTTAGTGGTGGTTTTCCTTCTTGGTGGTGGTTTTCCTTCTTGGTGGTGTTTTTCCTTCTTGGTGGTGGCTTTCATCCTTGGTGGTTATCTGGAGATGAGAGTTTTGTGGATATCGCTACTGAGACTGGCGTCAAACCAAGATCCTCAGATGTCAGCTTCCTGAGTAGCTAAGATGACAAGCTTTTTTCTGCTTTCGTTCTACATGGCCTTTAAAGCTTCATCGTCTAGTCATTGAAACCTCCTGCTGCATCTCAGTTTCGATAACAGAGAATGGAACCCTCAAATGCCATCATGCTTTATGAATGAACAGGATTGCATTGTGTGTGCTATAGGGTTTTCCCTTGGGGGGCTGGGAGACCAGCCTTCAGCTGTGAAGTACAGCAGATTGCTAAGGTCAGACCCTACCTGAGCTGCTGGCAGCCCACGCAAGTCTCAGACCCAGCACTCTACACTCTATTTAATTTCTCAAGTGTAGACTTATTTTCTTTGCCAGTCCTGGGCTTAGGTTCAGGGCCAGAGCACTGTCCTTGGGTTTTCTCAAGGCTAGAGCTCTATTACTTGAGCCACAGCACCACTTCTGGCTTTTTTCTATGTATGTGGTACCATGGAATCAAATCCGGGGCTTTGTGCATGCTAGGCAAGCACTCTACCACTAGGGCAAACTCCCGGCCCTCAAGAGTAGACTTTTGAGGAAGAACATATACTCATTTGTTTGTACATGAGATAATTTTGACAATAAGAAAAACACAATTTTATAAAAGATGAGAACAATGCACTTACTTTGTTCAACCTTGATCTCCAAACCCTACGTGCCCTCTACTTCAGAGGCAACTACTTCCCCCAAACAACTAAATGGCACATTTCTGTATGCTGCAGAAAAAGGAACAGTTGTCAGGGACGGTCCAAAATTTGCAAATGAGCAGTATCACCAGCCTTTGTGCAGGCAGAGCCCCAGTGCAACAATGCTGGCCTAACAGTATGGTCCCTATAGCCATGGAACACTACCCGCAGTGTGACCTCAGAGGCCCATGCATTTATGTGTCCCTTTGAATTCCCTCTATAGTGAATCACCAGTACGTAAATGGATAATGACCATTGAGCTATGCCTTTTCTACTCTAAACTATGATCAAATAATTGAACTAATTTCTTCATAATGAACTCATAGGGTTTTCAGATTATAGAGCACTAAGAAAATATACATATTTTTCATTCACAGTCTTCAAGAACACCTGATACTAAAGCAATGTGAAACAAAAATAAAAAGATGCTAGATGTTGTGGCTTATCCGGTAATTCTTGCTACTCAGAAGGAAGAAATGAGAGGATCATGGTTCTAGGCCAGCCTGGTCTAAAAGTTAACAAGACCCAATTGTGCCTGTCATCTGAACTGTGAAGGAAGCATAAATAGGAAGATCAAAACTTTGGCCAGGTTGGGTCCATCCTAGATATTGATATATGATTCAAGTAGTTTCATTACCTCCTTAGGAAGGCGCTGTGGGTGAAAGCAAGAATCGCAGAATGAGGGATAAAACCTAGAGAGCCATGTGCATTCTTATTTTTAGTTCAAAGGTGGCAACTTTTTGTTAACAGGCTAGCTTAAAAAAAGTTCTTCAATCTTAGTTGACTTTAGACTTTGACTGAGAAAATTCTTTGAAAATTTAGGAATGTAAATGTAATCTTCCATTACATTCCTAGAAGTGCAGTTTCTAAGGTGTATGACAAGGCATGGATGTTAAGTACTTGGAATTTTTAATAACATCTAGTGTCTATAGAATGTTGGAGTGTTACGAACTTGGGAAAGAGCTGGCAGCAAGCAATCAAGGGGACAGGAAGTTTTCAGAAGGGACTGACCCCCCTCAACCATGCATGCAAAGTCCTCTGCTCCAATCACAGAGATGTAGCTTGGAAACTGTACATAGTATTTTCAACTAGGGAAAGAGTCTCTGCGGTATATTGGTGAAACAAATGACAGACCACAAAGGGAGTCAGATTCGAATCAATTATTAGGTTTTTAATAAGAAGGCATGTTATTTTGATGGCTTGACCTCGTTTAACGGAATGCCATGCACTTGAGTTTGTTGTGCCGTTTATAGGGTGTATCACTTGGGCACTGCCCAGGAGGTTGATTCTCAAGGATAAGAACTATCGGAGCTCCTTAACACACTTTCATGAGATGTTTGAAGCATGGTGTCTAGGTGGATTGCTTAGTACTGAGTAAAGTTTGGCTGGGTGAAAATCTTTTTAAAGAGCAGCTGGGTTGTATGCCTCACCCTTTTCTGCAAGCAAGATATCTGGAGGTGTCCAAATTTTAAGACACCTCAGGGAGGAGTTTAGTGGTGTAACTCCTTTGAACAACTAAGGAAGAGTTTAATAAATGAATACCAGGAAGCTGAAATATGGTTTGCCTGGGTTGTGGGAGGCAAAGGGAGTGAGTCAGACGTATTGGTAAGAAAAGTCATTATACAGTTATTATGTTCAATATACATATGTAATTATGGTCCTATGAATTGAATATGAAGGTATGGATGGGACAGGGAAATCTGGGAAACAATGGAAAAGGTAACTCACCAAGATACTTCTCTTTCTACAAATAAAAAAACATTAATGCGTTTTTTCCCACTAAAGTAGCAAAGCTTTAAGGCAGGAAAAGGAGAGTTAAATTATTGCCCTAAACATTTATTTATTCATACAGTACATAAGACTCAATAGAAAATACTTTTAACTATAAAATATGGTTTAATTTATCTATCAAGTAAAGGGTTAACCAATATTTTGTTCTTCCGCTTCCTCATCTGCAAGACAGAAGTAACAGTTATGATCGTGATTAAGTGTTTACCGAGTCCCCCAAAATGATTCCTGAGACTTGGGAAAAGGACATTGCTTTCCTCCCCTCCCCCACTGGGATACTTTTATTTATTTATTTTTTATATTGTCGGGGTAATGTATAGAGGGGTTACAGTTACATTCCCCAGGTAGTAGGTGTATTACTTCTCACACAATGATACCCCTTCTTGTGTTTTTGTGGGACAAAAATTGGGATGTTTGGGGGGTAAGTAGCCTTATTAAAATAGAAACGTTCTTCATTCTGAGTGAAGTAAGTTTCAATCAAGTCCTTTCACTTGACCACATACCAGTCTTGCTGTTTATTAGGTGCACATGGCTTCTTGACCATTTAATTTCTGACTAGAATACTGCTTTTTGCACTTGAATCCGGAGGGAGAGGAGGTGTTTGGGAGGACACTGGCCTCATATCTCACATTTACTTTTCCATCCTCACCCATTGCCCCTGGGAAGCTAATGCCAGTCAGACTTGCATTCCCTAGTGGGTCAAATTTCACTTGCTGGAAATTTTAGTACACATTTCCAGAGAACACAAGGATAATTAGGCTGTTCCTAAAAAGGCATAAACAAAATATTGGCTAAGCACAGACAGATGTTGAGGTTATACTTTGTACATGAATTCATGTACTTGAATTCACTTTAACGGCATTGAGCTTATGGTGGAGGAGCTTACAGCTCGTTATAACTAAGTTGTTATGGGATGCTAATTTGCTAAGAGCTGCTGTATCATGAGCTAGCCCAACCACCTTGATGGGTCTCCTGGCAGTTAATATGGATTAAATGTGAGTCTTTTATTTTTCCCCCTGTGATCTCACGTAATGCCATTAGCTTGTCTACGGTGTGACAAATGCCATGTACAGGGAACATCTGCTACACTGTTCCTTATGACTGAAATAAGCTGCAGACCTGATGATGCCATTCCAGTAAGGCATTTCATATACTGGGGCGAGGTGGAAGGCTGACGACTGTGGAAAGGACTCATTGGTCACAGTTCATTTTTCTCCCACATCCACTCCTCAGAGTGGTACATTCACCATCCCTATATTACAAGTTGTTGTTTGCTTAGGAAGGAGCAAATGTGGATGTATGCCTCGTTAGACTGCCTCATTTATTCCCAGCAGAGGAATTTTCAAAAGAAAAAAAAACTTATCAAAGGGAAAAGAGACTAAACCCTCACAGCTTGAAGATAGGTTGAAATTCTGCCTTTTGAAGTTGATCTGAGAATAGATCATACTGAAATGTTCAAACTATAAACGTACTTTAGTAAAGAGACTTAGGAAAAACTCATATGCACAGCATAGTAAGAAATGAACAATAAATCAGATTTCATTGTCCCATTTGGATTTCAACATACTCATATAAGACTGTTCATGTTTTGACTGTTACTTTCCAAGTGGTGAGAAATTTCACAGATGAAATGCAAAAGTCTACGCATATATGCTTATCAAATCACTTATCAAGAATAGTTTTTTTAAAAAACCTATGGGCTGACATTGTAATTTTTCGGCTATATCACTGACAATACACGTAAATTATTGACTGAACTTTCTTGATTGCTAGTTCAACTCCTCTTTAGACTAATGGATCACATGGCATACTTGAAACCTCTGGTGATTGTGAAGATAAAAATGAGTAGCCATATGATTGTTATAATACAAGTAGTAAGAGTATTTGTTTTTAAACAAAGGGGGTTTGATAATAGTGACTCCTGATGTCAGCTTTGTGGTCACCACTGAATGTCACCTGTGACTCTAACAACTTAAACCCATTCTATTGTCAGTGAGGCAAAGTGGCTCTGAAACATGGGTTAAGACAATGGAGGGACAAGATTGTCAAGAGCACACGGAACACAGAAGGAAATGAGACTATGTTCTTCTAAGAACCAATAGCTCTCTGTTGAATTTACTATGCCAGTCGGTTTTACTTTGTCCATCAGGATACAGTATCAGGAAACTTGGCAGTAACCAGGGAAATAAAGGGACAGATAAACTAATGCCTCTGTGGTGGTGTAGTATATAATCCACAGTTACCCTGTCAATCCTGAGCTATTAGAAAGTGACTGATGATATTAGCAGTTTTATCATCAGTAACACAAAGGTGTTCACTACCGTTTATGAGGATTGTTTAAACCTTAGTGTATAGAAGTAAGAGACATGGGACATCACATCCAATAAAGAGGACAGATGTTGAATATTAATCTTTTACCTGAGTCAAACTTCTAATTTCCCCAACTCTTACTTTGCTGGTCAGTTGGAATCTATAGTCCAATTGAACTAAACTCTAATTACATTCTGAATCACATTCCCACACGTCCCCCGTTATTTCCTACTATTTCCCTATCTGTGGTACTTTGTCCTTCACCCTTTCAGATGGCCAGATGGTGACTTTTCATTGTGTTTCTTCCATGCTTTCACGCGTGCTGGGCATTACCTTTCAACTCTTCCTTCTCTACTTCTATCTTCCTTGATAACATGTGGTCTTTAAAATCCATTTGTGTCTCACCCAACACAGTTCAGTGTGCTACTTTATATTCAAGTCAGTGTTGCACAAATATTACTTGCTTTAAAACTGTCAAAAGAATCATACATGAATTAATTTGGCACTAGTGTCTCCTCTGTATCATCCAGAACTTGAAAACTTTTCACATAAATATCTATTGTCCTGATATTGGTTTATTTGTTTAGCAGATACTATTGGCCTACGGAGAAGCTGGAGAACAGAATGAAGATGATAGCATGTTTTGCCTTAAAATAAAATGTGATAATTCTAAAAATGATTAGAACTTGTGATTTCCTACCAAGCCAGTAACCATGAAAAGTTCATACCCATGTATGGTTGCTGTTAAGGAGAAAAGTGGTTTCTTTGATATTTCATTTATGTAATTCATAAAAGAAAAACATTTTGTATGGTGACTCTGAAGAGAATTTTGGCATCATTGCATTTTGGAGACAATATTTTCATTTCCTATGATAAACTAAGGGTACTGTCTGGGAATTATGTAGCCACCAAAAGACAAAGACATTTCCTAGTCACAAAATATTAAGACAACTTTCTAACAACGAAAGCTACTAGTGAAATTCATTAGGGAACTTTCGATCAAGAAGGGGGGAAATTATGGGAAAATGGAAATCATAATCACTGAAATGCCAATTCAACAATTGAGTTCAATTGTTCACAGTTTAGAATGGGGAGTCTGAAGGTTGTGTCAATAGAAGTAACATTTCACGACTAGCCGCATCACATTTAGTGAATACCTTCTGTACTGGGTGAAAAAAAGGTGATAAGCAATTCTTGGTCTCTGCTACTGGCTCGTACATATTGTGTAAAAATGAAGCTAGGCATATAATTAAAAACAACAACATATCTGTAGTGCTGTGATGGTCATGATGAGTTTTTTCCCAGGCAAGTGTGATGATGGGATAGGAAATGCACTCCTGCAGATCAAGTGGTAGTGAACCAAAGCAGAGTTGAGATTCAATAGCAGAACATCAAAGGGCAAAGATGTTTCCCCTAGACTTATAGAACAGGGAAATTTGGGGAAGATAACTTGACTATTTGAAGCAATGGATGTAGAGTAAGCACATGCAAAGTACTTTCGAGAGAAGGGGAGGTGCTGGCTTTGACGGAGGCTAGAGCTCCGGTTCTTCCTCTGCATTGGCTATGGGAAGGCCGCCTCCCCACTGCAGTAGGCTGGGGCACTGGAGCAATGCCTCCTCCTCCGCTTTGCCCACGTTGACTGAACCTGCATTTGTCAGTGTGCCTTGTAAAAGTTAAGGCCCATCATTAGAAGGAAATCTTTCCATTGTAGCGTGAATTAGAGCATTACAGGAAGTATAATCTTCCTATGGTTGGACATCATTCTAGCATTTCATTTCCAGGCCAATGTGGAAAATGGCAAAGAGAACGTAAAATGATGAGCCTTACTTCATCCTCATTAAAGAAATGTACGCGTGTTATTCTGTCTGTGTTGTGTTTGGGTCTCTGTGTAGCGTTTATTAGAGGTCTAGTAGAGGACATAAGATTATGAATTTGTACTCTCAGCCCAGCTAGCTCCAATTCTGGAAAGGTTTATCCAACAAAATCGCTGCCTTATTGGATTAATGTGCAGAATAAGTGAAGTATTTAAAGCATCTATCTAGCTCATGTAGTTTCTTGACTATCTACTCATCCATACATTTGTCATTTGTTGAGTGCAAATTCTACTAGGTGAGAAGAAGGTAATTATACCTTGAACTCTACCAGCAGAAACCATATCTCATAGAGAAGACAGGCATACAATTAAGTGAACTTGTCAAATTGTAGGATGACTTATGGTCATTGTCTTTCTAGAGGCTTTAGATGATGGTAAGTAAATACTTAAAATGCTGTCATTTTATATGCTATTATTCTAAGTATGGTAGACAATCCCAAGCACGGATGTATGTAAAATTCATTGAAAATGTGCTTTTGAAAATGTGCATTTATCGTATATACGTTGTTATATGTCATGTGTATTAATTTTTTCTGGAGATTATTTTTGAGGTAACTGACCCCCTAGTATGGCAATGCTCTTAAGCTTTTAATCAAACCTAATAGAATTTCACACCATCCTAAATTACCAATGTGATTTTCTTCAATTCCTGGTACCCTATCTTTCAAGTCAATTAAGTGACATGTTTTGGTTGGCTAACGTCCTTTGGCAACATAAAGTGACAGAACAAAGTGGAATGGATGCTGAAGAATGAAGAACGTGGTAATAAAAGGATGTTTTGCTATGTTTTCTTGAACCTGTTTCTAGAAAGGTGATTGTGAGTCTGTTTCGTATTGCTGATTGCTGTCATCTACTGTCTTGCTAGGTGACCCAGAATGACACCGTGGCTGTTTAAAACATTAGTCTGTCAGTTTTGTAAACTTGCGTGGGCAGCTCTTTGCCATAGTTTTTGACTCACTAATGAGGTCTACACAACTTCACAGCTGACAGTGATTTGTTCGTACCATCTTGACATTATGGTTTGTTCTTCCCAGCTTTGTTGGACACCTTGCTTTGGGCCTCCTATTATTACCCTGTCATCTTACCACCTTCCCTTCAGACTTGGCTGGCAATGTGTCTCGGTGGGATGGAATTAACAGCACCAAGAGGTGTGGCTTTGGAGTGAGCTCATTCATGTGAAAGAGGACTTAGCAGTGATGTGAGGGACAAGGTCACCCAGGCTTGTTCTGTGTTCCGGTCCTTGATGGATACAAATGAGGGACACGGGAGTGACGGCTGAGTTCTGCAGTGGAAATCTGTGTTGGAAAAGCCATAGACCTGTGATATGGAGCTTTCCCACATGGAAAAGTTTGGACTAACTTCCAAGGGGAAGGGTTAGACAGCAGTACTGACCTCCTGACCTTGGTGCATTTGAGCAGTCATTATGCTCCAGGGGGTAGTTACTATCAGACACCCTGAAATCAATACCCAAAGATTGAAGAGACATAGACGTAGCTCTTCATTTTCTCTTATTGTTTTGTATAGCTAACTTGATGGTGTTACCACTGGTGCTTCTAAGAACCAGTTCTCATCTGCAAACAGAAGGAACAGGAATGGACTGGGAACAGAGAGAAGAATAGTGGGGAAGTAAAGATATAGGGAATCTCAGGGGATATGAGATCCAGTAGATGTGGGGACTAGGAGGCAATGAGCTATCTCAGGCCAGGAGGAAGAAATAGGCCAGGATAGAGGCATGATGTATATCAGGAGAACTCACTAAAAATTATGTATTAGAAACACACACACACACACACACACACACACACACACACACACACACTAGCATGTTCAGACCTCGTATAGATAGGTTAAGACATCAATCCCCCAAAAGAGGTGTTATTACCATGCTCTTCTGCAGATAGTAGGCCTGTGGAACAATTTCTTTCTCATGAATTTGCTTAGATATAAACCCAAATTCTAGAGGACAAAGCAGAAAAGTTGGGTTAATCTTGAAATATCCATGTTGAAGTGTTTTTTTTATGTCTTATAAACCAGAATCATAATTAGTCCCCTGGAGTGGGATGCATTTATTTGGAAATTGCACAGGAAGCAACCTGTATGAATCAGAGGTGTTTAACTCCGAGGGCTCAGCAGACAGTACAAAAGCCAGGGATGTTTTAGCCTCCTCTCCCCAACATGGCATTCTTGCTTTGCAGATCCCAAGTTCTTCTAATCACTTCTACTCTAAGAAGGTGCATTGAATCCTAATAACCCCATCATCCTAGCCCAAATGTCAGTGTGACATTTTCAAGGGGATACAAGCCCATAAACACAGGTGGAGATGGATAAAGAATCATATTTCACATGGTTTAAGAAGGTATTGATGATTCAAGCTAATTAAATTACTCTGAAGAAAACAACAGAGCAGCCGAACTTTCGGTGAGATGAGCACATGCCATCAAGTGTTTAACTGCCACCAGTGCATGGGCACTGGAAAATTCATGTCCTACAACTTCAAGGCAATGGGTGAGGAAGGCGTTAAATGACCCACCACGCCCAAGCAACTGCAGTTCTGCATCTTGGGAAGGGTGGAATCCAAAGCAGCCTTGAGGAAGGCATGTGGGGTTAGGATGCACATTGTGCAGAACAGCCCTGGCCAGAGAACCTGCTTAGATACCAGTCAGATCTCACCACCCCAATCACGAGGTGTTTATTCTTTCGGGACAGTGAAATTAAATGACCCCAACACTTAAGATTTTAGAGTGGCTGGGCACAGGTGGTTCACTCCTAGCTACTCAGATTTGAGGATCTGAGGATCAGGGTTTAAAGCCAGCCTGGGCAGAAAAGTGTGTGAGGCTTGGAAAAAGCCAGACGTAGTGCTGTGCCCCAAGTGTGGTAGAGTGCTAGCCTTGAGCACAGAAAGGCTCAAGGACAGGAAGAGGCACCATGGCTCAAGGGGTTGGGTGATAGCCTTGAGCTGCAGAGCTCAGGGAAAACACCCAGGCCCAGAGTTCAAGTCCCAAGACTAACAAAATAACAAGGCTCAGACCCTTAGTTCAAGCCCCAGAACTGGAGAGAGGGGGGGGAGGAGGGGAGCTTAGAGTAGCATGTTGAATAACCAAAACCTACTGAAACTTTGGTTTTATTTCTATTTTCTAATTATTTTTAGTAGTTGTACAAAAGGATTTTTTTTTTGTTCAACGCATCAGTTTGTGAGTCTACTACTGTCTTCTACATGGGTGTCTCTAGTCGTGCCAAGAAATGCTCCTGAATACAACCAGCCAAGAAGCCCCCCTCTTATCACCCTCCTCAGTATGTGATAGCCAGACAACCGGAGATATTTTTGAAAGAGTCCGTTCCATAAGAGACAGGTTCTAAAATGAACGAACATTACCACGAAATAAGAACTCTATAGAGAGAAAGGAAGAAAAACAACAGCAGCCTTGATGTCAAGGGAAGAGAAAAGAGATGACTTCAAATTGTAGATGCTAATTAAAAGGAAGATTCAGAGAACACAATCTGGCTCGTAGAAATTAAAAGCCCAATAGTGTCAACAAATATCTCATTCAAGACTCACATAATTGAATTGAGGCAACTTTACAGAAAATAGAGTCGATGGCAGAGTAGAAAGTAAAGAAAAATGAAGAGATGAGTTTGCATACAGATGTAGATATTAACATGTCCATAATTAGAGGGAAAAGGTCAAAAGTAAGATAGTGAAAAATGAGTAGAATGATTTCTTTAAAATTAAATTCAGGTGAGAACAGGCAAATCTGGGGAAATTTTTATCCTTTGACCAACTTCTCCCATGCTATACCATTGATTTTTCATTCTGCATCCATGAGTTAAAATATCTTCAGCTTCACAGGAAGGTAGCATCAAAGTAGTGACTCTGATGCCTGGTTTAATTCACTTCATATTCATTTATATTTTTACAAATAACAGACTTTCCTGCTTTAAGGCTGAATTTGTCCCCTTGTACGTACATCCCACCGAGCAGTTTCTTTCTCATGTCAGTTGACTCACCAGGAGGAACAAGCTGATGTTCAGGTATCAGGGAGGAGAATTCCCAAGCCTTCTTCAGCATGCTTGCAAGTATCACATCCATGGTTTTCCTGCTCTTTGTCTTCATGTCTGCCACAACTCCAAAGACTTGAAGTTTGCTCAGCACTTTGCCTCTGTCTTTTTGTAGACGGACACACAAAAAAAAATTGTTTTGTGGGTCATTGGGCTTGAACACTGCGCCTGGCCGTTGTCCCTGAGCTCAGGATTACAGAAATGAGCCCAGAATATTTTTTAATTTCTATAGGACAGGAGACTGTCCATGTATTCATCCATACACATGATTTCATAATGTGAGCTTGATTTTATAGCTACTTTCCTACTCCATTTTCTCTATTTTCTGCTTTTTGTATCTCTTCTTCAACTTTCCAGATTGGTAAAAAAAAAAATCATGTAAAATCTATTTTACTTAAATCATTACTCAATCTAAATGTTTACCTTCCTCAGATCAGCTTGTAACCATTCCAACTGATCCACACCACTGTGCTAAGTAAAATACTTTAATAAAATATTTAGTGGAGGGATTAGTCAAACTATGAGTTTTCTGATTTTAGTTTTCATACTGAGTTAGCTAACCCTCTCTCAGGAGACCTTGCATGTCTTTACCCAATTGGAAACATTTAATAAACTGAATTTAATTAAGGCAAATAAATTATTAATCTATGCTCTTTAGGACCAATATAAAACTTTATGGTAATTCTTGTCATAAAAATCTTAATGTCTTATATGACTCAGGGATGTGCTATTCAAGGAAAGAAATGGCTTATTCTGTCTTCTAGTAAATTTTAATGAACTTTGGCCTCAGATTTTATACATTTATGAATGTTTGAGGTATCTAAGACTATATAATTTCCATGTAGTATAGAAGCCTGAAGCGTAGCATTGCCTTATCCTTTCTTAAAGCTTTCCTTCCTGCTGATGACATGTCTCAGTCTCCCTCTGCTCTTGGTTTCCAGAACTTCCAGGCACCTCAGGACAGCCTCTGAGTCACATGCTCCTAGCCTGATTCTCCTCATGAGTCCTCCACTAAGAAGAGCTAAGAGAAAGCCACCCATTGGTTTTTCCACATAAAATATTCTATATTTCCTCTCTTCCAAAGTCTCTTCTACTCTCCCAATCTAGGCAGCCTTTAAATATCTATCCTTGCTCCTCTTGAATGTAGCCTTACTTTCAATGAATTCAGTGCTGCATTTTCATGTATAACCAGTATTACACATTACGCTAAATATCTCCATATTACTAGAAGAAAAAAAAGCACAGAAAAGAGGCAAAAGAGTGATTCAACACCAGCATAGGTTTATGCGCAGGGAAATGTCCGGAGGGCATCTCCAGCCAAGTTCTATAGCCCACCACGGTAGTCTAACAAAAAGGTTAGTGGAAGGGCATGAAGGAAGGAGACTGACTGGCCACAGAGTATGAAGAAGGGGAAGAGGAATGCCCGGGGCATTCTGGGGTTTCTAAGGCTATATCCTATGGATCCTTGTGGTACAAAATGTCACTTGTGGTCAATTGGGGCTCAGGATGGAACTTATGGTTGACTGAGTAACGCAGGAGTGGGGGAGACGAGCGATTTGTCTGCTTTGGACTAAGGAAAATCCTAGGTAGCACCTTGGCTAAGAAGACCTAACACACACAGTTGGTTCTATTATTTTCAGTTCGTTTCTTTTCACTTTCCTGGTGTTACCAATACCATCATTTTGCTTGAATACTTTTCTGGCTCAGATTCTCAGGGTCTTACTCAGTGCCAAGCACTCAGTTTTCTCCCTCAAGGCCAGACTGACTTAGGCACTGATTTAGGACTAGGAGAATGCCCCCTTTCCCCACATACTGCAGACCGTGTATCCCTGGGGCTTCCTGCATGTTTGTTCTTGGGAAGATACTTAACCACTTTAGGATGCTGTAGGCATCAGCAGTGGTCCATGCCAAGGAGCAAAGTCAATCCTCCGTTGACAAATCCATTACTCTTCCTAAGTTTGAGAAGCACAGTTCTAGTGCCTTTTGTTCCCAGTCACCAGCTCAGTCATTAATTCCAAACAAAAATGCCTTGCCAGAGTAGGGTGATTATCTCTGGGAGAATTCAGCTCGGTGATAGACTGTGCCTGAATCAGTGCTCCACATTGACGCCTTTGACTCTTTTCATTCAGGAAGAGATTAGAAAGTGACCCCCCAAGACACTTTCCCCATGATGAGGAAGGCAAACAGAACCCACACTCAACTGGAATTTGGAAACAATGCTTAGAGACCAGGGAGATTGATGAAGGTTACGCCTGAGCCCAAATATCAGAAAGGCAATCTACAGAGAAAACTGCTAGAGGCCAGGGGAAGGACCACCTGAAAGGATGAGAGGAAGTAGTTCCTGTGTCTCACACTGGGTGAGGAACCTCTGCCAGCCCTTGCCAGCCAGAGAGGGCAGAGAAGGATGATTAGCCCTATATTAAGTGATACCCCTTTCCCCTAATTAATCACTATAGTAACATTGCAAAGAATTAAATTGTCCCCAAGTTATTGATTAATACCTTCAAACAGAGCTGAAGAATCCTTAGGAGCACAAAAGTATCCAGAGTAAAAGGGAGTAAAATTGGAAATTAAACCTTTGCTCAGAAACAACAGCCACCTGAAACACAAACAGATGTTAGCATGAGCAAATAAGGGCACTGAAACATTCATAAGTGTATTGCATTGGTGAACAATCCCATTAGTCATGGAAGATGCAAAACAGACTGAAAAGAAACTTCAAGAGATACTTGATTCATTGATTTCTGAGATAAAAATATAGTAGGATGATTAATGGCAGATGATGCATTGGCAGAGATAAAGACTGTTTAACATGAAAGTACCAATAGAAACTACATAAAATGGAAAGAAAAAATCATATAGAGGCTCTCTCTGTAAGCTGAGGGACATTTACAAGAGATGCAGACATTCTCCCTGTGAATTGCTAAAAGGAAAGAGGTGGGGGAGAGGAGAAAAACATTGACAAAGAAACAATGACTGCAAAGTTTCAGATGTGATAGGAATGATAAATCCATGAATAGAAAAAGCTCAGCAAACCTCAAACATAAGGCATATGGAGAGAGGTCCACTAAGAAGAATTATAGTTAGTTTAGGCAGAAGCAGTGATAGAAAGAAAATTCTAGAAGCCTAGAAATAGGATTCCGTATGTACATATTAAAGATCACTGAAGATTCTTTTTATATTTTGGTCAGAAATCCTACAAGAGAGAGGACCCTTAGAAGGAAAAACAAATGCCTTTCAAATGGGAGAGCAAAATAAAAATGTTTCTAAGTCTTGTCAAACAAAGTTTTTACCTCCCTAACTACTACAAAAGAGATGTATTTCAGACAGAAGGAACACCAAGCCAATGGATACCTTGATCCACACAGAGGAAAGCAGATTGTTCTGCCTATCTGTTGAGAAGGCTCGTTGCTAGGTAGGAAGTTATCTTCCAGTCCTTCTGACAATTTAGACTAGCACCAAGAAAGCGTGAAGAGCCAGAGTCTGGTGTGTATTCTAGCAGAAGGCCGTGATTTATAAATCCAGGTTCAGACTGTTACACTTTGTGCCCGTGGTATTCCGTTCTAACATAGAAACTGAATATTCCTACTTGGACAACACAAACGGTCAATTTCCATCTAGCTTCCAGGGATCTTATATGGTCTTGCAAATACAAAGGTATGAGTTTATTTCCTGTTATACATATTATACCACCATAAAGAACAATCTTCTAGAAAAAGATAATTTGAGACAAGGGAAGGCTAAATGCCCAAGATATGTTCAGCAGAGATCTTGTTGTTTATGTCTTAATAATAATAGTCAGTGCCCTTAAAAATATGTAGGGATAAAATTCTAAACACTAAGCAATAATGTCTCCTCAGATCTAGCAATATAAAGGGCACAGTGAGGCTCACATTTGTGAAGTAGGGGTTTTTTTTATAAACCCAAAATGATGTCAACAGAAAAACCAAACTACTTACATGGAAGAGAGCCAGGGTATTTTCAATGTGTAGAGGATGTGAAATGTACTGTTTGTGATAGCTCATCCAAGGGTTTATCAGGATAACTAATTTTTGAAAGGATGGTATTGAATTTGAACTAAGGGCCTCACACTAGCTGGTGTTCTACCACATGATACATGTTGTGAGACCTGCTTTTTGATAGTTACTTTGCAGATGTTGCCTCATAACTTTGTCCTTTGTGGCTAGCCTCCAACTGTGATCCTTTGGAACAGCCTAGCTAGAATTACAGCTGAGCTACTGGCACAGCTAGCAAGTGTATTCCTTTGGAAAGACAAATCCACACAGCCTTCTCATTTCAGGTCTCCCATGTGAGTCTCTAGCTTGTTGTTCTATTTTGCCATATGAGTAGATACTCCAGTCTCTTTCATCCCTCAAATATAGCGGTGCAGGTTTTGTTATATAATTTCTAAGAGGTTAAATGAGAATTATAAACGTTTATCCTGGATTTTTAATTAAAATAAATAACTATCATTATGCTGGTGAAATACCTGTAAATCTAAAGTATGGCACAGAGTGTTGTGGTTGCAAGGTCTGAGGTGTATTGAAGTTCTGACCAAATCATTTTCCACTGAAGTCAATCCAAACTTTGTTTCAGCTTTGCAAAGCCTTTTTTATTGATTCCATTGACTGTTGTTTTAAAAGTTATATACATCGGAGATCTCAAAGATGATGCATTTAGTACAAGGCTGAGATGCCTTGTTTAAAGTATGTAAACTATGGCTTTTAAAGCATGTTTCCTTTTATCTATAATAACTATGATATGTAAGTAATATGAGGACCAAGTTATTATAAAAAAACAAAAGTCAATGAGGAATGAGCAAAGTTTTTCATGTAATAATAAAAATAATGATTTCTTTTTTATTAAACCTTTTATTTTCTGTATCAGGAGTGTTCATATTTACAGAATGCTAACCATCTGCTCAAAATACCAAGGTTTCATTTTCATGGGTACTATATCACTTAATCCTCACCTTCATTTTTATTGACTGATATTTTAAGCCCATTTTGTAGATGATAGAACAGACATTTGCTAACTTTAGTAACATAACCAGCAACTCATAGCCAGCCAGTCACAAAACCAGTGTGATCCTCAAATCCCTGTCTCTCTGGGGTTTTTTTTTTGTTTGTTTTAGTTATTGTTGTTTTGTTTCATTTTTGGTCAGTCCAGGGGCTTGAACTCAGAGCCTGGGTGCTGCCCTGAGCTCTTTGCTCAAGGCTAGTGCTCTATCACTTGGAGACACAGCTCCACTTTCCGTTTTCTTCTAGTTAATCGCAGGTAAGAGTCTCACAGGAAGTGGTGCTGTGGTTCAAGGGGTAGGGTGGTAACTATTCAGCCTTGAGCTGAAGAGCTCAGGGACAACACCCAGACCCAGAGTTCAAGTCCCACAACTGACCCCCCCAAAATTAAAAATGAAAACAGTCTCACAGACTTTCCTGCCTGTGCTGGCACTGACCTGCAGAGCCTCAGATCTCAGTCTCCTGTGTAGCTAGGATTACAGGAGTGAACCGCCAGCACTGGGTTCAAATCCATCATCTTTTATAGTGATATTCTTGTTTCTCACATTTCACACCTTGGAAACATTATGTGACTTGAGTCTGAATTTGTGGTTTCATACAGATGATCGAGTTCATTTTTTTTTTGGTGTGTTTCTTTCAGGAATTGCAGTTTGAAAGGCTAACCCGAGAGCTGGAGGCCGAACGCCAAATCGTAGCCAGCCAGCTGGAGCGATGCAAGCTTGGATCGGAGACAGGCAGCGTGAGCAGCATCAGGTACTGCACTCTGCTCTCTCCATACTCGGTGTTCCCAGGTGCCAGGGAGAGCAAACTGGGGTGATACCGGTTTGTTTGTTTATCTTCTTTCAAAATCCAACTGGGGCATTGTAATGATCAGTCAGATGGTGGAAAAGAATGGCACCCGACCTGATTTCAGATGTTCAGAAGGTGTCTGGAATGGCCTGATTTGTACTTGAAACTCCTTTTAAAGAAGGGAATACTTGCCCTGAATGCAAATGATGTCCAATTTTGCACAAAGGAAGGCTTTACTTTCAGTGTGTTCGCACAAGCAACCAGAAGAAGCCAGATCTCAAGTCCTGACTCTTTAATTTTTGAAATGATCCCAAGCCACAGGTTCCTGACATGAAGAAGAGAGAATGTTTCCATGCAACCTACATTGTTATGCTAATATTTAATACGAAGTTAGAAAATTGCCTCTTGAATCTCAACCACACATGTAATTCCCAATGTGTGAAAATATTTACCCAGCCATGAATAATGGAAGGATTATCGAATTAGAGATTGTTTGAGATGATAATTTTTTTAATCTCTTCACTATCCTACTTAAGATGATGTTTCTGTATTTGGGGGGGGCATGTGAGTATCTGAGTAAGGGAAAGAAACGTACATGAAGCTCCATAAGGTTGAACTGTTATTTCTTGGAGGTACCCTACTTTCTCAGCAATTTGATATTGTGTTAGAGGCGTTCTGCAATTTTTTAGAGAGATTTCTAGCTAAGCAAATAGAAGCACTGTGGGGGTAAAACAAACAGTGCTTCAGTGACTTAACACCACAGTAATGTCTCACTCATGAGGAAGACTGGGGCCAGCAGCGGGGCAGGGTTCATACTCCTGGCTGAAGGGATCTGTCACCCCTCACCCCCAACATTGCTGTTAACTGCTTTTGCAATCCACAGGTAAGAAATGGCCCTAGGGCCTGTCATAGTTGGAAAGCAGACAGAAATTCTTGTTTCTCAGCCTTTCAACCACTTAATTCTGTGAGCCAAAATGTGAAGTTTAGCTCACCTGTAGCTCCCTGCTACAGTAAAGAATTAACGTAGGTAATGGCATTGTTCTTTCCTCAGTTGAATGTACGTGACCTCCAGTGGAACTGTCCATCCGGTGGTGAGGCTATAGTAACAGGTGCATGGTGGATTATCTTCCAGGGCAAATCTGATTGAGGAAGTTTGGGATCAAATTTGTCTCCACATACCTGTGATTCTATAATACCATGGGACCATGTGTGCTGCAGCTCAGTACCTTGTGCTCTCTAAACCTCATCACAGAGGTGTCTATATTATAAGCATCTAAATTAGCCAGAGATAATGGAGAAGGAAAAGGTTACTGAGCTGTGTTCACTTTGAATCAATATTGGAAGAATGGAGAGGAGAGGACGAGTCAAGGCAGGGAGAATGTAAGCCCGTACATGCCTTACTCCATGTGTTGTATGGACTGGAAGAGCTTTTGATTAAAGCACACATCTCTTCAGACTGTCAGATTGTGTAGATTTGTCTGCAGGGCTAAATGGACATCTATTTGGCTTCAAAGCCATCTGTTTTACTATTAGTCTGTTCGTTGCCTGGTTCACATTTCTAAGCTTTTCATGTCATACTGCCTGCTTTACTTTTTCTCACCTGGAACCTGTTCAGACCAAACCCTTCCACAGGCTGTACCTTTCACTGTTTTACACTACTCCTAGGCCCTACCCCACCCTGTCCCCTTTCAAGAACCAATCTAGGGACCTCAAACTCTGGTTTGGGATCGGGCCTGGAATGAAATCTGACCCAACAGTAATTTATCTAATGACTAACCTGTGAAAAACACTGGAACTAGTGAACCCAGATCTGTGCTATCCGATGGTGCATGGGAGACAAGATGGCAGCCATACTGACTTATGTGTCATGTGTGACTCTGGTGATAGAGGACAGCCCAGCAGAGAGAAAGTAGATGGCTCCTGAAAATCAGGGAGGAGGTCAGTTTTCATTTGGACTGGCTACACTGTACCTACTGCCTTTACAAGACAACTGCAAATTTCCTAACACCTCTCTTCTTCCTTCAGGGAGTTGTCTTGCATTGCTTTCTTCTCTTAGGGGCAGCCAGAGTGTCTTGAGGGAAAGAAATTACTGAAATACAAAATTAGATGGAAGAAAGATCCCATGACAGCCTTTGTTTCTTTGTTCTATGCCCTCTGTCCCTGGCTCACAACCCATTGTACACGATCCATAGATCTGTGTTAAATTTGCATTAAACCATGGGGCAAGTAAAGATAAAGGCAACACTACCTAATGCTCTCCCTTTGCCATGTATGATGCCAGTTTTCATCAAGCTTAGTTATTTTCCATTTTAGACACCTATGATATATGAATCTGTGTTTGTATAATACAGACATTTTGCTGATGGGGCAAGAGAGAAAACCCCATAGCTGTTGTATTTACTTTTAAAATTATAACCTACTTGTTGATTCAGATTCAGAAATGAACCTTTGCAAGTGCAAGTTTTCATTAATAGGGGAAAATCAACCTAGTTATCATATCAAGATGGGTATTTAAACAAAAACAGAACAGATTTTACTAAGGAGGACAGCTAAACAGGTCAGTGATGATTTTGATATTGATACATACCTCTGATGACACCAAAAAGTAGTTGAGGGAGTTTCTAGGAGAAAGTGAAAGAAAACCAAATAATATCTTAAAAATATGTTTCTATACTGCTAGGAATGACACAGATATAATTTGATTTTCCTTCTGCCTGTATTGTTGATAAGAAATTGTTCCAACTGATTTCAAAGTCATTCTTCTGAGTAGTCAAATTAATATTTGAGCTTCTTAAAGTAATGTTATTAGTGTACATTTGTAACAATGTAGGCTGTAGCAATCCTCTGAAGGATAAATGAGAACACTGAGAACCAGGGGAAGAGGGATCTGGAGATATTTGTTGTTATAGGGTTTCAGCTTCTGCATCTATCTATCTAGGTCATAAGTAGCTCCAAAGAGGAGCGTTGTGTTCTCTTGAGCTCTTTAGAGATTTTCTAAGCATCCAAATGTTTATTGAGTTTCCAAAACTCAAGTTGATTAACTGGTTATTGTGTAAAGGGTCTCGGCCTTCTGAAAAGGAGTGAGTGTGCATTTCCTTTGATTTGTTTTTCTCCCCCCTCATCTGGATCCTATTCAAACCACGTCTTCAAAACCTGCCAGGGCTGTCTTCTTTCCTACAACTAAATTACATAGTTTTGTTTTTTTTTTTAACTTTCTTCATGATTGCCAGTAACTATCCACACTGGAGCAGGAACATTATAGAGATTATGTATTTTATTTGACATCATAACTGAGTCTGTCTTTTGGGTGTCTCAGCCCTAATCATTGGCTGACTATAACCTGTCTCATGCTCACCAAAGGGCCATCCTATAGGCTTTAGGCTGATCCAGAAGTCTTGGTCTGCCGTCTGCTGAGCCATCCTGTCCTCTTCCCAGGCCCAGCATACTGTGTTGCTTCTGCAAGTTTTGTGGTCACTGTGTGAGTCAATGGCCTGGCCTAGTGCATGAGACCCTGCAAAGGTATTCCAGCGTGTCCTGCTGTCTGCCCTTATCTGACATCTATCCCCTGCATGTTCACACTGCACGAATCTGCTGAAGACGTTTCCCTGCTTCCACCATTTTATGAATGTATCACACTTTTCGGTCTCCGTGCTTATGAAATGCAATCCCTTCTTTCTATATCTTTCTGTCTGTTTATCCCGGTTTCCTCTTCTGTTGATTCCAGTTGAGGTTTCATGTCCTTCTGAACATTTGTAGACATTTCAAAGCAGCCTGTGTAAGAAGCTGGATGCAGTGACTGTGTATTTCTGGAGACAGGACTCTTCTAAACATTTTACATAGCATCTCTTTTTGTGGTTGCCTGTGGAGATCGGATGCGACCTAGAGATTAGAGACAGAGGAAAGCAGAAATTCAGTTCAAAGCCACAGATAGTCTACCCAGATAAATTTCCTCTTTGCTGGACTTGGAGATGGATGGGGCTATGATGAGCATTACAGGTGGCATTCAAGTCCTGAACACTGGAAAGCAGGCAAGGGCCTCAATCCAGCAACCAAAAGTAGTTCATTTCATCTGAGAACATGAGTGAATTTGGGTTGAGACTATTTCCAGTGAAATAAAATGAAAGCGCCCTGAAGAAATTTTCCTAAGAGATTAATAAAATGCTGAGCAGTGAGCATTACCAGCTAATGCCTTCACAAAACTTGTTAAACTGTTACTTACAGTGAGTACAAGCTGCTGATTTTTGTGGTAATTGGATATGCAATGAGAGAATACATGTATATATAATGCATACATGTATATTCTTCTTATATAAACAAGGTATAAACTTACCAACGTATTTTATTTTGGAATGTAATCTATTTTTCTATATTAAGTGATTTTTAATATGTTAAAATAAGGTTTTCTTTCTAATACAGCTATTTCTACACAGGGAGCTTATTGAAAATAAAATTATTTTTACATTGAATCAAATGTATAATTTACCCATAGCTATTTATCTTAGATACTCAGCATAACATTTGCTAGCCAAACAAAGAGGAGGGATTTTCTGTTCACTTAAAATACTGTACAGCTTTATTTTTCCATCAAATTCAGTTTTTATTTTTAAATTAGAAAATCATTGGTTGCTAATTTGTGTTGTGGTTTCTCATGCATTGATGTAACCATAGACCAGATGTTGCTGAAGAACAGAAAATTCTTTCTTCAAGCTGGCAGGACTAAGGTCACGGTGCATCTATAAGGATCTTCTTGCCCTGTCCTTATGGAGTGGAAAGAAGAACTAGAGAAACACACTTCACAGCTCTTTTATAGCCCCAATAATCTATTGATGAGGGCAGAGTCTTCTTGATACAAATAGTACCAACACCATTGCATTAAGTTTCAACATGCAAGTGTCTGAATGGTATAAAAGCATTAAAATCATCGCAGCTCCCATGCTAAGAAATAAGCATTCCAACAAAGGATTCTTTATTTATATAAACAAGTTTATTGAACTGATGTTTTAGAGCAGAAATGACCCCAATAAGCATTCCTAATTTTCTTGTGGTCCTTTAGGGACTATTGTTTTTCCTGTCTTATGTTCATTACGTTTCTGTTTCTACTTCTCTCTTTCCTCCGCTCACCACAGCTATTTTCCTGCCTTCTTACAGCTTGTCTTTCAGTATCAGGGAGTATGAGATTGTTTCTTTAGAATTACTACTAATTTTTTTTTCTTTCCCCTATGTAAGTTAAGAAGAATATTCTAGAATACTTCCTATGTGCTCAATATTCATTGTCATGATTCCCAGCACAACAAATATGCTCAGATTTGCAGTCAAAAGTTGCTCTTCTAGAATCAGCAAGTGCTTTCACAGCTATGGCTCATTTCATATGGCAGCATTTACTCCTCATGTTTTCTTTGTTGTCTGAACATTCTTAACTAGCCTAGAGCCAGCATCACTGTATGGAAATATTTCCACAGCGTCTTTGGATTCCTTGGCCAGAAGCAAATTTACAGTCTAGCTTAAGGCTGCCTCTGCCACCTCACCTATATTAAGACTTCACTGAAATTTGTCAACCATTAAAAGTAGGAATCTGTTACCTCCGCTCTTCTCTAATCCCTCTAGAAACTTGAGAAAATGGGAAAGCAAAGCAGTGACTTGCACACAGTGCTAGTTAAATATTGATTGGCTAAATGAGGGCATGAACTTGAACAGCTTTTATTAGTATTGTTATTTTATTGCTATTGTTTTAGAACAATCATGAGTGTAGATAATCTAGAAATCTCTAAGAATATAAAACACAGTGTGTTGATTATACACATATTGTTCTTTACAATATGTATTTGCATATAACATTACATGCCACACAATGACATTTCAGTCAACAATAGATCTTATATACACTACTGGCCCCAAAGATTCTATCACCTAATAATGTGGTAACTATCTTACTTTAAATGTATGCTGTGAAGTTTTCACAGAGACAAAAATTCATCTAGCATTATATACTTCAATTAAATGCTTGTGTATATATATATATATGAGTTATATATATATCTAATGTTATATTTAAATAATGTATATTTGTTATATAATACATTGTTATATCACAAATACGATATGTTAGCTACATATAGTATATGATGTAAACACAATATATTATTCAGACTTTGTCAGAGTAAAATGTTACATTTCACTAAGCATTTTTTTTTTGCCAGTCTTGGGCTTGAACTCAGGGCCTGAGCACTGTCCTTGGACTTTCTCAAGGCTAGAGCTCTACCACTTGAGCCTCAGCACCACTTCCAGCTTTTTTCTATGTATGTGGTACCGAGGAATCGAACCCGGGTCTTCATGCATGCTAGGCAAGCACTTTAACCACTAGGCCAAACTCCCAGGCCTTCACTAAGCATTTTATAGTAATATTTTATGAAAATATCTACTTGTCAAAATGTCCCACTTGAATTGAAGACCAGTTAATTTGTTGAACTCTGTGTATAGCAGTATAATTGATCTCGGTTTATACTTTCACTCTGTCCTTCAAAAGATGGCAATAATCAATTTATCAGTCATTGTAATGATTTTAAGCATAATTAGTGGCAATGTTTCAGTTGGCCAGGCAGAGTATTGAATCATTTACATAGATATATTCCAAAATATCCCTATGAGTTAAGACTTGACTTATTATTTTGTAGCTTTTTTATTTTGAGACCTTTGAAAGAGAAGAAGAAGAAAGATTACTTCATCGCATCTAGATACTAATTTTTGAACCCAGGAGTCTTTAATCGTCAAGGACACATGTTAAAATGTCACGCCACAGTGTATCTTCAAATCATGCCGCAAAATAAAATACCATCTTATTTGTATTCAACTTTCACCCCAGAATTCTAAATATTTTCAACTAATTTTTTCTCATGTTTTGCTTTCCAACTACCTCAATAATCACACTACCATAAGATTCCTTATACAAATGTATGTTTCTGAGATTTATTTTCAAGAAAAGGAAGTTAATAATATAGATTATCATTATTATATGTATCCATATTATCTATTATATGAGTTATTCATGGCCAATTGATCATTCTAATAGTTTTATGCCTATAAATACTAGTCACCATATTAAATACACCAATTTAAGCTTCTAGAAGAATAGAAATAGTCATCTGTCCTAAGAATTTAATTATATTCTTCACTCCAAAACTAATCTCCAAAGTAACAACCATCCCATTAAAAGATGAGCTAAAGACTTAAAGAGAGACTTGTCTGAAGAGGAAATAAAAATGGCCTATAGACACATGAAGAAATGCTCAACATCTATGGTCATAAAAGAAATGCAAATCAAAACAACTCTAAGATTCTACCTCACTCCAGTTAGAATGGCCAGGATCAGGAAAACGAATAACAACAGATGCTGGAGGGGATGTGGCCAGGAGGGATCACTACTACACTGCTGGTAGGAGTGCAAACTCATTCAACCACTATGGAAAGCAGTATGGCAGTTCCTCAAAAGACTAAACATACAGCTCCCCTATGACCCAGCAATTCCACTGCTTGGCATTTACCTAACCGTCCAGAAACAAGGGCATACTAAATCCACTAGCACAATGATGTTCATTGCAGCACTATTTACCATAGCAAAGATATGGAACCAACCCAGGTGTCCCTCAGTTGATGAGTGGATCAACAAGATGTGGTATTTATACACAATGGAATTCTATGCTGCTCTCAGAAAGAACGACATCGCCCTATTTGTAAGGAAATCGAAAGACAGAAAAAAATCATATTAAGTGAAGAAAGTTAGACTCAAAGGAACATAGGCCCAATAGTCTCCCTCATTTGTCATAATCAGTAAAAACCTTGGGCTCTCCTAGCAGAGATTTACAATAGAACATCTGGAGAAATTAGGCCAAATTGTATGACACTAAATGAAAGGACCTCCAGGATTAGGAAACAAAAGCCATATAATGAGTGACTGTTGTCCTTTATGTACTATGTTATCTCTCATCTCTTTTGGCATCCCTTGGTTATCTCATATTGTTACAATATTTCACCTTGTTATTTGATATATTTTATACGTGCTTAATTGGTTATTTGAAATTGGATAGGGAAGGGGGAAATCAAGATAAGCGGGGGGAAGGTGGGAGGGAATTGGGGACGATGTCATGAGAAAGGGTATCAATGTTCGTGAAGTTATGCACTTTATATCTGGTGAATATAATGTAACCCTTCTATTAATCACATTAAGAAAAATTATTTTAAAAATAATAAAAATGTGATAAAACAGAAGAAAAGAATTTAATTAGCTTCTTAAAACACTTGAATACTTAATGCTTATCATCATTTAACCTATTTCTTATACAAACAACTTTATCTGAATACCATTCTATCAATTTTGAAGCCTAGCTTCTTTAAAAAAATAATACAAAATTACTTTACATCTAAAACTAATGAATATACCAACTTTCATCAAAAGTTATGTTACAAAACAGACATTTAAGAAAAACTAAGTAATGAATTTTGAAATCTAATATCCTTATCAAATAGCTAAGTGAAAATCTAAGTAATGAATTTTGAAATCTAATATCCTTATCAAATAGCTAAGTGAAAATCTTTGAAAGACTTAATATCTCGATTTTTTTATATTTTCCCTGTCTTTTAAATATTCCTCCTCTTAGGTGTGAAATATAAATTTTGTAGCTACATAAAATTTAATTAAATCTTGCCACTGCCGGTTTGGGTATGTGACTCAGAAGTATAATTGTGACTTGGGTTCCACCCCGGGGATTTTAAAAAACAATGGTGACCCACCATTTTGCTTCTGCAATGTTCCTAGCTTTGCCTTGCTAACTGTTGTTGTTGTTGTTATTGGTTGTGGGACTTGAACTCTGGACCTGGGCATTGTCCCTGAGCTCTTCAGCTCAAGGCTATTGCCCTACCCTTGAGCCACAATGCTATTTCTGGTTTTCTGGTTATATTGTCTGGCTTGGCTTTGAACCGTGATCCTCAGAGTTCAGCCTCCTGAGTAGCTAGGTTTTTTTTTTCCTTCTCTATAAATAAGAAGGTCTTTGTAATTTTGTAAAAATTATGTGAAGAATTTCACATTCTTAACTGTTACTAATAAGTCATAGATATTTGTTGTTCTTGGCACATTTACAGAAAATCTTTTTGTTGTAGTTTATTTCCTAGATTTTCTACAACAGATTACAAAATAGCTCTTTTCTCACTCTGGGCTAAAAATATGCTCCAGAGTAGCATCGCGATAGTCTCCTTCACAAAATAGACAACATAGAAACTCACAAAATGAAGTGGAAGAGTTTAAACCAATTTTCTTTTTCCTAAGACAACATCATGTGACTCAGGATCCAATTTGGAGCTAACAATGGAAGCTCTGATTTTTTTGTGATCATAAACATCAGAGCATAGTGTAATAACAATTTACGCATGTGGAGAAACACACAAAAATAAATACACAGAAGCCAAAAATCCTGAAGAATTGTTCTTCCACCAATTGACAGCAAGGCTTTGTTCATGAAAACCTCCATGGCTCATTGTCCTGCTGGGTCTCTAGATAAAGTTATTCACGAGCGTCTCACATCAGTTCTGTCTTCATTCAGAAGCTGAGGACCTAAAAGATTTTGTCCAGTTTTGTATCTGTATTTGTTTGCTTTCATGTAATCATTATAGAGGATTCTTTGCTCGTGATATTTCAGATGATAAAATAAAAATGGCCATTTGACCTGTCTCAAAAGAAACAGCTTCCATCAGGGGACACTGGAGTACTTTCTGTACATGGAAAAAGAGTATTTATTCCTTGTATTTAAATGTAGATATAAAAGAGGGGAAGGAAGGTATCATAATTAGTGTGGAAACATTCTGATCTCAGAAATAGCACATTTCACTGGTTATGGACAAGTCATTTGGGCCTGGGGATTTACAAGTGAGTGAATCCCTGTACAACAGAATAGTGAATGCTGTGTGCTTCCAGCCCAAAGGCATGAATTTTTTTTAAATAATAGTTCCTTTTGTTTGTGTACATGCTGGTCCTGAGGCTTGAACTAAGGGTCAGGACACTTTCTACTAAAGGCTTTCTACTAAAGGCTAGTTCTCTACCACTACTCTGCCACAGCTCTCTACGTGTGTGTGTGTGTGTGTGTGTGTGTGTGTGTGTGTGTGTGTGTGTGTGTTAAACTGAATCAGAATTAGCCAGAATCTTCCGATAGTCCTGAGGAAAAGTGGACAAGTTCTGAAAACTCACTTGGGTCACAGGGTATGAAGTTGTAGCAGGAAATTATTATATGCTTGGAAATTTAAACATTTGGTGAGCAAGACCCATATGGTAAGCTTAACTTCTACCGTGAGCATTGCCCCTTTCAACAAGAACCCTTTGATTTGTTTTACTTCATCCTGTGTGAATGCATTCTAATTCCCCTTTATCCAGGAGAAACTATCATCGCATTTTAAATTTAAGAGATTGCTGTGTTAGCAGCAGGCAGCAAAGATGTTGCCTAATTTGTTGACAGTGAAGCGATATTCATAAACTCCAGTCTTCTCAAACATCTGTTTGTTTGGTACCTCAAGAGCTGAGGAAGTTTAAAAATTGTCTCACATTGTTGCTTAGTCTTTGGCCCTTAGGAAAGAATGTATCTCTCAGCAAGATTTTATTGAAAGTCTCTGTCCAAGGAATTGACTGCTAACTTCTCTCAAAATTTAGCAATTAACCTTCTCTCCACCCTGTGCCAATGATGATACCCACCTGTGGTGAGCTCATTGTCATTGTCACATGCCTCATTTAATGTAAATAACTGAATTGCATCTTTGGGGACTTGCATCTTGCCTGTGACATCAGAAATGTCCAACAGATACAGGAATGGATGGAGGGTGGTGTGGAAGCAGTGGAGCACAGAACCCACTGAGTTGTGGATGGACGCACAAGGCCTGTGGATTCCTATCCATGCACAATATGAAATATGCTGGCCCTTTGAACTGCCACATACCTTGTCTGTGGATTTGGATAAGCATCATTTCCTTAGAAATTTGTGGCTAGAATTAAATGTGGAAGTTTGTTTTGGTAATAGGAACAGAGTATACTATCAAAAAAGTATTTTCCCTATGCCAGTTCAAGCAAGCAGTTCTCTTCATTTGTGTTATTTGATGTACCCAATGTTATAACTGACTGTACTTCAGCACACAAGTGGGGTATGCTCTTATTTTGACAAATATTTTATTGACTGATTTACTTATTCAGTAGTTTTTTTACATATTTTTTAATTAAAAATTTATTGACATTGATTTTTATATCATATATCAAATGACGTGTTTATCAAACAGGTATTCAAGAGGAAATCTCTATATACAATCACTGGCAATTAGATTTTAGAACATAATCAAAATTAGGCTGAGGGTTTGTATGTCACAGATACATATTAATCTATGTAATAAAACATTATGTCTGTAGAGTCACAAGTTTTTGTCTATGTTGTGGTGTTTATATTTCCAATACCATGTCCATAGCATTGGGTATGCAACTTTTGAGTCCTTGCTCTTGTACTGTTTGGATCTAATAGCCACATATTAAGGATATGGTGTGCCTTTTGTTCCTTTGGTCTTGACTTTTCTTTTCTTTTTTTTTTTTTTGCCAATCTTGGGACTTGAACTCAGGGCCTGGCCACTGTCCTTGGACACTTTTTACTCAAGGCTAGCATTCTGCCACTTGAGCCACAGTGCCACTTCTGGCTTTTTCTGTGTATGTAGTTCCCTGGGAATCGACCCCAGGGCTTCATGCATGTTAGACAAGTACATGGCTATTACGAAGCCATGCCCCTACCCATATTTCTCAGTGAGTTTTGTTTTATATGATGGGTAATTATGATGATTGCAAATTTTTCCTAAAGAAAGAATATTTTAACTATTGCTCCTTCTGCCAGAAACAACCCAATAAAGGGATATTTTAATGGAGTAATGTGTCTATTACATTCTAGCCATGTACTGTTTAGGATGAAGTCTTACCACCATAAAAATTAAATTTGAATTCAGGTGGATAAATATTCAATGTCTTTGTAATTTTGAGATCTATGTTCTACTATTGATAAGCTTAATTTCATTCTCTTGTAACAAGGCACTCACAAAGAGTTTTGCCTGAGAGATTAATGAGGGACAAGAGAAAAATAGCATCAGTATCACCTAAAGTAAATCCTTAGATGGCTTAAGGGGTATGGAACTCAATGGCATTTTCTAGGCTTGTGTATAAAACGAGTCTGCCTGTGGACATGTGAATGAGAAGCTGCTGGGATCAACTACCTCAAAGCAACTATAGAAGAACATGGATTCTGATAACCTCTGTTAGGACACTCTTCTAATCACTCATTTATTAAGCATGCATAAGTCAGGGACATACTTTGTGTCACAACTTGTAACCATTATTGGGAATACATCTGCAGATAAGCTTAAAACTCACAGACTTGATGGCTACCTTGTCCTCGCCTTTCTTAGCATAGATGCTACCAAGATTGTACCTTCATAAAACTGCTCTTCTGCATACCTATGACAATACTTTTGCCTGAGGCTAACCTTCCTTGCATGGTAAGCCATTTTCTCCTAAGATAAAATAACAAAGACAAAAATCAAAATTCCAGGAAAAGAATTAAATTATCTTCATCCTATTTAAGCTACCCTTTGGGGTAAGGATTAAAAGTTGTATTTATTAAGCTTACACTTGACTTTTTCCAACAGTTATTATGTTGGCTAATTAATGTTGGTTGAATGAATGTTCCACAGGGAAAAAAATAATCACAACCTAGTTTAGTATGCAACTCATAGATGGAAAAACAGGAGTAATATGGTAATGCATACATAAAGGTACAACATATATCTGAATCATTTAAAAGAAGTAATGAAAAACTCAAAAAGAAGGGAATTTTGGGTAATATGGAATAAAGGTGATGGCTCTGTCAGATGATTATATTTGTCATTTTTCACAGATTTAACTTTCTACATGATTCCTAGGGAAATTTGTTCATCATAAGTCAGAAAAGCATAAAACAAGTGAATCTCAGAGATGCTAATTGGACCAAATAATAAGATCATTCCACATAAATGTATTCTTTTACAGAGAATTTGCATTCGATGTTTGCTATACAAATATAATTTTCAGAAACAAATCTTATATTTTCAGACAACTGCATGCATAAAGTGAATAAGATATGTACATTTGATAATATGAAATACTTTTGTATTCATGATTTTTTAATGCCCCAAGACTGCTGGTCAATAATTATTGGCAATTCTTCTTGGTCCTTCCTATTTGTCTCTCTTTCATATATCAGATATTAGTACATTAACAAGTGTTTATCTCTTTCCTATCAGTTCTTCATACATGCTTGCATGCAATCTAATCTACACAATTTTTGATGTTCCTGATCTGGCATTGATATTTTATGCAATTCTTGCAACTTAAAAAAAAAATTGTGCTGCTGTTAGCACAATTCTGGATTTACTGGTCTAGGCATGGGTCTTGGAGCTCAGAGGTATCTCTTTACTCATACTTTTTACCCTGCCATGTCAACATGCTACAGGCCACATGTCCTTCTCCAGAGAATATTTGCAGATTTTGCTTCCATCAATGAGTGGCTGGAGACTTTGCTTTGAGAATCAAGCTCTGGGCAAGCATGGTTCCACCTAGTGTGTGTAGACAAATGAAACTGCTTACAGGACTGGGCTTTTTTAACTTCTCTTAACAATGCCAGAAATTTTCCAGGAATCATTACACAAATTTACACTCCAGCAGCAATCTATATATATTTAGATAAATCTTATACTTAATCAAATTATATATTATATAGTTCTTCCAAATTTGATGGGTTTAAAATGTGCATTTTAAAACTTTCTGCAATAATATTTAATATATGCATTAGGTATTCAGTAGCATTCTACTAACAACTGATCCATGTCTTTAAACATTTTTCTATTAGTTCCATTGTTTTACTGATATTTTCATTTTAAGTTTTCAGATACTATTTTCCTGTTACTTCTATACATTACAACAATGTTCTCTGTGGTTGTGACTGTTTTTCACCTTTTTAGATTGTCTTTTAATGAGCAAAAGTAACTAAGTTCCTTCTCTCTCCCCCTTTCCCTCCTGCCTTCTCTCCCTTTCTTTCTATCACTTTGGGTTAATTTCGAGGCTTTTTGCCTAGGAAGAAACCTCTCCATTGAGCTTTATCACCAGTCCCAGAATTGTTTATGTTAATGCTGATAGCTTGATCAGTTGGTATTTGTAAGATTCATATTCTTTTGCAACTTTAAGAAATCCTCAAAGAATTTTAAGTATTCAACAGTATTAATGGAGTATATCTAGAAATAAAACCATTCCACTGCTGTTACCTGATCTTCAACAGAGTAGCTGAAAGCATACACTGGAGGGATAAAATAAAACAAAACAAAACACAACAAAAACTATTCAAGCTGAGCATGGTGGCTCAAGCATGTAATCCTAGCTACTCAGGAGGCAGAGATCCTTTGATCTCAAAAAGTAGCTCAAAGGGTAGGTGGTAGCCTTGAGCTGAAGAGCTCAAATAGTACCCAGGCCCAGAGTTCAAGCCCCATGACTCACAAAACAAAAACAAAAACAAAAATCTGTTCAACAAATGGGTTGGGAAAACTGTTTATCTACATGTAGAAAACAGAAACTAAACCTTTTCACCCTATGCAAAAATTAACTCCAAATCCCCAAAGACCTTAATGTAAGATCTGAAACTGAACTGAATATAGAAAAACTCTGGAAGATATAGGGGCCTAAGCAATTATTTCCTGAATGCCTAGTAATTAAGAGTAAGAATTAACAACTAGGATTGTATTAAATTTAAAGGTTTCTTCATACTAAAAAGCACAATTACAAAAAAATAAGAGACAATCCACAAGATGGGAGACTGTCTTTACCAGCTATTCAGTGGCTAGAAAATTAATATCCAGGGTATACAAAGTGCAAATGCACATCCAAAGAACAAACTTCTGTGAATAAAATAGGCAAATGAATTCAATGGAAAGTTCTAAGAAGAAGTTCAAATAGCAAAATAAATACACGAAGATATGTGTGAAGTCCCTAGCCAAAAAGGAACTGCAAACCAAATCTACAGTAGGATTTCATCTCACTGTAGTCAGAACGGTCATCAGTGCGAAAACAAACAAAATCAAATGCTGGTGAGCAGCGCTGATATGCTGTTGATGGGAATGTAAACTACAGGAAATACAAACACTGCAGAAATCAGTACAGAGATTCCTCAAAAATAAGCCCGTGAAAAGTAGTCCTGCATTTTGACACTGCCATAAAAATCCTTGGTATCCAAGAATGAATATCCAAAGAATTCTTTCTCTTTTACCTCCAAAGGAAAATAAATCAGTAAAGAAAAATGAAGATCTGGGCACACCCACACTTACTTTAGGCCAGTTCACAATAGCCAAACTATGGAACCAGCTGAGGTGCCCAACAATCCCTGAACATGGATGGGTTAACTACGGTATATAATTACCACCAGACAAGGCTCTTGTTTGAGGCAAATAATGAAGTGCCTTTGACAGGAAAATGACTGGAAGGGGATATCATCATGTTGAGTGAGCTGAGCTCGAAAAGCCTGCCGTTGAATGTTCTTGATCCTTTCTGGACTAGAGATGTAATGATGGCGGTGGAGACCTTGTTGTCACCATCGTCATCGTCTCCCTGAGAGTTATATTCATGGTGCGTGAAGAAGGAGGGGGCTGGCCTTCAGGAAGGGGTCAGTGGGGCTGAGGATGAGGAGAAAGCACACATGAGCTACAGGGTGGGAGGGGACCTCAGAGGATTTCAACATAGTGAAATCCACCACACACTGTTTGAAAGAAGAAAGGACTGTGAGCCTGGTGGAGAGTGGCAAAATGTTCAGAGGGTAATGCACCCATGTGAGGAAAGGACAGCAAAACCCCATCTTGTCACTAATGTATACCAGTTCAGAAATACAGAATGAAAGAAAGACATTGACCTCTGGCTAAAAGTAGAATTTACTAAGATTAATACTTTTGTATAATTTTCCTGTAATTGTCATGGAATCCATTTTTATGGTAATGTTTGTTTCCTTTTTTTGTTTTTCTTATAACATGACTTTGCCCAAACACCATTCAAACAAGTCCCCACATTTCCTGTATGGTAAAGCTATGCCTTTTTTTATATTTAAATCTGGTTGTTTGCAATTGTTTTGTCAAGTCAGGACATGTGCGTGGACTTGGTACTCTTTTTTTTTTTCCCCGTATAAATGACTGACTGTCTCCACACCTGTTATAGCATAGATGTCATTTTCCTTATAAACTACAGTGGCATCTGTAACATTGCAAATGTTCACAGCTGTGAGATCTACGTCCAGAAAACTGGGAAATGCAGCTTTATAATTGCAAATTTTCTGATGCCTGAGCTTGCTCTCCGTTTATTTCATTCTCTTAAAATTTATTCTTGTGAAATTTAAACATTTCTTCTTAAATATGTTTGTTTTTCTAATTATGATTCATATCTAATGTTTTCATGCATTAAATTGCTTTTTTGTTGTTGTTGTTGTTGGCTGTGGGGCTTGAATGTGGGGCACTGTCCCTGAGCTCTTCAGCTCAAGGCTACCACCCTACCCCTTGAGCCACAGCTACTTCTGGTTTTCTAGTCCAGAGATGTCTTTAGTGCCTGGTCTGACATTGAACTGCCATCCTCAGATCTCAGCCTCTTGAGTAGCTAGGATTTCAGGCATAAGCCACCACACCTGGCCAGTTACTATTTTTTTCCTGATGCCACTAAAGATTGAACCCAGGACCCCATCCTTATTAAGTAGGTTCTCTCCCACTACAGCTACATGCCCAGCTTCTTCTTCCATTGACTCACCTGTCCTTGGGCACATTGAATGAAATAATGCCTATGTGATGAAAGGAAGAGGGCAGAGTCATGTGTATAAATGTGCACATATTTCATATGTGGGCAGAGTACCTATCAATCCGGGGCCACTCTGCACATGCTGCAGTGTTTGAGACATCCCACTACTAGCCAAGGCCTTGGGAAGAGTCTTGAGTGTGGCCCTTTCCCAAACACAGATGGCTAAAGCTTAGAACTCCAATGAGCATGGATACTTTCCAGTTGAATTGACCTGAAGTGTTTACCTCACATTCTGGGGAGTAACAATTATTATTAATTAATAGCAATTATAATCTTCATAGCAATATCATTAAGATATTTTTTAAAGAATACAGATGTTACACATTTTTAATTTATTTTTATTCTAGACATCCAGGTGAACAGTCTTGTTATTCTATTGTCATACCATTGAGAATTGTTTATAACAGCATCATTAAAAAAAAATAACATCTTGTGAATTAGTAGAGAGCTCTAGAAAACAGAATACATTGACCTAAGTGTGATTAGGAAAGAGCTCTTCACAGAAAAAGACCTCACAAAAAGGCAAGAAACAGATAACTTACATTTCTCCTCATTAAACATCAATACCTCACGTAGAAGTCATTGTGTAATGGTTGAATGTAGGCAATAAATAAACCCTAGCCATATGCTGAGTTAATTCATCTTTGTAATTCAGATAAAAAATACAACGAACCTCATTTTCATCCTGTGTATGTTGCTTTCATACTTTAATCATCAAAAAGCACTATTAAGGATTGAGGCTATTGATTGTTCAAGTGAGAAAACTATCGTATTGATTAAAAACGTTGAGTTAGGCTTTCTTTCCTTTTAATTATTCTTGTAAAGGTCATGTACAGAGGGGTCACAGTTACATAAATCAGGGAACGAGTACCTTTCTTTTGATAACTGGGTCACCCCTTCCTTCGTTTTCCCAATTTTTCCCTCCCAGCCCCCTTTCCCTACAAGTTGTCTGTGTCATTGTCAACGATGTGTCTGGTGAGTAGCACCGCTGCATTTATTTGCCCTTCCCCACCAGTTCCTTATCCTTCCTAACACACACACACTTACACACGAGACAAAGTATACACAAATCAAAAACAGCACAAAAGGCAAAAAAAATAAAGCAAAGCAACAAGAACTTCTTGTTTCCATTTCTTGGAGTTCATTTCAACCAATAACATATCATTTGAGTGAGGCTTTCTTCTAAGAGCTTTGCTTGTAGACTAATGGCTGTACTGTAGGAGAAACTGTGTATATTTTACTGAGTAACTTACAGAGAGCTCGTTTGGTTTGTTCTTTCCCCCTACTCTTCTATTATAAGAAAATCCTAATTTACAAACTCTTTTATAAAAATTGGTAACTATGTCTTCTTAAATCATGTGGCATTCAAGCCTGTGATTGCTTACCCAGGCCCAGGAAGACATTGCTCAGCTGCAATGACCTATTGGGAATAGAGTGACACTTGTTATTCCAAACTTTATATTACTTTACAGGAGATTATAAGGGTGAAAAATGTATAAGATACTTTTGAATATAACCCCAGCTCTCTGTACATATATATATATGTCTTTGGAAGGTATTTCTGTTTATAAATAAATTTATAAAAGATATGGATGAACCCATCAGCTCACAGACTTGTGATCTTTCTGTGATAAAAAATAAATTAAAAATTATACATTTGATAATTTGAAAATATACTTTTTACATCACTCATTCTGTACAATAGATAACTAAACCTTATTTCTTCTCTTGATTTTGTGTGGAAGTGCAGTGTAACAATTTCAGTATAATTTTTCACATATTTAATAGTCAAAGGAAAAGTTTTTATTTAGAATACCATAGTATAATAATGATCTTAAACCAATGCCAAAGATGTTTTGACCATCCTTTATAGAGTTTCCAGCTGGCTTTTCCAAATCAATCAAGTTCATTGATACACAAAGAAACCATTATAGGTTCAGATCTTTTTTTAAAGATTGAGTCGGGGTTGGGCACCAAATGATTCGTGTCTGTAGACCTACGTATCAGCTGGCTGAGATTGGAAGGTCATTGTTCATTGGTATCCCAGGCAGACAAATCTGAGATGTTCTTATCTCTAGTTAACCAGAAGAAATCTGCAGGTAGAGCTGTGCCCAAAGTAGTGGAGCATCAGCTTTGAGTAAAAAAGTTAAGGGACAGTGCAAAGGCCATGAATTCAAGACCTAATATCAGTACGTGCGCGTGCACATACACACACACACACACACACACACACACACACACATCAGTGGCATAATTCTGCTTTTCTCCCAATAGTTTGCTAACTTGAAGACTTGCCAAGATGACTTAGAAATTTATTGTAAAGGAAAAATTAATACTCCCTTTCCCTGTTCTTCTAATATTGGATTAAGTAGTTGTGAAGTGAACACTAGAACGTGAACTTTTAAATACCTGACATAGTAGTCTGGAAGCTGATAATTAGTCAAATGCATTAAGCTAATTTATGTATTTGCATGATTTAAGCAATAAATGTCCTGTGGATGAGTGCTGTAGCAGATACCCCATAGAGAATTACGTTTAATTCTAAAGCATGTTTGGGAAGAAAGCTCTGATTTTAACCAGGTTTGTTAGATGGCAGAAGTTGAAGTTCAAAATGTTGAGGGCTGGGAGCTTGGCTTAGTGGTAAAGTGCTTGACTAGCATGCATGAAGACCCGGGTTCGATTCCTTGGTATCACATACATATAGAAAAACCGGAAGTGATACTATGGCTCAAGTAGTAGAGCTCTATCCTTGAGAAAGTCCAAAGGCAGTGCTTAGGCCCTGAGTTCAGGGACTGGCAAAAAATATTGAAGAAATTTTACTAAGCCACCTAATTGGTAGTAAATTAATAGACCTTGGGTTTTTACCCAATTCTGTGGGTTTAAATCTCCTGGAGGAAGAGAAATGGCCGTGTGTCAAGTCATTAACACAGTTATTGTCTGTTTACACTGCACATTTTTTAATCACTACCAATTCTACTATTTGACATTGACCAAATATGGAAATACTCAATTTCAAAATAACTTCTCTGTGATGGCAATTTGCATTTTTTCTTCAATCTATAAACATTCAAGAAATGCACAAGGAAAAATCTGTGTCTTGCAAGATTATACTTGTGAAAAATGTTCTCATTCTATTGAACAGGAAAGAAAGCTAGGCAGGAAATGTTGCACTTAGTATGATGTTACCTATAGAAAAAAGTATGTATAAGAAACAAGCTTGAGAGGAAGATAAACCATATGCTCTGCATTATTGGGGGGTGTTTTGAGGCATATTTTATCCCATATGGCGGGCTGAGATGTTTTGTCAAGAGCGAAGAGTGTTTATTTGAGTGAGGGAGTAAAATGTTTTATTAGGTTTCCTTTTCCATTTTGTGGATGGATAAATAGAAGAAGTGGGGAGTTTGTTACTATTTCATCCACATCCAAGGCTTAGTTCAGAATAAAAGACAGCACAGGAAGAAAGGGTTGTCAGAAAAGTCCTTGAGGCAAATCTGCCTGGTGTGTTTCTGAGAATGTGTGACTCACACATCCCCATGTTTCCATTCATCGTATTCTCATAGAGAGAGGGGATACTAGCTGTTTCCAAACCCCAGGAGGAAGCAACACTGAAGTTAAGTCAGGAAACCAGAGGTTAAGGTTTGAATTGGATAGCACCAACTCTGCGGCAGGAAACCAGCCTGACTCTTGGCTGGCTCCTCCATTTGCCAAAGTACTGTTCCTAGGTTTCCCACGAAGAGTGCGATCCTTTACTGCCTCCAACAACCTAGGGAACCATGGAGTTGGCATATTTTTACAATAACCTTAGGGCTTTCAATTTTTCCCCAAGATGTTCCTACTCTTCAGTATAGCTAAAGAAGGTGGTATGGCTTATAAAATAGAAACAACATGAAAGTGGAAAGGAAATGGCTGTTTTTATACTCATGCTGCGTGAGAAGAAAGACACACTATCCTGACAAATCCACAATTGTGAAATCCCATCCCTCTGTGAAACTGAAGGGGTTGAGTGCCATCAATGGTGGTGTGGTTGAGAAGGGAGTCTCCATGGAAACATGGATGGTACCCAGTGTCGGGCTTGAATGGCTGGCGTCGCCTCACCTCTGCTGACTACTTACGGACCTCTGTGTTTTTGCCAATGTACTCATTGTCTGAAGTCTGATTGCTTTTGCTCCTAATTTCTGGTGCCCGCTCTGCCAGCAAACATCTTCTTGGGGTGCTGTAGGCAGTTAGTCCACTTGAAAGGTGTCATGAGGTCAAATTTTCCTAGGACTTCAAGGAACTTCCTGAGTTGAGGGTGGCTGAGGCCATTGGCTGCTCAGAAAGCTGAGTGCAGCTTGGAGTGAAGCTTGGTAATAAACTGCTTAGCATGTTGTGTTAAACCCTAGCACTGAACACACACACACATACACACACGCACACACACACACACACACACACACACTGCACAGACTAGTATGTTGTATCTTAGGAAAAGATCCCATTATATTTTCACTGATGGGTTTGCATTTGATGCGAGAGTTAAGTTAACTTGAAAATAGTAGCTCACTTCATGTTCAATTCCATATGAAATCCTTCTGGCTTCTCTATGTCCTGAATCTTTTAGAAGACTTTTCATTTCCACCATCCCCTTCTCAACCCCGCAGGGACTCCTCTTTAGGGAAGCACCAATATCTGTGTTAAAAGTTTCCACTAATTGCTTTATTATTTCATAAAGAGGCATTAATTGCTCATATAATTTTACTTCTCCTCTAAATTGCCTACTTTTGTGTAAAGGGACTATTAGGAATTCTTTCCCAGTTTCCTTTGCTTTTCCTGCTAGTGGAGAAATAGCTGGCTCAATTCCTTGTATCTCTACAGGAAGTCTCTGGTCACAGCACTGGACCCTTTCTTGGTAATATAAAATTTAGTGCTATGAGTATTAATTAGAGTTTATTCCCTGAGCTAGCAAGTATCCATTTTCGCCGGGCCCCTTCTGGATTTCACTGTTTTTTGAATGTGGAAAAATAATTTGAAATGATAGCATAGAGTATCTGATACATAGCAGCTTTCTTCCTGTCAATTTTATTGATATCACATCATATTTTAAATTATTATCATCTCTGTAATATATGCATTCCAACAGTCACATGCACATTCACACACACACACACACACACACACGCAAGGTACCAAAAATAGCATAGATCACAATATTTGCAATAATCATAACCACACAGAATTCACAATCCAAGCCAGGTGCTGCTACCTTTAGCCTGTAATCCTACCTGCTTAAGGGGCTAAGATGTAAGGATCATGGTTCCTAGCCAGCCTGTGCAGGAAACTCTATGAGACCCTTATCTACCAAAAACTCTGTGAGACCCTTAACTACCAAAAAAGCCAGAAAACATGCTGTGCCTCAAGTGATAGAGCACAAAAAACTCAGAGACAGTACCCCAGCCCTTGACAACACACAGATAGACAGACAGACAGACAGACAGACAGACAGACACACACACACACACACACACATTTTTTCAATTTTTAAAAAATTTACAATTAATCATGCAACACACCGGTCATAACACACCCTCACAATACAACCCCTCTCCCCACACATATGTCCTCCACAGTCCCATGCACTCATCTCCCCCACCGGGCCTGTGATTGACAAGTTGCCCCTGTAGAACCTTACCGACCAAGGTCTACTTGTGTTTCATTCATTTATTTTCTACCCCTGGGAAGTTGGGTGCCCTGTAGCCTGTGGTCAGTAGCTTAATAAACATCTACTGTCTGGCTCAAAGTTCTTTTAATATCCTTTGATTACGAGCATAGTTAATTTGGAATTAAATTTTGTCTGAAGAATGATTTGTTTATTAGCAGTTGGAGAGTAGCTATCTTACGTTTCTAGTAAAGGTTATCACAGCTCCCCAAGAAACTGACTTGGGTATGGAGTGATGTGCAGGGCCTTCATGGAGAGTCGTTTTAACCAAATCATGGCCATAAAGACAGGTTTCGAATTATTCATTCCTGTTTACAGCCATCTGTGTAAGGAAATATTTTGATTCTTGGTTTCCAGTCTGGGTCGCAGCACCAAATGTAAGGAAATCGTTCGAGTTCCAAAAGTATAAATAAGAAAGCGATCAGAAAGTCAAACTCACAGACCCACAAGCTTTATCCAACTGAACAACCTGAGGAAGGTCTCGCTTTTTACATTTCCTTGAGCCATCTGGAGAAGAAATGGGGCAACACCCTTACCGCTAAGATCTCTTTTTACTAGGCAGGAGTGGAGTCCGAGGAGGCAGAAGTCTGGGGTAGTTCGTCTTGGGAGATGGGCACATTGGTAATGAGAGAACAGCCTCTTTTTGCAGAGATGGAGTCCAAATGGGTGAGCAGTCTTCCCTTGGAGATACGGGAAATGGTGGTTGAACAGTATCTTGTCCACAACAGCAGGAAGTATCCATCAAGACAAGTGATGAGTCCTTCCAATAGATCATCTTCCATTAGTCTGAAGATATAGAAATGTACTAAATGATCTATTCAGCTGAGATGTTCATTATGTGCTTAGGTATGGTGGCAAGCTTCTAGGATTTTCATCTCATACCAAATCCCCATCGAGAGAACTTGGATCATGACAACATTTCATGGACATTTGGAAAGAAAAAAAAAACAGTGCAATGAAGAAGAACGTAAGATGCCAATTTGCTAGAAATATTTTGGCATCTGAAGCTAAGCTTATTGCAGGGTACAGAATGGCTGCAAGTTCAGAATAACTACAGATTAAAAAACAATCTTTGGGCAAATGATATGTAATTTTCTAAATAAATGACTGTTTCTAAGTAATGTTGGAATGATGGAGTTATCTGAACAAAGGGATTTAGATAATTCTCTAAGTACCTAGATGCATAGTGTTCTGAATACTTTTAAAGACAAGAAAATAGAACAATATCTCTCAAATCCAGGACTTTAGATTGCTTGAACATACTATCAGTCCCTTTTTCATCTCTCTTCATGCATGTATTTCTAAATCTATTTGAAACTGTTTCTTCCTTGAATAAAGCTTGAGCTAGCCACATAATCTGGGGTGACTCTGAGGCTACACTCATATTCACTTTTGCTAAAGATCTGGAAAATCCATTGCATGCTTTGTGTTTAGGAATCAGTAAAACTAGCTTCCAGTCTAAGCTTTATTTGATTACATTTCCTTTTTATTCAATCTGCTTCCCCTGGGAATTTCAAAGCAGAGTTAAAAATAGATCAAAGATGGCTAAAATTATGTAGAGCCGTATACTTATTTCCTTTTGTGAACCACTGAATCCTAGTTCTTGCTAATTGACTCCTTTCTGAATACCTACACGTTAAATATGCTTTGTTGAATGACTTAACCTTCCCAGATTATTTGATGTAACTGCAATTAACCTGTTTCGTAACATCCTCAAATGTAACAGCATCTTTATACATACATATATAGATATATGTATATATTTTTTTACCCTACTGATGAAAGATCAGTGCCAAGCTGGATGAAAGCAGGGTTGCCATTGAGCCAAACCTTGATTTCAGGATTTTTGGCCAGTGGTAAGCATTCTTTCTTTCCCAGATCACAAGATACAACCACATTTGCAGTTCCTGCAGGCCCCCTTCTGTACAAGGTAGCAGCCTGGTATCCTGGGATTTCTCTTCCGAAATACTTTCTTTACCCCAGTAACACAAACATAAAAGTAGAACTCAAGTGTGTCGTTGAAAGCCACTGATATCATTTGCAAAGCCCAAGCACCTGAGCTGAGTCCCCATAGCCTCTGGGGCTACCTTGTTGCTGGGGAAAGGAGGCCAAGAGTGGTGTCTGCCCCATGCCATGACTCCCTCTCTTCTGATGGTACCCAGATGGGCAGTCTGCAGTGACCAGCTCTCCCTGTTCCCTGATGCAGCTATCGGCAAAGATGCTCCAGGTTTGACATCGCCTTGCAGCTGGACATCTGGGACGGTTCTGTGAGCACCTGGACACTGCTTGAAACTTCTTGTCACCAGGCCCAGACTCCACTTAGAAAACTACTTTGATTTCTACCAAACCTTATTTCCCATTCAAATCAGAACTGTCAGAATCCTTCTGCTATATTTCAATTGCTTTGGCTTTCCAAAATCTCCATAAAATAGAAGATGAATTCCTGAATAGATAGAATAAGAAATGCTGGTTTTCCAAGTGAACCACTAGGAAGCAAAGCTTTTTATTTCATACGTTGTTGCCTCAGACTTAGTACAGTCTATGTGAGCACACACAAGAAAAGGCAGTGAAGTCCTGCTTTAAGAACGCGACTTGGAGACTGAGCAGAAGCACAGCAGTGTGTTCACGTGGGACGGGTGAGCTTGGCTTCAAGTCCCCAGGATGCTGTCTTGATGGATGGCCCTGTCATCTGACACCAAGTACAAGTACAGGCAGAACAATGCGTTCATTCTTTTGGAAACCTGTTCAAGAGGCCTGGGCTCTGAGACCAATGCTGAAAGTGACACTGATTGATCCGCTGTCCCCTGGGAGATTTCACTTGTGCTTCTCTTCCCATGCATGTACAAACGCACCGCTCTTTAAAATAAAAAAAAAAAAAACAAACACAAAAACAGACTCTCACCTCATTTAGGAAATGATAAACCCCTTTGCACGATGCCTTACTAAGGACAATAAAAAGGTAAATAAATTGACTTTCTTTTTACTGTCATGTGGCAATAATATTCCTCATTTCCTTTTCTAAAAAAAAAATCTGTTTAAATCGGTATTGAGCAAGCACGCTAGATCTCTAATGCATCCCGGTGTTCAAGCCATAAACCATTGCTATTTAGTTGACTACTCCCCAGAGTACCTGTGAAGAGATGTTCATTATGCCCTTGTTTATGGCACATCTGTGTGTCCACTCTTCTCTATTAAATGCTCAGGGAAATATAAAATATAAGTCCACTCTCTCTCATGAAGAGAGTACAGTAAAATTTAGGAGACAGGTTTATATAAGATGTTAAATATAGTGACATTGTAGCTTTCAAAGAATGTGATCCTGTGATAAAGTTGTGGGTAAAAATCTATAACCAGAGAAACAATGAAAAAAGACCCAGAGGGGCACTGGAATGACCCTAGACTCCACCTTTGCTTCTGTCCATCCAAAATGAAACATGAACCGTGAGCTCAGCACCGGGGTGGAAGGAAAGGCTGCAGGGATGTGCACAGGTGGGAATCGGGGTGAGGGAGGGTGGGAATCAGGGCAGATCTTCTTGGGCTCTGCTCATGATTTGGCAAGGATGCCAATGTGAGGTGTCGTCGAGTGTCATGTGTGTGAGTTTTTTGGTTCAAGCACACACCAGCAGACAGACGTGGCCAGTCAACTCCGTGAGTGGGACTCTATCACTTCATAGGAAAAACTGGGCCCTGGCCCCAGCCTACATGGATTCAAGGCCAAATTCCAGACTTGGTTGTTTGAGCATGTTGCTCTGCTTCTTAACTGTTCTTGTGTTGACATCATCTACGGTGACCCCCTGCACTCCCACTTGAACTGAAAAAGTGACATGCCCTCACTGGCTCAGGGACTTGGCAGCACACAGGTCTGTGAGGCAAGGCAGCCTTTGACCCTCGCACATCACCCACGTTCAGTTGCTCTGTCCTAACAGAAGAATGTATGCTGAGAACCACTAAACGGTCCCTGCTCCTACTTTTTGGAGTGCAAACTCGTTCAACCACTATGGAAAGCAGTATGGCAGTTCCTCAAAAGACTAAACATAGAACTCCCCTATGACCCAGCAATTCCACTACTTCACATTTACCCAATCATCCAGAAAAAAGGACATACTAAATCCACTAGCATTGCAGCACTATTTACCATAGCAAAGATATGGAACCAACCCAGATGTCCCTCAGTTGATGAGTGGATCAACAAGTTGTGGTATTTATACACAAAGGAATTCTGTGTTGCTGTCAGAAAGAATGATATCACCCCATTTGTTAGGAAATGGAAAGACTTAGAAAAAAATCATATTAAGTGAAGTAAGCCAGACTTAAAGGAACATAGGCTCAATGGTTTCCCTCATTTGCCATAATCAGTAGAAACTTTGGGCTCTCCTAGCAGAGATTTGCAATAGAGCCAAACCTAGATACATAAGGCCATATAGTATGACGCTAAATGAAAGGACCTCTAGGATATAGAAGCAAAAGCCATATAATGAGTATTTGTTTTCCTAAATGTATTATGTTATCTCTCATCTCTTTTGCTGTCCTTTAGTTATCTCATATTGTTACAGTATCTCACTTTGTTATCTGATATATTGGATATATTTATATTTGGTTATTAGAAGTTGGATAGGGAAGCCGGGAAAACAAGATGAGGGATGGTGGGGGAGGGAAATGGGGACCAAGACATGAGAAAGGGTATCAATGTATGTGAAGTATTGCACCTTCTATCTGGCGAATATAATGTAACCCTTCTATTAATTACAATAAAAATATATGAAAAAACTATTAATTAGTCTATTCAAATGCTTCTACAGGAACAGTATCAGACAGACAGCATGTGAAATTCATACCTAGTTTTCTTTTCCCTGTAACCTAAAGTCATCTAGGTTCTTTGTAGTGTTTATGCTTTGTTTCATTAAGGCTGGATCTCACTGTGTAACCCAGGGTAGATGGAGATCCTCTCCTTTCAGACTCCTGAGTGCCAGTGTTACAGATGTGTAATTACCACCTCCCTCTCATTTCCTTGTTAAGTTAAATATTGTTTCCTTTCATGTCAATCCCATGTTGATGTTGACCCGGGCTACTGTGAAGAACGCTGCTCTGGTATGAAGTATTTATTTGAATCTCTGTCTTCATTTCTTTTGTAGTTTTTGTAGGAGGAGAATTGCAGGGTGAAATAGTAATTCTGTGACTTTTTTCTGGATACACTAAAGATATTGATAATTCTACATGGGTAATGATATTGCAAGGATTAAATATTAATACAAATGAGATGCTTAGACATATAGAAAATGTGCCGGCTTAGGGCAACTTCTCCATAAGTGTTTTCTGGTGCAAATTGGACCTGAAGGCCCATGCTTGACTCTGTTGTATTCTTCGAGACACATGGCAGTATACCCTGAGCATAGCCCTACAAGACAGCATGTACCTCCCTCTGTGAAGTGCTGACCAGTCCTTCCTTTCTGGCTGCAGGCTTTTTTTGCACAGATCTTCCTCCAGCTCTCAGTAGTTCTACGATTGCACAGTAAGTGATGACTACAGGCGACAAAGGCTCGACTCCGAAATCAGTGTTTGAGGAAATCTATTATGGCGGTATGCTTTTAGCCTGAAAATTTATTCATCATCTAAAAAGACAGTATATTCGTTTATACAGCTACTATGTTTCACTGCGAAAGATACAGGAACTTTCTGGTGAACAGGACTGTCCAGATAGACAGTCCCGTGTGAAAAATTCAGTACACTGTGCCCTAAGTGCTGTGGGCTGAGGTAAGTATGAAAAATGACTTTTGATATGTAACCCAAGCATGGATCGCTCGCCATGGGGAGAAAGCGGAGAAAGCACTCTGTAGAATATTCGTTATGAGGAAGTTAGAACTGTGGGAAGCTATTTCTCCCTGTCGCTGGAGAAAAGGTCATCTCACAATAAACTATCAGCATTTCTTGACAACCTGCTTTTCTAAATTAGTTAAAATCCATTAAATATAGTCTACTTCAATTCCTGTGTCAAATAACATCATACTAGGTAGTTGTGAAAGCTGCTCATAAGCCATGGATCAATGAACATGGTGTAGAAATAACCACAGTGAAAGGACAACAGTGTCGCCTTTAAAATACATACTTTTGCTTTTTCTTGGATGAGGAAGAACTAAGTTAGGCTTGCAAATGAGTTGGTTGCATGTGCATAATTTGAGAAACTATGGTGTATACTGCCACAAGAGCACAAATTTGTAGGACATTTGTTTTTGTTAGGGACAATAATTAGGTTGAAGTGTGTAAGTATTTTGGAGGGGGAGAGAGAGAGAGAGAGAGAGAGAGAGAGAGAGAGAGAGAGAGAGAGAGAGAGAGAGAGAGAGAGAGAGAGAGAGAGAGAGAGAGAGAGAGAGAATGAGCAGGAGGGATTTTCTAGAGAGAAGACAAAGGTATTCCCCCTTCTGTTTGCCTGAGCAGCAGACTTGTAATCCTTGTCAGGAGGGAAGAATTATTCAAAAAGAGATTATCAAAGCTGAGCTCTCCAAGCTTGGCATTCAGCCCCCCTTAAAGCCAAGAGGTCTTGACTATTTAGTTCCTTGCCTAGTCCTTCTAGACACAAAAGAACAAGAGAAGTTTCCTGATTACTAGTGCTTGAGATCCCCTTAGCCAAGGATAAATGCATGTCTTTTTTGTAACTTGCAGCATTACTTTGCAATGAAGATGCGCTAATGAGCCAGGCCCCAGTGGCCCATACCTGTAATCCTAGCTAAGAAAGAAGCTAAGATCTGAGGAGAGAAGCTTAAAGCTAGCTCAGGCAGTAAAGTCTGTGAGACTTTTATCTCTAATTTACCAGCAAAAAGACAGAAATGGAGCTGTGGCTCAAATCATAGAACATTATCCTTGAGTGGAAAAAAACTGAGAAACAGTCCCCAGGCCCTGAGTTCAAGCCCCAGCACTGGTATATTAAAAAAAAAATCTGATATGCTTTTTTTTTTTTTAAAAAAAAAAGGCATCCTAAACAATTTGCAATTGTCTAGGTAATGTAAGTGATATAATGCCACTGTGTTTAAGTATTTAAGGGTGTAGTGAGTCATGAAAACAACCAAAATTCCTGTTTTGGGTTTTGGTTTTTTTTGTTTTTTTTTTTTTCAGTTGAAAGATGGGATTGGTAGGAGTTGGATAGAGAAGAGAAGGTATAGGCCAGGACAGTGGGGATGTCAGCCCAGGGTTTGTTTATCTATTCATCCAACCATCCATCTAGCTAGCTATCTGTCATCTATCTATCTGTCTGTCTGTCTGTCTTGTCTGTCTAGGTACTGGGACTTGAACTTGGGTTGGGCACCCTCCCTAACCTTTTCTTTTTTTATTGTAATATATAGTATGGTTACAGTTATAGTCTCCAGATAGTAAGTGCATTACTTCTCACACATTGAAACCCCTTCTCATGTTATTATTCCCTAACCTTTTTTGCTCAAGGTTAGTGTGAACCACTTGAGCCACAGAGCCACTTCAGCTTTTCGGTGGTCAGTTGAAGGTAAGAGTCTCAAAGATTTATCTCCTCTGGCTGCCTTTGATCTTTGATCCTTAGATCTCAGCCTCTTGAGTAGCTGGGATGATAGGTGTGGCCCACTAATACCCAGCTGTCAACAGTGACAGTTTTAAGTCCCCTCCTTTTTGTCCTCTTGCCATTCCTGAGGCAGTTATTTGAGGAGCTGGCCCTCAAGGGTTGTTGTTGTTTTGTTTTGTTTTTTTCCCCATCTGAAACAAGCATTTCTGCCCATCATAATTTATGAGGATCACTTTTGAAACAGGTACAGCCCGGGGATTAATTAATTTGGGAATCACTATGACAATAACATAGATAGGATGGCACAACCCAGGGCTGTGGGTGGAGGTCTGAACTCAGCCATAACCTAGAGCACAGGGAATGCGAGCAGTCTGGGTGAGTCACAGCAGGATAGCTCCCCACATGCCAAGTACATCTGGGGAGAGAAGAGAAGGCTGGGCAGGATTTGGTTCATGAAGAGGGGGCCATCTGGCCAGAGAGGAGAGAGAGACAGATCAAGGCAAGAAGTCCACCATGCATCTGATCTTTTCAGACTCCAGTGGAGGGAACAGTCTGTTCTCATTAGCTTCCACTTAGACATGACCTGGGATGGTTTCTCTTCCATGGCCAAGCGAATTCCTGCCTCAGGAAGGCTGGCCTTTAGCCTGTGTCCTCTTCATCGAGCCAGTCAACCTGTACATACCCAGGAAACATCTCTTGAAGGTTTGCAATCATCCTGGTTTGGAGTCATAAAATAAAAACACAGCGTTAATGGTCTGATTCTGGGCGTTTCACACCTTGCCCCTCTACATACAGTGTCTGCACTTAGAGTCATGTTGTGCACTTAGTCAACATCGTTATTTTATGCTAAAATGTGAAACTAGCTATCTATTTGAAACTCCTATCTATTGGAAATCCAGCTTGGATAGAAAAGTCTACAAAACTCTGTCTCCAATTCACTAGCAAAATGCCAAAATGGAAGAGTGGTTCAAGAAGTAGAGCACTGACAGTCAGTGAAAAAGCTGAGTGAAAGCAGAAGACACTGAGTTAAAGTCTCAATTTACACACATGCACACACACACATGCACACATATACACACGCACACATACGTGCACGTGCACACACATGTAGACACACACATCTCATGTGATTTTTAAAAAATGTTATTGTAATTCTACAATTTGTATTCTACAATTTGTAATTCTACAAATGTTATAAAATGGCTTGAGAGAGTTGGAGTGAAAATTAGGGAATGTGTATTTGCAATCATTCATGATTTTATTAATAATACATTTTCAGCACAGTCAATGTGGATTAAGATGATGTTACTATCATTTTTGGAATTAGAACAAACAACATATTCAATATCATATGAAATGAAAATGATAGCCATACCCAGCAGTCCTATCACAATTTTTCATGGCTTCTTTTTACCAGAAATGTTGGACAATATATATTAAGAACCAGTGTTTCCACATAAACTTAATTATATAAGTCATTGCAATACATGATTGTTTGTAGCTTTTAGAGAAAGAATTTGTCTCATTACCTTTCTCTTTGTATATCCAAATATTTGTTTGCTTTGTTACCATCCAAGAGTGGTATTCTGGGTTTAAATGAAATAGCAAGATGTATTTATTCTTCAGTCATGCTGTCTGATACCTGTTTCTAACCATGTCTGCCAGTTCGTCCCAATAGGTTGTGATTAGAATGATTGGGAAATCCTGGTTTTAGAAATCTCTGGACTAGATGCAATTTCAGTTTGTGGAGAGACCGCCATTCACAGGGATCAGGGGCTGGCGGCTGTATGGAGATCCTCTTTTGCAGTGCTGATCTGACATTGTCTTTCTGGACGAGAGCCTGGGTAGAACGTTGAATTCTAACATGGATAATAGAGTTGATTGTAGTCTGTGACGGTGCCTTAGCAGAATGATATGAACAAAACACCAGATTGTAATGATGGTGTATTATTAGAAACTTTGGATTTTTGCAGCTGGAAAGGAGCTGACAATTTTCAAACGGAAAGTAGAGTCTGGATAGGAGGTGGTATGTCCAAAAAAATCATCAAGCCTATTCTACTATTTGATTCCTAGAGTTCTGATGCCGGGTATTTCCCCAAGGTTGACTAATAAATTACACTTTGATTTTGATTGCCATTCAAAATTTGATCTTGTTTTTATTCCAACATAAAATCTGGTTTGTAACAGTGATAGACTCCATTCTGCTTAGCATCCATCTATATTACCTTCAGTATTTTCAATTCTCACATTTACTGATGATGGCTATAATATGAATAGCCATAAAGTGCTGATCTCTTTCTGACCATCTTTCACTTTTGTCACGCAAAGCTGGCTTCATAGAGCTAGAAAGATTCTCTCTAGGCTACAACAATATTCTTCAATATGGAATCAGTTATCAGTAAGAGGCAAGAAATAAGCACTTGTAAATTATTGTTGTTGAGAGTACAGCTGTTCTCTCCCGTATTGAAAGCATTGTTTCTTCATCATTCCATAATGGATATTGCACAGCCCCAGTGCGCCTGCTTGCTGGTCACATGATGGCTACTTTCAGAACAGACAGGTACAACGTGATCTGTGCCTAGTGGAACTACAAAAGGGAACATACCTTTTCTAGATTCTAGTTTCTTCTAGAATCTGTGTTTTGATCAGGATATTCATGCAAGCAACAGGCTTGTGAAGACTAAATAAACTAAGCACATAGTGACTGTATTTTGTTTTTGTTTATTAATGATCATAATGCTAAAGGTGATGAAGGCAGACATTCTTCGAGCATTTATAATGAGCCACTTTTGTGCTCAATATTTTGCCTGGCTTCTTTACTTTGGTCCTTAGAACATCTCTGTAAGACAAGAGCTATTATTATCACTCTATGAACACTGAAGGTGGATTGAAGCTAAGATAGATTTGAGGTTGTCCATGGAAAACTGAGTAAGACTTGGTGAGAGAGAAGAGCTCTTTAATTGTCTTGATGATAAGACAGGATTTTTTTCATAAGGGATATTGTCTCATGCCTGTAATTCTGGCTACACAAAAGCAGAGGACAGGATTGAATTTTAAGGTCAGCCCAGACAAAAAGGTAATGAGACATCCATCTCAATAGGTAAGCGGGGTATGTGACACATGGTTTTTAATCCAGCTGTGAAGGAACTTTAAGCAGACAGTTGCTATCAAAGTCAATCTAGGCAAAACTGAGAGACCCTATCTGAAAAATAACCTGAAGAGAAAGGAGCTGCAGGTGCTCAGATGGTAGTAAAGTTTGTTTGCTTATAGAATGCAAGTCCCTATGTTCAATGAACCCCAGTATAGGCAAAAGACAAGAGAAGATAGGATTTTTTGACATTGTGGTTGCTCATTAGAAAGAACAAGCTAGAAGATGTTATTGAAAAATAATATAACATATGTGGCCAATTTAATCAATTAGTTTACTTATTCATTTACTTAGAGATAAAGTCTTTTATTGATATATTCTAGGATGGTCTCATGCTTGTTGTCTTGGCATAGCTGACCTTGAACTTGGGAGTCTCTTCTGCCTCAGCTTCTTGAGGACTGGAACTATAACTGTGAGCAACTATGCTTGGCTTGACCATTATATTTTTGAAAAACCATTGGCAATATCACGTTTTCTGAAATGCTGAGTCTCCCTTTGATATGAATGTTTATTGCATTTCCTAGTGATAAGTATATCATCTGCTTGAGAATTTAAATTACCCTCTTTACTTTTCTATGATTTAAAATAGCAAATACAGAAAATGGGAAAACAATAAAAATTGTGGTAAGTGCAGGATAAACCAAATACCAATAAGTAATTTACTTTCCTCTGTTTTCCTTAGGTTCCAATAATCACACTGTGTCATGGTGAAGTGTAAATCTTTATCATCATTAGCATTTCTCCTAGACAGAGCTCCAGATTATATTAAGTCTATTTAGAGCAAACTGCTAGGTGCTGAGCTCTGGCATATGGTCGTTGGAATCACACAGCTTCTCCACCAAAGCTATTGAGGGACTGAAGCTGTCCATCTGACAAGCAAGCAGGGGGCATGGCAGTTGAGGGGCTGGCACTGGATGAAGGCACCGGGGGTCTGGAGAGGCAGAGTTCAAGAGTGATCGTGACAGGCTCTCCTGGGGCTTGCAGGAGATCAAACACAGTCCTGGAAGTACCATGGCGGGTGACACGCTGCTGGAACTGAAACCCATGGCCTAGATTAAAGTTTAGGCTTCTCTGAAACCAGTAAAAGATCCTGCTACTGGAAGCTTCATTGCTTTAGGCATAGTGGAAATGTCACTCTGCCTCCATTGTTGTTGGCATTCTTGCTCAGCATAATTTGAGTTCTCTACGTATGGTCTATACATAGATAGCAAGTAGCTCTGGAACACTTGCTTTGTTCTTCTAATCTAGGACAATCTTAAAATCCCCACCTAGGATGAGAACTGCAGTGGTTTCAGAATTCTGATGAAGCACATCCAAGCAGCTTTATCAGAAAGGAAGCCTCCAAGTTTGCTTATTTTTTGCTGGTCCCACCACTTGAACTCTGGGTCCTGAGCACTGTTTCTGTGCTCCTTGTGTTCAAGGATAGCGCTCTGACACTTGAAGCAACAGCACCACTTCTTGCTTTTTCTGAATAGTTCATTGGAGTTAAGAATCTCATGGACTTTTTTGCCTGCACTGGCCTTGAGCCGTGATCCTCAAACCTTAGCCTCCTGAGTAGGTAGGATTACAAGCATGTGCCTCCAACACCCAGCAAGATTAAATTTTATTTCATAAGACTTTTAAAAAACAACACACATTACTTGAACAATGGAAGCTTGATTTTGGCATTTTCATTCAGAATACGTAATGTATCTAGATCAAATTCACTCCATCGTTCACACTTTCTTTCCTCCCTCTATTCTTAAAACAGTTTTACCAGGTTTATTGTTCTGCTTTCATATATACAAATGAAGTACCTCAACCATATCCATCCCAGCCACCCTCCCCTCCCTGGCCAAAGCCTGCCTCCGCTGAGCCTGTCTTCCTTTCCTGCCAGGTTTTTTTTTCCCCTATGTATTAATTATACCAGAGAGTTTCACCATTGTGTTTCAGACATAGGTATATTATATTTTAACCAAAACAAACCTTTCTGTTGCTTCTTTTTTATTTTTTATTTATTTTTAATATATTTCATTGTAATTAATAGAAGAGTTAAATTCTATTCGCCAGATAGAAGGTGCATTACTTCACAAACATTGCTACCTTTTCTTATGTTTTTGTCCCATTTCCCTCCCTCTCTCCCTCCCCTCATCTTGTTTTCCCCCTTCCCTATTCTATTTCAAATAAACAAATAAACATATATACAGTATATCAAGGTAAGATAACAAGGTAAGATACTCTAACAATATGAGTTACAGTATAACCAAGGGACAGCAAAAACCTGTTGCCTTCTTTCCTTACATTCTGTTTCTATATGTTGTGTCTCATATACACTCTCTTTACATACTGGTATAAAGAGACTAAATAAATACAGTAACTAAACAAGCCCATAAGTGAAACGGTAAACAGATGTCATTAGACCTCATGCTGCTTGAGAAATTACTAGGACTTAGACAAGTTATGTTTTTTTCTTACAGCAGGCTTCACCAAGATGGTAGTTCTGAGTTATGTGTATGTTTATGAGCATAAATATAATACAAATATTTTTTAAAATAATCTCATAGCTAAGCACAGTAGTTTACACCTGCAACACTTGCTACTCAGGAAGATGACAAGGCAAGCACAGACAAAGAGTTCTTGCAACCTATCTCAGAGAAAACGTCAGGTGTGGTGCTAGTCAGATGTTATCCCATCTGGAGTGGGAAACTTAAACAGGAGGACCCAAAGGAAAGTTGAAGGCAGCGTGAACAATGCAAGACTTTGTCTCAAAGTAAGCTACTCAAGAAAGGCTCACAGTGTGACTCAGGTGGAAGAGTGCTTGCTTACCAAGCTTAAAACTCAGTTCCCACTGCCCCAAAGAAAATATTTTCTCAGTAGAGATTTGCAACTCACATTTTAAGGGTGACCAGCTGTGAAGCTTATTTTACATATTGTATATAGAATACAGTTTTTCACGCATTTAACTGTCAGTGTGACCGAAAAAGTTGATGGTGTTCATACCTTGGCTGAGCCAACCCTTGAAGCCAAAACACAAGCCTCTGAAATATCCTTGGCTTCTGCTCTGAATTTACTTCTCCTTAAGATAGAAGAAACAGGTATACATGTGTACACACACACACACGCATGCACACACACACACACACACACACACACCTACAACTCTACTGTCTGCAGCAATAGGTAGGCATTTTACAGTACAACAATAATGAAAAGAATGTGTTCTAATGTTTTCATCCCATCACTTCAACATGCCACAGAATCCATTAAGTCTCCTTAACGTCAAAGAAAACAAGCCAGCCAGAAATATGTATCCCATGAATGCACAACAACTGAATTAATTCCCTACTGAGACAGAGGAGCTTTCCTCTGCAGAAGCCTCATGGCCCTCACACTCTGAATGTACTTTCTCAGCACAAGGAATACACTTGTGCTTCCCCTCAGTGGTTAGGTCCTTCCTTTTCCTCAAACAAAGCAACACTGGAGGGTTAGTGATATGAACAGAATGGATCTGCTTTCCTCTTCCTGCTGGCAAGACCGTCATATGCAAAATTAGAAGAGAAGAACCGAGTCTTAGGGAGATACCCCACTGATTGTGTATTTTACCCAATAGGCACTCCACTTTACTAGGGAACAGGTAGAAGAATATATACTTTATTTCATTTCAGGTGAAGAAGACTCAGACTTTATGATCTAGGAGGCAAACTTGGTTGAGTTATTCTCTATTCATGTTATAATGCATCTTCAAATTCCTTCAGTTTTGGTATTCCCTGATTGGAAAGCAAGCCATAAGTTTGCAATGAAAATTCTAAATATTCAAAGGAACAAAGTCCCCTTAAAAGGCTCTAAAATAGTCACAGACTTTATTAAAATCCAGTTACAGCATCTTTAAATACAGTTCATAGAAAATTTGTCAATAGTTCTATTCAGATAAAATAATTACTCGATTTCTATAAAGTCCAGTATTTTAAACAGCAAAGAGGAAGACACTAAATATATTTTCAGAGTCACCAGGAATTTCTTACACATATTTGGGAGTCATCTTTTCTTAAGGAGCCTGAAATGGAGACATATCTGCATGGCAAAGGAAGTCTTGCATGGCAAAGTCAGCACTAGACAGACCTGGAAGAAGGCAGCCTGTCTCTACTCATAGCTGACAAGGCCTAGAATCTTTAGAGTCCAGAATGCAAGTTTTACAGCTGATCATCTAGTTCAGCAAGGTTGTAGGATGCAAGGTCTATACAGAGAGAAATAATACCCTTTATCTCTACATACTAGCTCAAGAAAATAGAATAAAAATATAATTTCACTTGTAATAGGATCAAAATATTTAGAAAGACATTTTAAAAGCACGTTCAAACCGTTAGCCAGATCAGCCTCTTTTTGAATGTGTGCCAGGCCTGGGGCTTGAACTCAGGATCTGGGTGCTGCCTCTGAGTTTCTTTTGTTCAAGGCTAGTACTCTACCCCTTGAGCCACAGCTCCATTTCCAGTCTTTTTTGCTGGTTAATTAGCAGCTCATACTCTTTCTTGTCTGAGGTGGCATTGAACGGTGATCCTCCGATCTCAGTCTCTTGAGTACCAAGGATTATAGGTGTGGTCCACTGACACACAGCCTTTTTTTAATATTAAAAAAATGAAAGTATATTTAAGTATAAAGGGTAGCCCAAGTTTATAGACTAGAAAATGTAATGTTATTAAGTTGGAAATAGAAAATTCATCTACAGATATAACAAAATAACAAGATATACATAATTTCTATTAATAATTCAGATATTGTTTCTGAAGTAGTTCACAAGTTTATCATATCATTTGTATGGAAATATAATAACAGAATAACTAAAAAAGCTTTACAAGTAGAATTAGATTTAGAGAATTGGCAACTACTGATTTCAAAACTTGTTAATGAAGATTTTGTCACTTAAGATGAATCTTCTATACACGATATATACTTTATGCAAGTATATTGTAAAGATCATCTTAATTATTTAAAATTTGACATTTTCATATGTGAATATAATGTAATTTGATCACATTCACACCCCCATTGTCTCATCATTTCTTCCTCCACCTCCTCACTATTTCCTTCAACTTTTCTTACAGTCTCCCTTCTACTTCTGGGTTCTCTTGTTTAATCTAGATTCCATATATAAAAGCAACACTTAATATTGGTCTTTGAGTCTGGCTTCTTTCATTTGTATGATCTTCAGTTCCATCTATTTTCCTGTAAATGATGTCACTTCATTCCTCTGTAGGGCTGAGTGATACCCCCACAGTGTGGATCTGCCTCATTTCTTCTCCTTATCTATTAATGGCCGTCACCTAGACTGGTTCCATAGCTGACTAATGAGAACTGTGAGTGCTCCTATGAGCCTAGGCATGCAAGTCTTTAGATGACAATATAGATTCCTGTAGGTGTAGCCCCACCAAATCTCTATTACTATATAAAGAATCAAATTCAAATAAGTCTCAAAATTCTCCTCTCATTAACTTATTCATTCTTTTATTTATAATGCAAGTGTCATCAAAGCATAATTACCTATCCATTACCTAATATAGTTAAAACTTCATTTCTATTGTGTTGAACACACTTAAAGTGTATATTTTGAGCAAACTGTGAATGTATAATAGAGTAAATGATATGGTATTACTCATTGTGGTCACCATATATGGTTTTGGAAAACAAACAGTAATCTCACTTGTACGTGAGATCTAAGAGAAAAACTTGCAGAAGCAGAGCATGGAATGGTGCTTTCCAGAAGCTGGTGGTGAGAGTTAATGGGGCGATGTTAGTTAAAGAGTACAAAGCTTTTGTTATAGTATATGGAGAGTATATAGTATATAGTCCTCCTTATTAAGTATTATGGAGACCCCACTGCAGGGATGAATGAATGGAGACACAGTGCCTTCCAAGAAGGATACAGACAAGTGTTTCTTCCCCACCTAGGCAGCAAAAGCACAATAACAAGAACATAGCCCAGTTGGTAGATTGTCCCTTTTGTGAGTGCATGTTTCAAGAAAGCCCTTCCCAGCTTCTTTTTGCGGTCAAACTTATCAGAAGAGCTCCACTTATTTGAGTGTCACTGGATTATTTTCATTGGAATTGTACTCCGTTATCTCCTTGTAATTGATGTTTAAGGTCAACAGTGGTTTCCATGTTAGCACATTTAATAGCTGTGATCAGGACTCAGCTTCTACTTCTTCTTGGCAGCCCTGAACATGGCTGACTGACTGCCTGGTTCCTCAGGGCCTCTCTCCTGGTCCCTGCTAACTTAAAGGCTCTTACATTGACTCTTTGTTCTGTTTGATAGGGTTTTTGTTGTTGTTGTTGTTGTTGTTGTTATTGTTGTTGTTCTGTTCAACTGCTTGATATCAGATTACTTCAGCCTACATTCCTGGCTCTGTCCCTTGGACTATAATAAGTTAAAATGGATATTTACTCAACATTGATTCTTTATTTTTATTATGCATTCTTTTGTATGTACTAGTTCTTTTGCTCCTTGAACTCAGAACCTAGGCTCCATTTCTGAGTGTTGTCCCTGAAGGCTACCACTCTGTTCCTTCAGCCAAAAATCCACTTTCAGTTTTCCGGCTCTTCATTGGAAATAAGAGTCTCACCAACTTTCCCTGCTTTGCTGGCTTTGAATCTTGATCCTCAGACCTCAGTCTCCTGAGTAGCCAGGATTATAAACATGAGCCACTGGCACCTGGCTCAAGATTGGTTCTTATAGCTTGGATTACTTGCATTTATACCAAAGCCATAGGCTTTCACACATAAATTTCACTAGTATATTTGATGCTTGCATGTGCTTTCTAAAGTCATGTGTATAGCTCTTTTTTGTCAGATTATCGTGCTCCGTGGCCCCTCATAGTGATAGTCTGCACACTATGGACACAATAAATGTCTGTTAAATGAGTATATACAGTGTACTTGTGGTCATTTTTGTAAATTAAGACATATTGGAAGTTATTTTTTAATCTATCATACAATTGATTCACTTAAAAAAACATTTGAAATGATATTTAAATTTTCATATCTACCTGGAGGTTTTCATTGGCATGTTTTGTCCATTACTTTTCTCTAAAAAAAAGGTTATCTTTCACTTAAGAGTGAAAAATCAGATTTTAAAGTGAGATGGTGAAGGCCAAAAATAATTGAAAGTAATTGAGAATAGGACCATAAAAATTTAATTAGAAATTAATCCTCCCTCAATCACCAAGAGAGTTGGATGTCCAGGATATCATGGTTTATTACTGGTCAGGGCAGATTTTTGGAATGTAAATGGTGTGAGTGATAAATTCACACTTCTGGCTTACTAGAGAGAAAACCAAGGAGAAGTACTGGCGGTACACAGAAAGAGGAAGCTGGATGCAAGGAGAGCAAATCATGCTGCGTGAGATAAGCCAAAACCAAAGGCAAGAGGAGGCTGAACTCCTCCAACACTTCCTGCATACCTCCTGTGGACGCACTGTAAGCTTGAAGTGGGAAGTCTTCAGGAAGACTAACAGCACAGGGAAGAAAACAGCTGTGGACACAGTTGGCCTTGGCTCTAAGTGCCTGAGGAAAAGCATTCACAGAGGAGGAATGAAATCAAGAAAGGAAGTATTTGGGATTTGCATAAAACAAAAACCTTAACAAATGCCTGTGCTGGAAAGAGTGTGTGGTTTGCAGACATCTGTCTGTTTTCCTGCTGAGTTTCTTCAGTCAGTGTAGTTAATGCACCATGAAGCACACACACTCTGTGCCAGTCCTGGACCCAGAGACAGTCAGTCATCATTCCCCTGGAGTCTGCTGGGCAGTGGTACATCTGACAGTGGTGTAATAACCACAATACACAGGTAGCTCAAAAACATTAAAACCCCTAAGATTCACCAGCCCAACTAATACATGAGCAACAGAGTTAAAAAGATACTAAAGAGTGAGAAGTACGTGTGGCCAATAAATCTATAAACAAATGTTCAACATCCCTGGCTATAAGGCAGTGCAAATTAAATCCACATTGTCGCTGGCACTGGTGGCTCACACCTCTAATCCTAGCTATACAGGAGGCTGATATTTGAGGATTATGGTTCAAAGCCTGCCTGGACAGGAAAGTCCACGAGACTTTTACTCCAAACAACCACCTTAAATTTAGAAGTGGAGTTATGGTGCAAAGTGGTAGAATGGTAGCTTTGAGTGAAAGAGTTTAGGAACAATGCCAAATTATGGCAACAACTCAGTTTTCCCACAAACAATGGACTAGGGAAATGTAATACCTTCAGGCACCAAAGTAATCCTAATTGTTCAGAACGCTGAAATCTGCTGATTGTGGTTCAAAGCCAGCCAGGCAGGAAAGTCTATGATACTCTTATTTCAAATTAATGAACAAAAAGCCAGAAGTAGAGCTGTGGTTCAAGTGGTAGATCACTAGCCTTAAGCAGAAAAGCTCAGGGACAGTGTCTAGAGCCTGTACCAAGTGTGTGTGTGTGTGTGTGTGTGTGTGTGTGTGTGTGTGTGTGTGTGTGTGTGTGTTGGAATTTCATGCAGTTACCAGGAAAAATAAAATTAGGAAACTGAAGAGGAATCAGCAGGTCTATAAAATATACTGACGAAACCATGCCCACAAAGACAAGGAGTACCTTTTCCTCACCTCTGTGGGCCTTGCATCCAAAATACAACCTCCTGCTTGGTACACACATGCAACGGCCTATGATTCTATACATGATATAGTTGATAAAAAGCATAGTATATATGCAGGAGAGAAACTCCAGAGAGCAAACCTTCCAAACAATTAGCAGATAATTTAACAAAATGAATATGAGGATGCTGAAAGATGGTTGTACTGTCGTAGTAGCAGAAGAAGGGATGGGAGGTAGATGGCTGAAAAATTAAATGGGAAAAATACAGCAAGAATACTCAGTGTAAATGTTTATAATGTATTCCTCTTTAAATTTTTTAACTTTATTTTTATTGTATTTTATTGTCAGGATAGTGTGTAGAGAGGTTATAGTTACATTTTTCAGGTAATGGGTGCATTACTTGTCGAACCTTGATACCCCTCTTCATGTTTTTGTCCCCCTTCTCCCCCACAGACTCCCAATCATCTTGTTTAAATTTAAGTAATTATACAAAGCTATTTCAATTCAAAATGTCAGTTCATGAGTACAATGTATCTTGATCACTATCAACCCTTTCGTCATGTTTCCCCACTCCTATCCCCCCAATTTTCCAGATTGAATATTATGACCTTGTTTCCCCATCCTTGCTCTCTCCCTGAGCTTGAAATAAAGAGGTGTGTGTCGGTGAAGTGTAGTTGCTCAAGGAACATAGAGCGAGTGGAAGGGTGACTGTGGAACACCAGAATTGAAACCTGGGGGGAAGTTTCACCCGAGGTATTCTTTTCCCAGCATGCCAGCCTCTAGTTCAGGTGCTGGCATATAAATTAATAGGCAGGAGGAAACGGAGAGATAAAGACATTATTTGCAATACTCTGTTTCCCGGATGTGTGTGTTTCTGGTATGCTTGGTCCCAAATGAGCTGCTCTGCTATCTATCACACTGGGGGAAGTGGCATGGAATGGAGTCTCCTTAAGTTTTGTGTCCACACTGAGTCAGCAGTCCTGGCTTCTCACACACTGACCTTGGACTCAACCTTCTCTTTCCAGCTGCAGCTTGTCATTTACAAATCCCCTTAGAATCCCTGCTGTCGCTAGCCTTCTCCAGACCCCTAGCTCTTGATCAATTATAATAATTTTGTGACCCACCCTGGGTTAAAACTTTGGTTCTGATCTTTGCCTAGTGTAAAGAGCAACCAAATAGAATGGTCTATCTGTGACTCATTCGATGTTATGTAGTTTTTCTTAAGGAATTGGAGTGACCTTTAATAATTCTTAAGAAAACAGAAATGGCAAGCTTAATTCTTCCTTCACAGAATAACTCTAATCATCTCAGCAAGACTCTCTGAAATGCCACAGGTCTTCTCACATGCAGGGTCATATAGTCATCAAGTGTTTGGACATGGGACCAGATTACCAAAGTTCTCTGCCCCGTCATGTGAAAGCTGTGGTGTGACTTTCTCTTTCAAGATATAATTAAGGGAGTTAGTGATAGATTTTCTGTCCAAATCATGTGAAATGTGTTTTCTTTGTTTCCTATACAAATCATTTGTCACTCACAAATACGTAGAATTATAGGGAATCCTACTCAGTGATAACATATGACAATTGAGATTACACAAACATGGTCATCAGAGAAACTTTATTAGAAATGGTATCTAGATGAACTCTATTTTTTTCGTAACAGCTATTTAGGTAAGTACCTCTCAAAACAGCACCAGAATCTGTTCTTGTGAGATGCCATTTTCTGAATACTTTTGGCATTACTTAGGTTTGAACTCTGGGCCTTCAGCTTGCTACAAAGGTGTTTGCACCTGAGCAACACTTTGAGGCCCAAATGTGGAGTTTGTGATAGAGACTGACATTCTGCATATTGCTCTCATCCTGGATCCCATTTTAATGCCCAAGGAGTTATTTAGGCATTGAGGTAAAATACAGAACATTTGTAAAAATTTTATATCTCTGCTTTGGTAGAGAAGGAGAATCCTCTCAGGAAAACGTAAGAAGGTTGAAGACATTCCCTGGTAAAACCTATTTGTAGCAGCACTTGCTCAAATTTAAATACATTTCCACCTGAAGAAAGGTAAAGTAATTAGATCTACTTTTAACAGTTTTCAAACCTTGAATATTCTAGAGAAATTTTCTGTTCAAAAATAAAGAGAATCCCAATTTTCTGTTTAATTGTCTGTCTATTTCTTTTTAATTTCACTTTAAAACTCCTTGCGCCCTATTTTTCACAGTGTTCTGTTTCTTCTTCTAGTAATTATATTCTCCTGCTTTCAAGCTTCATTTACATGAACAGCTCTTTTTACCCTTGTGACTTTTCTTACTTTTATTTTCTGTTATTTGCATTCTTTTCTCTTTCTCCTCATAAAAGTGTCGCTAGTAGATGGGATAAACAAGGGAAATATAAAGTTATTTTGAAGTAGATAAATATTATAAAGAATCCTATGGGATGACTTCGTACATAGTTTTTAAATAGCTCCACAGAATGTGTAATACCTAGTATCTTCTCTCTGTTTTATAAGAATCCGTCTAAAAGCCTGTATTGTTCCCTTTCTTCAGTAAAGCTGGAATTTTCTCATTGATTCCATACCATAGGGAAAGTCACTAAATGCTAGATGTTAGAGTCTCTGAATGTGTGTTCCATTTTATTAACTTGATTACTTCGTCTCCTTGGTATTCTTCTCTATTTTAAAGCATTTGATTAGTTCCCATCTTACAGGAGTCAAAAGATATCAAAAAAGTTACTGATGTAAGAGGCACATTGTGTTCCACTCACTGTAAAGTCACTCCTCACGTAATTGTATTTGTTGTTTTTCTCTTCCTTTCAAATGTTAATATTACCTGTTCTAATGATGACTTGGAATCTGTGCTGCATCTTGGGTAAAGGTTTTTTTGGTGTTATTTTTTCTAACACTAAGCATATTTTTTAATTTCCAAATGAATATTAAAACTTTTTTTCAGAGTACAACATAAAGGAGATACTTTTCCCTCGATAATGAGTTGATATATGGCATTTGGTGCAACGTTAAAGAAAAACCAGGGTTGTTTTTGTTGTTGTTGGGTTGGCATATAGAATCAGAAGCAGAAGGAAACACTTTCTCCACTCCATATCTGTCATTTTGACCAGAAGTCCCCAAGATCTGGCAGTTATTTGTCTCACAGCCAGTGGATGGTGTGCTCAAGCAAGGCAGAGCTCAAGGTAGACTTCACAGTTTTTTATTCAAATCCATTAGCTGAAGAGAGAGCTTACAAAAGCCCCAGGGTATTGTCCTGAATGAATGAAAATGCTTAGAAACAAAATGTTATTGGCCAGAGGAGAACCCCACTATTTTCAATAGTTGAATAATTTCCTTAGAATAGCTTCTTGCAGGCAGTAGACTATTATTTCAGTAGTTCTGCCTCTTGACAGAAGTTGCAGAAAATCAAGGATGATAGACCATTCACTGTAAGCCACCTTCCTCCATAGCTGAGCCTCCTTTTGATGCTTTTAAAGCATCCTGGCATGAGATTTTCCTATCCGTGATGCTTAAGCTCTGAACACTGCACCTGGGCCTTGTGAGCTCATTGCTTCCCTGGGTCCACTCAGATCTCCAGGCATCTGCTCTGCTGCTGTGGTCTGGGCAGAACCATCGCCTACTGTTGATGACACTTTGTCCTGTCATTCCATCTGTGTGCTGGGGTTTTGTCTCATTTAGTTTTCCACAGCACAGATCACTCAAGGAAAGCCCATAGAGGAACCAACCAGCACCTACCTCTGCCTGCAGCTCACTGGCTGGGAGCCCATTCCAGGCTTCCCAACAGTGCCATGGAGCAGGGTGCCATAGTCTGCCTAACCGCCGTATGCCTTTGATTCCATGAACACCTGTGACACCAAGAAGGGGGAAAACGTTTCCCTACTCAAAAGCTTTCTCTGCTACAGGACGACAATGATGGAGGCTGGGGGAGGTCGGGGAGAGGATTCTTTCTTCTCTCAGCAGGAATTCCCCTGCTCATTTCTTTATGGTACACTCTGTATATTATACACCGGTCAAGACTATCACAAGACAGCACAGTTTTCTGCTAGGTCTATCTTAATTTAGCTTGAATCTCAGGTGCCCCAACAGGCCGTTGCAGATTATGCTTGATTTCTAGTTACAGTTTTCCGAGGGTTCCAGCCATTTCTAGCACCTCTTTGCTTCTCTCTGTCCCTGCCCCAGGCTTTACAGAAAACTGTTTGGAAGATGTTGGAATTACTCCAATATCTTTGAAATACATTGTAATCTCAGGCTTAGAACATTGCCCTGCGTAATCTGACTAAAAATAACCCAACCCGATTCATATGGCTAACCAGTTCTTCAGGCTGTGAGTGAAGCCCCTGTTTGTTTTCTTCCCTGCCTCTTGACTCCACCACTAGAAGAGCCCACCCAGGTGGTCTTCCTCCCCCAAGAAATCCCCAGGAGGAAAATGAGCAACCTCCACTTGAAAACATCAAACACAGAACCTGCTGTACTTCAAATGGCAGCATTGGCCTTTATCAATTCCAAGGTCTTTACTCAACAGAACCCCTGGCAATGGTGAGAACTGAGCCTTGGAATTAGCCAGGGTCTTAGCCAGAAAAGGAAAATGACTTTATTCTCCAGAGGCAATGTAACTGATCATCCAAAGTATGAAGCAGCCATTTTGGAGTTCTGGAGCCAGAGTCAGGAAGAGGAATAGACCACTGACTGTTTTCCAGTCTAGTCGTTTACATGGTGTCAAATCTTTTCTATTTCCAGCAGTCATCCTGTAAATTCTGACATAATGAAGCCTATGCACTGGAGATGCTAACAAGAGTAGAAGATGCACATAATAATGAAAACAGTTTCTGTCCCAGGAAAATACAAAATCTGCCAATGGTTGGTTGACTTGGGGATATATTGCACTGATAGTGATGAATATTGGAACAGAATGTATGAGATAAAACATAGGATATCTAAAATATATCAACAGCTCAAAAAATTGAATCAATCCAAAACTAATCTCCAAAGTAACAACCATCCCGTTAAAAGATGGGCCAAAGACTTAAAGAGAGTCTTCTCTGAAGAAGAAATAAAAATGGCCTATAGACACATGAAGAAATGCTCAACATCTCTGGTCATAAAAGAAATGCAAATCAAAACAACTCTAAGATTCCACCTCACTCCAGTTAGAATGGCCAGGATCAAGAAAACTAATAACAACAGATGCCGGAGGGGATGTGGCCAGGAGGGATCATTACTACACTGTTGGTGGGAGTGCAAACTCGTTCAACCACTATGGAAAGCAGTATGGCAGTTCCTCAAAAGACTAAACATAGAGCTCCCCTATGACCCACTATTTGGCATTTACCCAGTCATCCAGAAACAAGGACATACTAAATCCACCAGCACAACAATGTTCATTGCAACACTATTTACCATAGCAAAGATATGGAACCAACCTAGATGTCCCTCAGTTGATGAGTGGATCAACAAGATGTGGTATTTGTACACAATGGAATTCTATGCTGCTGTCAGAAAGAATGACATTGCCCCATTTGTTAAAAAATGGAAAGACTTAGAAAAGATCATATTAAGTGAAGTAAGCCAGACTCAAAGGAACTTAGGCTCAGTGGTTTCCCTCATTTGTCATAATCAGTAGAAACCTTGGGCTCTCCCAGCAAAGATCTGCAATAGAGCAAAACCTTGATACAAAAGGCCATATAGTAGGACACTGAATGAAAGGATCTCTAGGATATAGAAACATAAGCCATATAATGAACGATTGTTGTTCTTAAGGTACTATGTTATCTCTCATCTCTTTTGCTGTCCCTTGGTTATCTCATATTGTTACAGTATCTCACTTTGTTACCTGATATATGAGATATATTTGTATTTGGATATTTGAAATTGGATAGGGAACAGGGGAAAACAAGATGAGAGGTGGGGGTGGGAGGGAGGGAAATGGGGACCAAGACATGTGAAAGGGTATCAATGTATGGGAATCTAATGCACCATCTATCTGGCAAATATCATGTAATCTTCTATTAATTGCAATAAAAATATATGAAAAAAACAGGAAGAGAGCAAGCTCAGGTGAGTCTAGGGATGTCATGGTGTATGGCTAGAAACGTGTGTGGAAAGTTTTCTGTGCATTACTATACTGACTTCTTAAGTTGGCAGGGCACAAAGAGAATGAGTATGTACAGGATATCCAAATATGTATTATCTGATAGTTTAATGTGGCAGCTGTTTGCTGAGCCTAGCATATTAATTATAATTTGACTTTTCTTCAACAGGAATCCCTTTGGACGGGGCAGTGATACCTCACTTTTTTTCATAAGCAAATAATTTAACAAGTTAAACCTCACTTGTTTTTAAAGTTTTGACCTGTAGTTTTCCTCAAAAAATCATTCATCTTTATTGTATGCATTGGAGATCACTCCCAGATATTAATTTTCAGAGTGGGTCACCAGGGACCCTTTGCAGATAACCTTAGGCTGGTATTGTTTGCAAGTCCTGGGAATCCTAAGTGTAGAGGGAAGGGGTACTTCTGAAGGAAAGGCTGGGGCCATGCAGGCCTTCCCCAAGCCATGCACCTGGTGGATACATAGACAAGTCTGAGGAGGATACTGCCAGAAACCCACTAGAGCTGAAATGGGAGGGGCCAAACAGCAGCCATGCTCAGAGTGGAGGCAAGGCAGGACCTGGAACAATGCTTTCCCAGGCACCAGTATACCTTACGTGATTAAAGCCACTGTAATGTGAACATGTGAATAATACAACACAAAATGACCCTAATTCTAACTCATTTGAATTCTCATTTTTTCCCTACCTTGTTTATTTAACCATACTGTATTTGTATCAGATTGTGAAAAAAGTCAATATTGGAGAAGATCTTTCACAATTCATTTTATGTCATGTTGAAAATGTGTGGCTTCTGCCGCTTAACACATAACATTTTTGAAATACCCACCAATTCATAATGAGATGGATGTGGAGTAAACATGTTTGCACTTTTTTTGCTTCCTTCTTTGCACACACTGTGCTAAATAATATCCAGGTAGTTGAAATTCTCAGTGAATATACAATATTTGTATGTTATAGATTATTATTGAACTATGTGTCTTAAGGCACATGGAAAGACAGAGTGGGGAGCTTTTACTGCCCAAATACTTTATTGAGGAGAGCAGTAGAGACATAAGGATCCATGGGAGTGGCCAGGACGTTCCTAAGGAGAAATGCAAGTGTGTGTTTCATATGGAAGTCATATGGATGAAACCCCTCGGACATGGAGCATGCAGAGATAAGGAGGCACAGGTTCTGGGATACCTGGGAGCCTGCAAAAGGAGGAGAGATAAACCCGGACCACCCTCTGCTCAGAAGCTTAGACTGCATTCATCAGGGAGCGAGGTGCCACTGAAAGCTTCAGAGCCATTGAAGGACCTTCTTACAGGGGCCATGAGGTAACTACAGACACTCGCCCTGTGAGAGGACACTGTGTGATGGCTCAGCTGGAGGCCTCCCGCATGGATCATATGCACAGTGACAAACACCCCGAGTAGTTCAATGATGTGTGAGAAGAAAGAAGGCCACCACTTAGTTTTAAGATTCAATTAATAGATTTTTATTGTGGAAGATAGAGCAGCACTTGACTGCTGATCAGTAGGGATTGAGAAGGAAGTAGAAATCGATCCATGCTCCCAGGAGATAAAATGAAATAAATTTATGGCTAAAATCACACCCAAAGGGTCAGAAGCAGAGTTTACTGCCATGTATCTGTGGCAGTTTGACATGTTGGAATGGTATCTGTAAGTTCCGGCTAGTAAGGTGTCACCAAAGCTGTGTTTACGTGTTGTCCTCATGATAAGCCCTTGATCTACATTGTCTGCACTATACTTTTTAATCTTTAAAAATCTGTGATCATATATATGACGTGAGGTGATAAATGACGATGATTAGTGGAAGGAAACACATTCTTTGAGCATCAGCTCCCATATCTCCTGTTCTTGTATGTGAATACATGTGTGCATATGTATGTGTGCATAAGTGTACATGTGGGAAGGGATCAACTGAAATCTCCTCACTTAGCAGACGTTCTGACTCTGTCATGATCATACTAACTGGAGTCTCCACCAGCTTCTGCCAGTCTCTGCTCTTCATGTGTGTTACTTCTTATCCTCTGGTTAGTTGTGTGACTATTAAAGGTAATAAACCTTCTGGCATAAGCACAAACAAAACCTAAATCTCTAATATTTGTAATTTCTGATATGCTATTATTATACCCCCCCACATACACCCTGACATGGATTCAAAAAAAAAAAGAATTTCACTTGTGTAGTGTTCATCTGTCATACAACTCACTGGAATAGGCTGAACCCACCCTACTATCGCTCCCTTGTGAAGGCTCCAGTCAGATTTGGAGTTTACAGACAGGCCGGTCTGTGTACATGGAGTAGTTGGCCTTTCTGCTGAGCCCCTTGGCAGCCACAGACAGTGTTCCAGGCTGACTTTCATGGATCCCTTTGATCCACCGGGACTCTGACCTGACATCACATTAACAGGAAGGGAAGAGTCTGAAGGAATGGGTGTTAGGGTTGAGCTGATAAAAGAGACTCCACTGGAGAAAGGAGAACTTCGTAGCCATAAAGATGGGAAGACTAGCAAATCAATACAGAAACAAGGAAAGATGGAGCCTTGCACCAGTACTCCAGAAGGATGATGAGAATTGGGGAATTGTGTTGTTCTGAACTAGTTAATCACCTTCCTGGAAACTGGCCTAAGATGACTTTTCAGGCAATTAGGGAAGTACAAATGAGACGGATAAGTTCAATAATATACTTAGTATTTATGTGCATGAAAAAAATGTGAGCTGGTAGTTGGTGTGAGAGGGAAAATTTTAGAGAAGGTTTTGCTTTTTATTTTATATTTCAGAATTGTTTTCTTTCTTGTTTCCTGACTGGCACTTGAGGAAAGAGGAGATCAAACACAAAGGAAGCACTCTAGAGATGTCCCATCGAATGACCAAAAAAACAAAAAATGATTCCCAGAGAAACCCTAGTTTTGCTGTGTGCGCTTAGTAAGCATGTTGGTTTATTGTAAGGGAACTGTGCAGAAGTGGATTGATTTAGCACTCTGTTCAGAGCCCATGGCCACCAGATCTCCTCACCGACTATGTTCTACAAACTGCATCCGCCATTACAATGCCTCTGTACCAGTTCTGCTTTCTTTCCAAAGAAGCACGAGGTAGAGTTCCTCAGGAACTGTTTGAAGATAGAGATTTTCTTGACATTTGTGATTCTTTGCATCTTTTGCCATTTGTTTCATGTGTAATTTAGGGAGTTTGCGTGATGCCTTCCCAAAGCATCTGACCTAGTTTGTTCGAGAAGCCTCCTCTCGTCACAGAAATATTTCTCCAGCCTACATTAGCCTTCAGGCAGGAAGCTAGCTCAAATGGGCCTTCACAATAGAGGGCCAGAGGAGAGTAAATGCTTCCTTGGACTAAAGGACTCAAGGGGAGCCAGGTGTGGACCCTGGGGGTAGGCATCTTCTATCGTTTTCTGGAACATGAGCTTGCTCTGGCAATCAGCAGAAAGAATGTCAGAAAAGCAGACTGCAAGGCAATGCTGGCTAGTGGGTATATCCAAGAACAACAGATAGGCATTGCCCAAGTGGCATGCCTAGGTCGTCAGGATAGATGCACTCTGCAGAAAAGCCTCTAGAGCACTCTTGAAATGAGCCCACAAGAGGAGATCTGCTCTCAGCAATCATTTTAGCATAGAGCACGAACAGATCTGTAGTATCCGTTTACCAATTGTCCCTCATTCCCAGTCAGCTTGACCCTAGAGGAGTGGGAAACCCAGCAGGTGTTAAGAAATAAATTACTAATGGGCCAGGAGTTTGGCCTGCTGGTAGAGTGCTTGCCTAGAATGCATAAAGTTTTGATTCCTCAGTACCACATAGAAAAAAGCCAGAAATGGTGCTGTGGCTCAAGTGGTAGAGCTCTAGCCTTGAGAAAGCCCAAAGACAGTGCCCAGGCCTTGAGTTCAAGGCCCAGAACTGGCAAAAAAAAAAAGAAAAAGAAATAAATTAACAACAATAGAATAGATTAGAATTTAGTGATGTCTCCTCTTTACAACACAAACATTCTTGACTCCTGAAGCCATCACTATCTGATATAGGGCCGGGACAAATTATTTAGACACATATACACATATGCATGCATACATATGTATGTATGCCTGTATATGAACATTTTCACACTTTTTGATTTTTAGTTACTATTAGACTTGCAAAAATATTATTTCAATCACTCTCATTTTCCTCATGGAACTTTCCCACAGTTCTAGAGCAAATTTGACCCCACAGAATAAGTGGAGGCTAAGTTGGGAGAATTGAGTACTTTTTTCTCTCTTCTTAGTCACATGGAAAAGTTATAAAATAGTAGCTATAAATTTAGTCTACTTTCCAGAGAATGTTCACTAATATAAATAAAATAGTTCTTCTGTGGCCTTGTTTGTATCTTCTCTAGTTTTATAATTATCTTTCAGGATGAGGCAGTAGTAAATCCACTTAAATAGAAACAGCACTTTCATATAATTCATGAAGAGATTTTTTTCCCTCTGAATGATTAGTGTGCTGTGCAACTCTCTCAATAGTCCTCTCTCTAAAGCCAGAAGGGAAAGGGGCGCAGTGTGATAGCACACAGGTTTAGCTGCTCTTTGATCTCCTTTTCCTTCTGGTGTGCTTAGCTGTGCCATCAATAATCTCTGTCACAGGTATGTGCACAACATCTTGGAGGTACAAACATGCATAAGAAAGAAAAGATAATGCCTAGTGTATTTGGGAAATTCATTATGTCTTGCAACCTTCTCTGACGTAGGTAGAATTTGTGTGTGTGTGTGTGTGTGTGTGTGTGTGTGTGTGTGTGTGTGTGTGTGTGTGTGCATCTTTGTGGCAAAAGCTACTTTCATGTAAGCTTGATAAACTTGCACAGAGCTACTGGTTTTGAAAGGAGATAACATCATTTTGTTGTATCTGACATGAGCATGCTCTAGCATCTGAATGCCTAGCAAAGACATAGTGACTTGGATGGTTGACTAAAACTTAATCCCTTGAACAAAATTAAAAAGCCCAGGCAAGCCAGGCACTGGTGCCTCACACTTGTAATTCTAGCTACTCAGGAGACTGAGATCTGAGGACCGCAGTTCAAAACCACCTTAGGCAAGCAAATCCATGAAATGCTTGTTTCCAGTTAAACCACCCAAAACTCAAAGTGGAGCAGTGGCTCAAAGTGGTAGAACACTAACCTTGAAAGTTCATGGACAAAGCCCATGCTTTGAGCTCTAGCCCCATACCCAGTACCAAACAAATAAACAAACAAACAAATAAATGAAAAATAAATGAACTAGCACAGACATTTTGCTCCTAGCAGTAATGAGGAAAATAGTCACATACATAGTATCACATAATTAGTATTATGGTTTTTGTGGGGGTAATGGTAACAAAATGTAGACTGTGTGGCTTAAAGAGCATTTATTTCTCAGAATCTTCACTTGGAGGTACTAGGATCCAGTACAGTTGGGTCCTTGATAAACTCTTCCTGGTTAATAGTGGCCTCATGCTCTTCCCATGAGAGTTGGCTGACCTGTCTTCCTTTTCCCATAAGGCATTTGTCCTGTTCACAGAGCTTTACTTTTTAATCTGGTTACTTTCTCAAAGGCCCACCTCCAAATATCGTCATAGTAATATTCAGGTTTGGACGCAAGAATGCAGGGAGGGGGGGCAGAAGCACTCGTTCCATTGCGGTATGCACATGTTTCATTATGCCCCTCATGAGGATTATAGTCTGTGCTGCAGGGACCTCAAGAAGCTGGGTGGTCACTGGTCAGATTTGAAGAGGCACTGGCAGTGACAAGGGGTGGAGACTTTTTGTTGTTGGAGCACATAGTTCTAGAAAATCATTCTCTCTCCTATTGGGTCAGTAAGGAGAGAGTCAATCTTGAAGGTTTCTGACTTGATTTGGAGCGGTTCCCAGGAATGGAGGAAATTTGAAGTAACAATACTTTTCAGCCTGTTAAGAACTACCAGTTCACTTTTTCTTTGTTTTCTAACATGGTTATCTCAACTACAACCATGTTGTTTTAACATTTATTTAATGAAAGAATGTAACATCAGATAACCTTAGTCCTCATGAAGCCACCCTATTAGAATCTCCAGTTTTCAAGGAGATTTGAAATTTTTCAAGAAGCACAAAAGTGAAACAGTAAGAAAATTCAATGAAAGTGTTGTGCAAGACAGTTGCTGATTAATTGCAAATTAAGAGGTGATGATGGCTGATATGCTTGTGTTCTGCCAAGTGTAATTCTATTAAGGTTAATTAGGAATGGTATATATAATAATAATGATATTCTATAGTTTCCTCTGAATAGCAGTTTTTGATTGCACTAAATCAAAAAGTTGGTTCGTTGAAAGAGTCAACAAAATTGAGAGACCCCTGGCAAGATTAATCAAACAAAACGAGAAGGGAGACTCATATAAACAAGATTAGAGATCCTACGGGAACAATCATACCTGACATTCAAGAAATTCAGTCCATTATGAATAAGTACTTTCAGGGCCTATATTCAAAGAAACAGGAAAATTTAGTAGAAACGGATGATTTCTTAAATAAATATAGGCATAGAGTACCCACATTAAACCAAAAAGAGATAAGCCAACTGAACAAACCAATTTCATACAATGAGATAGCGGAAGCAATCAGACACATGCCAGCCAAAAAGAGCCCAGGTCTAGGAGGTTTCACTACAGAATTCTACAAGACTTTTTTTTTCCAGTTGTGGGGTTTGAACTCAGGGCCTGAGCACTGTCCTTGGACTTTTCTTGAGGCTAGAGCTCAACCCTTGAGCTACAGCACCTCTTCCAGCCTTTTTTTCCTATGTATGTGGTGTTGAGGAATCAAACCCGGGTCTTGGTGCATGCTAGGCAAGTACTCTACCACTAGGGCAAACTTCTGGCCTTCTACAAGACTTTTTTTTTGCTAGTCCTGGGCATGAGCTCAGGGCCTGAGTACTGTCCCTAGATTTTCTCCAGGCTAGGGCTCTACCACTTGAGCCACAGTACCATTTCTGGCTTTTTGCTATGTATGTGGTACCAAGGAATCGAACCCAGGTCTTCGTGCATGCTAGGCAAGCATTCTACCATTTGTCCAAACTCACGGTCCCTCTACAAGACTTTTAAAGATAAATTAATACCTATACTCTCGAAACTCTTTTGAGAAATAGAAGCCGAAGGAGCCATACCAAACTCATTTTATGAAGCTAATGTCACACTCATCCCCAAACCAGGGAAAGACCCAACAAAAAAAGAGAACTAAAGACCTATTTCTCTAATAACACAGATACAAATCTTCTCAATAAAATATTAGCTGACAGAATCCAGAAACAAATTTTAAAAATTACACACTACGATCAAGTAGGCTTCATCCCACAGATGCAAGGCTAGTTTAACATTCACAAATCAATTAATGTAATACATCATATCAATAGAACTAAGGATAAGGATCATATGATGATTTCTCTGGAGGCCGAGAAGGCATTTGACAAAACACAACATCCATTCATGTTGAAAGCACTAGAATAAATAGGAATTAAAGCCTTATATGACAAACCTATAGCCAGTATCATACTAAGTGGAGAAAGACTAAAACCATTTACCTTAAAATCAGGAACTAGACAGGGATGCCCACTCTTTCCATTTTTATTCAATATAGTGCTGGAACACTTAGGCAGAGCAATAAGGCAAGAGAAGGAATTCAAAGTGATCCACATAGGGAAAGAAGAAATTAAACTATCCCTATTGACAGATGACATGATCCTATACTTGAACAACCCAATAAACTCCACTTCCAAACTGCTAGAACTGATAAGCCACATTTTCAAAGTGGCATTATACAAAATCAACCTGCAAAAGTCAGTAGTGTTGGGCGCAGTGGCTCACGCCTATAATCCTAGCTGCTCAGGAGGGTGAGATCTGAGGACCAAGGTTCAAAGCCAGTCTGGGCAAAAAAGGACCTGAAACTCTTATCTCCAATTAATCTCTAGAAAACTAGAAGTGGGAATTGACTCAAGGGTAGGGTGGTAGCCTTGAACTGAAGAGCTCAGGGACAAGCCCCATGACCCACAAAAACAGTCAGTAGCCTTTCTGTACACCAACAATAGAAAAACAGAAGGTGAAATCAAGAAAATGATCCCATTTGCAATAGCCCCCAAAAGAATAAAATATTTAGGAATCAACTTAACCAAAGATGTAAAGGAATTATTTAATGAAAACTATAAAAGCCTAACAAAAGAAATTAAAGAGGACACCAGGAAATGGAAAGACATCCAATGCTCATGGGAAGGGAGAACCAATATAGTGAAAGTGGCCATACTGCCAAAATTGACATACAAATTCAACGCAATCCCCATCAAAATCCCAAAGACAATCTTTACTGAAACAGAAGGTGTAATCCAAAGGTTCATATGGAACAAAAGAAGATCTAGAATAGCCAAAACAATTCTATGCAAAAAGAGCAATGCAGTGGTATTACAATACCAGACTTCAAACTCTACTATAGAGACATAATAACAAAACAGCATGCTATTGGCACAAAAATAGACCAAAAGATCAATGGAAGGGAATAGAAGATCCAGAAATAAAACCACACACCTATAGTCAACTTATGTTCAATAAAGGAGCCAGAGATATACAGTGGAACAAACATATCCTATTCAGATATTGGTGTTGAAAAACTGGGCAGCTACATACAGAAAACTAAAAATTGATCTCAGCCTATTGCCATGCACAAGCATTAACTCAAAATGGATCAAATACCTCAATATCAGACCTGAAATCTTGAAACTGTTACATGATAGAGCTGGAGAGACACTGGAACTCATAGGCACAGGCAAAAACTTCCTGAAGAGTCCCAGGGTCATAACAGATTGGAGAGAGACTTGACAAATGGGACTTCCTAAAAATAAAAAGTTTCTGCACAGATAAAAACATAGCTACTAAAGCAGAAACACAGACAACCAACTGGGAAAAGATATTTACCAATAATACAACAGACAAATGCTTAGTATCCAGTATCTACAGGGAACTCAAGAAACTAATCCCTCCACCAAACCCAACAAACCAGTCACTAAAGGGCAAGGGAACTAAAGAGAGACTAATCAAAAGAAGAGGTTAAAATGACAGAAAAGCATATGAGAAAATGCTCATCATCCATGGTCATAAAGGAAATGCAAATAAAAACAACCCTAAGATACCACCTTACCCCAATTACAATGGCCAGTATTCTGAATTCAGACAATGACTAATTTCTGGCATGGCTGTGGAGAAAGAAGAACCCTACTGCACTGCTGGTGGGATTGTAAACTAGTTCAGCCACTCTGGAGAGCAGTGTGGAGGTTTCTTAAAGAACTAAAAATAGACCTTCCTATGATCCTGCCATACCACTTCTGGGCATCGATCCTGAACAGCATAACCCAGGATATGATAAGGACACCTGCTCAGCTATGTTCATCTCCGTACTATTCACAATAGTCAAGCAATGGAAACAACCCAGATGCCTTACTGCAGATGAATGGATAGAAATAATGTAATGTGATATATATATATATATACATGACATTTTTGTATATGTATATATACACATATATATGTACATATATACATATATATTCCATTGTATATGCATATATACCACATTTTGTGTATATATATTGTATACATATATACAAAAATAATATATATACAGTGGGATGGAACTAGAGTGAATCATGTTGAGTGAGATGTTACTCTTCAGAATAAGTGGCAATCTACTGTGAGTTACAAGTTCATGCAAGCCACAATGTACATTTATACATCATATACAGCCTCATATTAATGTGCATATCAGAATATGCACTATTCGAGTGATAAACTCAATGTAATGGCAGACTGGGGATCCTTCAACAGCAGATGTGAACCTATGAAATACTCAAGGTTAGCATGTGGAATGTGCTCTTTCCACACATTCAGTATAAACTGGGACAGGAGGCATGGCTCAACTGAGAGGGCACTGACCTAGTACGCATAAAGCCCTGAGTCCAAATCCTAGTCCTATGAATAAAATTCTTCTGCTACCTGAAATACTGGTTTTTACCTTGCTAAATTGTGTCCTGGGTCCTCACCATCGTAAACTATAGGTTTTCCTTTGTCTTGATTTGTTCCTGAGTGTCCAATAAGCAAAATCCCCAACGAAGCAGACAGGATCTAGAGCAATGAGTGAAAGAGGTGGTGTTCTTCCTTCCACTACACACAGCACACCTGGGCTTACATTGAGATGGGTATGACAGAGCCCGGTGTCTTCTCTGAAAGCCTGGTATTATAATAACTGGCAACTAGGTATTTTTCTGAGGGGAGTCCCTTTTATCACTGAAGAACAAGCCGTGAATTAGGGACTACACCAGATGCTTCTACCTGAATCATCTTCAGGTCTGGAATGTATTTCCTTGCAGCCCACCTGCTCTTCAGTGCTGGACCACATGCCCAGAGGTTGACTGTCTATCATGCTTACCACTCGTATTGTAGAAGAGAAGGAGGAATTTCAGATTGAAGGATAAAAACTTGCCTTCCACTGATCTGATACTCCATAGAGTGAAGAGATTCTCAGATTCTTTGTCTCCTTTGAGAGGAAACAGAATAGAGCCAAGCAGTAATTATCACCTGTATCTGACTGTCACATGTTTAAGCAGCCACAGGATGGAGCTGAAGGAACTAATTAGTCAAACTCAGAATCTGGGAGATCCCTCAAGAAAATAAGTTGTATTTTTACAACTAATCAATTAAAAGAGAATTCAGGAGGGTACTATTAAATAAAAGAGCCTTGAGAGTTATAACAAACAAATGAAGTATACTGATTGCTTTAAAATTCTGATCCAAACGTAATATTTCTTTAAAAAAAAACCCTTTGAGATGAAACATTTTACTCTGCGTTTTGGTTTGGATGGTGGAAGGGGTCTGTGTTCATTCGTGGCATTAGTGGCGTGTCCTCTTCACTGGGGAAACTGAAGAGTGCCTTGGCTTTGTTTTAACATCCTTCACTCAAAAAGTTGAGGGAAAGTTCCTAGATTATGCAAAGTGACCAAAATATTGAGTTATGGAGCCATGTAATAGACACTCTGAAGTTCAATAAATTTCTCTCTCTTAGTTCAATAAGATTTAGAAACAGCCCCAAGCAGGGAGGTCAACAGCAGCCAGGCAGGCATCTAGCCTTGTGCATTTACACATTTAACCTGCTGAGCAATGGAAAATTAGACAAAAAGGAAAAAGAATTCTCATCTAGCCTGTGGACCAGATCAGAACCCACATTATTGAGACCATGAAGGTTTAAAGGGTTCGAGGCTGAGTTGGTTTCGGGAGAGTCTGAATTCTTTGTAAGGATTGATTGAGTTTCGACTTGAAACATTTTTCTGGGTAGTTATTTCATCCATTTGTGTAAGTCTTCAAAGGTATTCACAGCTCACAAGATGTAGGATGTACTAGGTTCTAGGAGCTCCAGTTCTAGCAGTCTGTAAATCCCTATCTATATCTGAGATAAGAAATTCAATTGTATTTTAAGATCTGCCGGAGATCTCATGAAGGCTGCATCTTAATGTATTCAAATTCTCAGGAGATGAGAAGGTTCAAGAGCTGTCCACTGCATTTAAACAACAAAAATCCCATTTAGGTGCCGGGAGTGTAGTAGCCTAATTGTAGAGTGCTTGCCTAGCATGCACAAAACCCTGGGTTTGATTCCTTGGTACCACAGACACAGAAAAAGCCAGAAGTGGTGCTGTGGCTCAAGTGACAGAGCTCTAGCATTGAACAAATAGTGTCCAAGGACAATGCCCAGGCCCTGAGTTCAAGCCCCAGGACTGGCAAAAATAAAATCCCATTTGGTCTTTGACTGGTTCAGCCATAGTGGCAAGCTACATGACTCAGTTTTCTTTAAGTCCTTCTAAATCATCCAAGGTCTGACGAGTAAAATCTCACTGTTGAAAGTTATATTTCAAAATTAGATAAATAAATGAAATTCTTAAGAAGCAGAAAGTATTATGAAGCACAAGAAGACCCCATAATAACACTGTGTGTGTGTGTGTGTGTGTGTGTGCGCGCGCGTGCGCGTGTGCGTGTGTCATATTGGCTGGAGGGAAGGAAAGCTTTTAGAAGAGACAGAGTCCCATACTCTGGGGAAATCATTTATACAGAAGAAGGTCATTGAAGTTCTCTCTGTGATTGCCTTGTTCTGATATTGTACATTATTTCAGAAAGCAATTTTCTTCCATTGTGTTGCAGTTCATCATGTGGTTGTGTGTGTGTGTGTGTGTGTGTGTGTGTGTGTGTGTGTGTGTGTGTGTATACCAGTCCTGAGGCTTGAACTCAGAGCCTAGGTGCTGATCCTGTGTTTTTTGTGCTCAAGGCCAGTGACCTACCACTGGAGCTACAAGTCGTCTTCTGACTTCTTTGGTAGTTAAATAGAGAAAGAAAAAAAAAAGAGTCTCACAGACTTTCCCACCCAGGCTGGCTTCAAATCACAATCCTTACATCTCAGTTTTCTAAGTAGTTAAGAATACAGGCATGAGCCACCAGCACCCAGCTACAATGGAAATTTTTGAAAAAAAAAATAGAATCTGTTCTGAACAATGGGCTTATAAAGAAGCTTGGAGCAATGTAGTCAGTTGTTACAATCAAGATCTGACTCCATTACTAATTCCGGCCTTCTCTGGTATTATTAGAGTTCAGGACCATGGTTCCTGGGCTGTGTGGGCTCTCAGTCACCATTTTACTGTTTTGTTGTCAGCCCTGGGGCTGAGCCCACACAGACCCCTGACATATGTTTGCTTGTGTATAGGCGCGTGCCTCTGTGTTTGAAGAGGCAGGGAGAGAAGGAAGCAATTTGTAATGTTACCGTCTGTATTAGTCATCTATTGCTGGAACACAATTGTGTGAGAAACCACCTCCAAGCTCCATGAGTACCTTGCCAAGTCATTATTTGCACATTTACACTTGTGTGTGCATTTCTTACCAACTTGGATTTGCCAGGTCCTAGCTGGGTAAGGCTGATTTGGGTAGCTGTCTAGTTTGGAATCCATACTCTAGAGTTCTCACCATGGCAATGTACAGACATCCAGGTGCCAGGCTGCTGAGGATGGATTTCTAAACACCTCCTGATCCACAGTGCATTCTCCCCCTTGCTGTTGGCTGAATCCGAGTCACTTAGGCACATCCAAGTCCATGAAGTCCATACCCGAGAGGAGGGGAGGAGTGCAGGTTTGCTGAAAGATAATTGAATTTTATCACCAAAATATCTCTTCTCCACAATCTTATACTGTCACTTCATTAATTTTTCTTACATGGTTAATGGGAAATTTCTTAAACACATTAAACTTACAGTTGCCCTCAAGCATCAAAATCACTGTCTAAAAAAAAATAAACTCCCAACTTAATTCTCCCACCTTTTTAGTTTCATAATGAATAGATTTCATGTGAGTAGATGTCGCCTTTATACCAGAAGTGTTACTGATAACACACATCGGTAGTGTTGTTCCCATTTGCACTGGAAACACCCAAGTTAAGATTCCAAAGTAAACTAGATTTCAAATGAATGAGGGACAGGTATTACCAGTTTGGAGATCCCATATCAGCATGGATTTGAGGCCAAGATTCTAATGGTTCTGTCCTTCACTGAATGGCTAGAACTCTCTGCGCTTACTGTAATGACCCTACACTCTATAACCTTGACCGTACTTCGAAGGCCAAGTGAGATAGGGATGCGGAGTTTCTGGCCCCCAATGCTTGGTCTGCATCAAGCATCAAAACTCAGGCTTTGCTCTTTCTTCTCCCGAGTGTAGGTCTCAAACCGTAGCTCAGCCTATGACATCAGTGTTGCCAAACCCTTGTCACATCAGTGTGTGGTACTGCCTAAACAATACGTTCAGATACCACAGTGATGTTAGAAAGAGAACATGGTGGGGATGTTGACACTTCTGTGACAAAATATTTTTTAAATCCTAAACAATGAAATGCAGGGCTCTGGGAATATGTCTAGAGGCTGCTTCCCTTCACTGACAACAGGAGAGACGTCTTTGCCTCCCACGATTGCACTGAGCTGCTCCACGTTCACCATGTAAGTCCTACCATAGGAGGAAAGAGGCTGCAAAGCTCCTGCATCCATTTTCTGACAGGATGCCATCAAATCAGTGCCTCGCATCAGGACAGCCGTCTTTATGAATGATGTGCTCTAAGCAGCCGCGTTCACTCTGCTGGTGAACACGCCGTGTCGTAAAACACTGTTGACCTGAATCCTCTCTAGGGTGGAAACCTGAGGTGTGCACAGTGCTACAGCTGTTCCATGAGGTGCAGGGGACACAGAGAGGCACAGTCCACCTAACAACACAGCAAGGTCTGAATCTGGCCAACTCCATATTTCTTCCTGAGTGCCCCGAGTTTCACCCACAGGCCAGTGTGCTTTCTTCACCTCCTTCATGTCTCACAACAACAGGAGCGTGGTAAACTTAAAGAGTAGCCGTGGCAGGGATTGGGAGTTTGGCCTAGAGATAGAGTGCTTGCATAGCATGCACGAAGACCCGAGTTTGATTCCTCAGTCTCACATATATAGAAAAAAGCCAGAAGTGGTGCTGTGGCTCAAGTGGTAGAGCTCTGACCTTGAGAAAGCCCAAGGACAGTGCTCAGGCCCTGAGTTGAAGCCCAAGACTGGCAAAAAAAAAAGTAGCCTTGGCAGAATTTTTGACGTGGGAAAGGAGAGGCCAATGGGAAGACAACTGTATTTCAGAACTGTTCATCCTTATTTAATGAGTGCAGTCGAGAGTAACCAGGATGAAGGCTACTGGAAGAGGAAAGGAGGAGAATGCATGTGGCAGGACAGAACGGGGAAGGCAGGGGAATACTTTGTGATGATGGGGAGAAAATGACAAGATGCAACTGCCTGCCCAGTTTCTTTGGGGAGAGAAGTCACTTCAGGCTGACTGGAACAAGACTGGAGATTGAGGGGGTCAGGGAGGAAGAGGGGGAATGGGCGTGGTATGAGCTGCCCTAGTGACTAACAGCTCCTGCTTCCATGGGGATTTGATGGACTTGCTGCTGGGGAAGTCTCAAGGGCTAAGCTTGAGGGCTTGGTCTGCAAGGGGCAGGATGGAAGTAGCAGGAGCACAGAGAGACAGAGCGGGAAGTGGCGCTGCGTGTGCATCCTGCCCTGTCATGCCTTCCCTGCACTCAGTTGTGAAGCCTCCGATATGTCTAAGCAGTCCAAACGTCCTATGTTGCTGACCTGAGAGGGGAGAGCGGGCTGGTCCATGTCTGGGCACATCAAAGATGAGACACTAAACGTGTGACCTGGGCTCCTTGGGAATTCACCTCCAGCTCCCAGCATTCTATTCTTTTACATGGCAGGTACACTTTGGAAGCACTCCAGATCTTTGGTTTTGAAGTTAATGATAACTACTTTTGAAAAGGTGGAAAAATGGGGGCCGGGAGTTTGGCCTAGTGGTTAAAGTGCTTGCCTAGCATGCATGAAGACCCGGGTTCAATTCCTCGGTACCGCATACATAGAAAAAAAGCTGGAAGTGGTGCTGAGGCTCAAGTGGTAGAGCTCTAGCCTTGAGAAAGTCCAAAGACAGAGTTCATGCCCTGAATTCAAACCCAGGACTGGCAAAAAAAAGTGGAAAAATGCTGCCACTATTAAAAATATGAAATATCGTAGAAGGTGAAATCTATAGTGTTTATAATATGTATCTAGTGTTTTAATTTCTCCAAGTATTTTGATCAACACTGAATGTGGATCACTGGTCTCAAAAAGAAATGAGAGGCAAGGGCTGCACCTCTCCATTCCTGGGTGGGTGGCAGTTCGAGGTGAGGCCCCAATTTCATGGCGAGCTGAGCCTTGTGGTACGTACCTGTGGCCCACCATGGGAGGCCTCACTCGGTTTGGGGATGGCTTCCTTAAGTAAAACCTCCAGCATCAACATGGAGCCGACCTTAAAAATGACGAAGGCAAGGAGAGCCTGGAGATGGACGGTTTGGGGAAATAGCTGCAGCCTCCCAGACATGCATTTCCCCTAAATTCTAATTAATGTGCCATTCACTCACCATGGATCCTCATTTGGGTAAATTTACAATTCTAAATAATTTTTCTGAGTTTAAACTTAGGTAAGAATTTCCAGTTAGGAGTTGATTTATTTATTTTTTATTGTAATTAATAGAAGGATTACAGTTACATTTGCCGGATAGAAGGTGCATTACTTCACACACATTGATACCCCTTCTCATGTTTTTGTCCCCATTTCCCTCCCCCAACCTCTCTCCTCATCTTGTTTTCCCCTTCCATTTCATATTTCAAGTAAACAAATAAAAGTATATACAATATACCAGATAACAAGGTAAGATACTGTAACAATATGAGAATAGCCAAAGGACAACAAAAGAGATGAGAAATAACATAGTACATTAAGAAGAACAATACACATTATATGGCTCTTGTTTGTATATCCTGGAGGTCCTTTCATCTAGCCTACTGTAATCCTCTGCTAGGAGAGTTAAGGTTTGTACTAATTATTACAAATGAGGAAACTATTGAGCCTATTATGTTCCTTTGAGTCTGGCTTACTTCACTTAATATGATTTTTTCTAAGTCTTTCCATTTCATTACAAATGGGGCAATGCCATTCTTTCTGGTGGTAGCATAGAATTCCATTGTGCATAAATAACACATCTTCTTGATCCAGTCATCTACTGAGGGGCATCTGAATTGATTCCATATCTTTGCTATGGTAAATAGAGCTGCAATAAACATCTTTATGCTAGTGGCTTTAGTATGTCCTTGTTTCTGGACGATTGGATAAATGCCAAGTAGTAGAATTGCTGGGTCATAGGGGAGCAATATGTTTAGTCTTTTGAGCTTTCCATGTGGTTGAAAGAGTTTACATTCCCACCAACAGTGTAGTAGTGATCCCTCCTGGCCACGTCCCCTCCAGCATCTGTTATTAGATATCTTGACCATGGCCATTCTAACTGGAGTGAGGTGGAATCTTAGATTTACATTTCTTTTATGACTAGAGATGTTGAGCATTTCTTCATGTGTCTATAGGACATTCTTATTTTTTCTTCAAAGAAGTTTCTCTTTAAGTCTTTAGCTCATCTTTTAATGGGATGGTTGATTCTTTGAAGATTAGTTTTTTGGGAATGATTCAATTTTTTTTTTGCCAGTCCTGGGCTTGAGCTCAGGGCCTGAGCACTGTCCTTGGACTTTCTCAAGGCTAGAGCTCTACCACTTGAGCCTCAGCACCACTTCCGGCTTTTTTCTATGTATGTGCTACTGAGGAATCGAACCTGGGTCTTCATGCATGCTAGGCAAGCACTTTAACCACTAGGCCAAACTCCCGACTGGGAATGATTCAATTTTTAAGCTCTGGGTATATTTTAGATATGAGGCCTTTATTTGTTATATGGTTAGTGAAAATCTTCTCCCACTCTATGTACTTTCTATTTAGCTTACTAGGTATGTCCTTTGCAATACAGAAGCTCTGCAGTTTAATGCAGTTCCATTTGTACAATCTTTCTTTAATTTGTTGTGGTTCTGGGTCTTGGTTAAGATAGTTTTGACCTGTACCAAGGAGACCTAGTGTATTTCCTATTCCTTCTTGTAAAATTTTCAGAGTGTCGGCTTTTACCTCCAGGTCTTTGATCCATTTGGAGTTAATCTTGGTGCAGGGTGACAAAGAAGGATCCAAATTTAGCTTTCTGCAGGTGCTTAACCAGTTCTGCCAGTGCCACTTGTTGAAGACGCTGTCTTTCTTCCATGCTATTTTATTTTTGCTTCCTTATCAAAGATTAGATGTCCATGGGTCTGTGGGTTAATATCTGGGTCTCCATTGGTCCTCAGGCCTGTTCTTGTGCCAGTACAAAGCTTGTTTGGGTTACTATAGCTCTGTAATAGAGTCTAAACTTTGGTATTGAAATTTCTCCTGCAGGAGTTAGATTTTTTAAAGGAACTGTATTTTTTTGCTTTAGTAATTGTACAAAGGAGTTGTACACCAGCTCCTCAGCAGCGCAGTTTATGAACCCAGTGCCTCTCCATCAATGTCACCCCTTTCCAGCCTTCTCACCCGCCCCTCCCACCTCTCCCCTCACTGTTCTTAAATTTTAGGTTATGTATTGAATGTATTTCCCAGTTAACAAAGCAACTTATTATGGAATGAATACATTTTCACCCCCCATTCTACCCACCCTTCCCTTTTCGCCTCACTTCCATGGCATATACAAATGCATTCTTGCTTATATTCTACTCACTTCTCCATTTATTCTTCTGCCCTTTTTCTCTTGTTCTCCCAGTCCCCCTTGCAAGTACCCATTTTGTCATACTCATTTTACTAGACTTTGACTTTCTGTTTAAAGGATTATGAGATTTGGGCTCTCCATAGATTCAATTACATTTCAGTTAATTCATTTATAACTGCTTTGGTCCCACCAAAATGTGCTTACATCTGAATTTATGGGCACTTTCTAGGTAAGTTTTTTTTGGGGGGGTGAGTCGTGGGGCCTAATTTTATTATAACTTGTTCTGACAGAAACTGTCGTATTTAGAGTCAGTGAATTTTCTTCGGTGATATCTGGTCTTCAACCCTCTAGCAAACTGATTTGTTAGGAATTTCAAAGGATTATTCAAAACTGTGTAAGCCTGGGAAAGAGAAACCTGATCCCTAGTTTAGTAGAGTGGAGCTGGTAAAAGGATATTCACATATGGGGATAATCAACGATGAAATGAAACACCGAGTTTGAATGGAAAAGCTGGGAGCAAAGCACATAAGTGATCTTTCCTGGTCTTCCCTTTGACATGATAAAAATCACTTTTTATTCCCTTCCTTGGGATGTGAGTCGCAGCACTAATAACTGTCTCTGACTTCAATAAAACATGGACCCTTTTCCCATTTCAGAAATGAATCATTTCCACTGCTGTACTCACATTTGAAAAAATGACTTCATATCAGTGAGCCTTTTCTGAAACCTGTGGAGAATAGCAGGAGACATCCAAGGAAGAAATGCTAATGGGATGGAATTGCTTATTATTCGCAGATTCTCTGAGTGCTCCCGACCCGCTTTCCGCACTCACCTAGTTGACTGTCCAACGCGAGAGTATGCTTTCCACTGCCGCCGAGAGGTGGCAGCACCTCTTTGAAAATTATTTATGTTTATTTCAGTCAGTCCTTTCCTTTAAAATACAACATGCACACACTTGATATGAACCACACAATTATAGCTATTTATATGCCCGAGTTTTTTTCTGTCTGTACAAATACAAGGAACAGCTTACCAGCACCCAATAAAACTGAGTTTCAAGAGTTTGCCTCTCTCTGTAGCTACACAAACTGCCTCCATTGAAAGTCAAATATTCTCATAGTCATAGTCATGTAATCTTTCAGTAATGATTATGGGAATTATCTGCCAGAAGGTGTAGCATCTTGATTTTCAGGATATTATGGAGATTCCCCCACCTCCATCCCTACCATCCTGTACCAGGAATTGAACTCAGGGCCCTGTGCTTGCTAAGCAGATGCTCCACCATTTTTTAAGTGGAGTCTCCCTGTATGCCGGGACACGGCTGAGCTACAGTGTTTTTACTTGAGCTTCCCCATCGCTGCGATGACAGATGCAAGCACTGCACTGGACATGGGTGGAGAAGGAGCCATATGGACATTTTTGCCCAGACTGTACTCCACCCCCTATCCTGTGACTCTAGGTATCTGGGATTACAGGTCCTAAGTACCTAGGCTTGACCATTACAAGCTGCTGAAAGCTAATGTTTTTGTAAGCATCACAGATTTTTGTTTTTGTCCTGAAGGATGAACTGTGTGTTGATAATCCTTTGAATAAATAATTTCTTTTAAGCCCACCTTCTACTATATTTTCCATGAAAATGCTCTTCCTGACTGCAATACTTGACTACACTTTAATGATATCTATACTAAAATTGTTTTAAGTATATTTATGGTATGTAATTTAATATTGCTTAAAGCATACCATCTACATTTTAGTTAAAATTTCATACATTTAAATTAACCAAACTGCATATTTATATTTATCCTATATTAAGCTCTTTTAGGTCCTTTACCTTTCTATATACTGAATATCTTTGCTGAAAATTAGGAGAGCCAAATTAAAATGATTTCTTAATGACTTTCCCTTCTATAATAAGACATTAAGTAAAACTTCAATGATTCTGATAAAATAAATCTTGAAAAAAATATAATTTTGTTTAATGGTGTTTCATTACTGTTGAGTGCTTTTAGTTAACTAAATTTGAGCTAAGGAAGAAAGGCCAGAAATTTGCTTTAATGTATAAATTGCACATTGGTGCAAAGGACTTCTAGACAATTAGCTCCCTTAAAGCAGCAATAGTGTGCTTTGCACAGATGTATACTGAATTAAGTTGTAATTCTCCAGAAGATTATGATGTGTTTAAAAGGCTAATGTGTCTCTTTAAGGAATTAAATGACAAAAATGAACAGCATTATGGAACCTTCAAGATCAGAGAGTGCTAGCCTTAAGCGAAAAAATGCTCAGAGTTCAAACCCCAAGACAAGAGGAAAAAAAAATAAGGAAGAAAAAAAAAAGATCAGAGAATTTCCTATTTGCTTTGATCTTGAATTCCTAGTGAAATCTTTCTCAGTAGGGTAGCCTAAAATGCACCCTAGGAAAGTGGTGTGGGGGTTACTTAATGGTGCAGAGCCTTCAGTCTCTATCACCCCTGACCCTCAGTTACTGCTGAGAGCTGAACCCTGAGGATTCTGGAGATGCTGTTTGAACCCTTTGATTGCCATCTGACAAGCTGGAGGGTGATCACTTAAGCAACGGGTCCATTGTTCTATCTATATTAAATCACATTCAATTATTATAAGAGTAATTGTGTGAATAATCTATGCATATCCTTATTCCCTTATTCTTATTTTGCTAATTTTACATTAGTGTCTTTCTTGTTTCACAAAGAAGAATGGGTGGCAAAAGAAAGTAACTCTAAAGAATTATACATATAGGGATATAGATATGTGAAAATCAACCCAGCATATATGTGTGATATAAGTATATATATATATACATATATCACACATATAAGTATATGGACATAAGTAAAATGTATAAAACATACCCACACCATAGAGTCCCACTTTCTTAGAACCAATGACAAATGAGGCACATACCACATTCTAGAAAGCTCATTCGCTGCATCATAGTAATATAGGACAAGATTTTCCCCTATGTAAGCCTCAATGACTTTTCTTGAGATAATGCTCAAAAATGCCCACTTTTCTGTCCTGCCCGTGTGCTGTGGCACACCTGTGGAATCCCATGGTGGTGTGGGGTTTGTCAACAGTGTGCATGGCACACGGGCTGTGTGCAAGGCAGCAGATATGTTTTGGGTTTTGACGTAAGTATCCGAATATCACCACGAGATTTCCATGGTGAGCCAGTCACTTCCTTCCTGATACTTCACACCGCAAAGGTTATGATCATCTTTGACAGCTGTCCTTGTTCTATTTGAAAATATTTTTACTAAGTGAGTTTTCATGCATGAAATCATGGTGGTTTCGTGACAGCAAGAGTGTCTACAGAACCAAATGTTCGATGGTAATTAGAAAGAAAGCGTCATACATAGTTGCTGAGTCGCTGGATTCTGTCTAAAATATGTTACACACTGACTGAGTTCTGTTTGGAAATCAGACTTGTCACTTTAGCATCTTTCCATCTTGGCACGAGTAACAGCTTCAAGGACTCCCATAGAGACAGGGGACAGGATAGTTTGCGGAAGAAGGGGTGGGGTGTTCTGCACTAGAGAGCCTTGAGTCTGCCTGCAACATTCAAGCAGAGGCCAAGACTGGCTGTCCCCTCATATCCCCTGATCTCTCCAGATTGAGATTTTGGATTCTAAAGGCAGACTAGGTTAGAATTTCGGGTTTAGCCCTCTCCTGTCTCTGGACAGTGAATGTGTGATTTCATTCACTTGCTCAAAAATAAAATGGAGATGTGATCAAGGCATATGCCTCCTAATGCCTGGGAAGCTTGGAGCCCAGTGCCCAGCGTGGGATGATTACCGGTGCACTTCTTACAACGAACGGGCTGTTCCATTGATCCCCTTCCTCCTGCCATCAGCCTGACATGAAGGCCTCCCCATCAGAGCCTGGAAGTGGCTGTGGGTCATGGGCAAAGCAGCCTTATAGAGAGAGAGCTGAACCAGCTCTGCTGAATCAGCGCTGCTGATGTCGCTGTGAGGGCTGTGGGTTTTACACTTCAGCTTACAAAGTTTGCTCTTTCTGCCTTTTCACACATTGGGACCTGTTTGCTATATTCATTTTACTTATTTTGGGGGGGGGAGGAGAGGGTGTATGGGGCTTGAACTCCTGCCTGGGTGCTGTCCCTGAGCTCTTCAGCTGGAGGCTAATTCCCTACCTTGGAGCCAAAGCCCCACTTCCCATTTTCTAATGATTAATTGGAGATAAGAGTCTCTGGGTTTTGTATTGCCCAGACTGGCTTTGAACCATGATCCTCAAATCTCAGCCTCCTGATTAGCTAGGATGACAGGCATGAGCCACCACGCCCGCTACATCTTACTTTTTGATGTCTTGGTCATAGTTATAGTTTCCATCAGAGTCCCAGAATTTTATCGTAACAAATAATTTTGCATAATTTATTCTAAGGCTAGTTATTCGAGAAAGATATTCAAAGCTCTGGGTAAACTGTAGTTACATATCTTGATGTGTTTATTCTCATTAGAAAAATGTGTGGATTCAGATTATGAAGTCCTAATGAAAACATAATGGGTGTGTATGTGTGTGCAAGTGAATGGGTATATGTATTTGTCTGTCTTTCTGGGTATTTGTGTAGTGAGTGTGTGTGTGTGTGTGTGTGTGTGTGTGTGTGTGTCTGTCTGTCTGTCTGTCTGTCTGTCTGTCTACCTTGCTGCTAAATGTCTGTATGTCCAGATGAGTGTGTATGGGTGTACCTGTCTGTCTGAATGAGTGTATGCGTTTCGTTCTATCTTTCTGTTCTTGCGTGTGCATGTGTGTGTATGTGTGTGTCAAGGAAAAATGTGTTTGTGTAAATGTGTCTGTCCTGCTGAGTATATGTTTCTCTGTCCTAGGAAGAGTGTGTCAGTCTTACTGTCTGTCTGAACAATTGCACGTTCCTTTTCTTTGTTGCTTCTGAAAGCCAATATTTGTTGTCAGGCACAAAAATTAGAATATGAAATTCAAAATAAAATGGGCCGATGCATTTAAATGGTTCTCATTAAATCTGGCTATCATTTTGTGGACCTTTTTTTAGGCTTTCAACATAGTGCCAAGGTCATGTTTGCCAAAGACAAAATGTGTTAATAAATCTTCCTACATTTACTTTTAAAAGTTTGAGACAAATTAATGTATAGAAACCAAATTTGTGTTTTAGTCTGTATTTAGTCTTTCATCTATAACATATACGTATAACATATATGTGTTTCTAAATATATATTGTCTTTTCCAGTAGATAATACACATATTAATCATTTTTTGATTCTTTGATTTAATAGCTGGCTTCAAAAATGGATATGTGATTGTTGTTTCATATTTTTAAAAACCTGAATATTTTATTTACCAGAGTTCTGAAAAATGCATATAGGTTCTGAGTAGCAAAAAAAAAAGTCAGATGTTAACACTGCAATAATTGCTGTGAAGTTCACATTTTACTTAACCTTGAAACTTGTCTGACCCATTCCCTCACATGAGTTCACCCTGGCTTTCACGTCCCTTCATTGTGGGCTAAATATGATCCTGGGATGGTCACAGACCTTCTAGAATATATATCTGAACTAGTACCAGAGCAGGTGGAGACATGAGTTATTAGAATAAACACAATAGACCTAGAACGGAATTTGCAGATTGCCTTGTATGCATTCATTGAGCTCTCATTTCATACACAGCTGTGCCTGCAGATGATAGAAATGCCTTCCTAATAACAAATCCAGCTTTTAAAAGATTATAAATAAAATGAATGACAACCGAGTGTGTATTAGGACACCTCAATGAGCAAGCACAGAGAATAAATATATGCAAATATAGAAGTGATATGGACATCTGTACGCCAATCAGCTCATCCTTACTCATTAGCTTGGCTCATCTTGGCATATTCTGTTACACTATCTGAATACTTCTCTCGACTCATGATTCTTTTCACTCTAAGTAAGAAAACCTGTGTTGCAAAACCTCCTCTATTTATATGTTTATTCCTATTCCGTGATTTTCAGATCATGTTTGTTACATTTCTCAAAGGAAAGTGCTGTGACAGAATAAGGAATTCTAAGTAGCTATCAAATTCAGCACTATGTTCATGCCATGTAAATGTTATCTCAGGAATAAAAATCAAGAAGGACGTATCTATAATTGGTGGAGATGAGCACCTGCACTCACTTGTAAGAGCAATGCCCAAATTTAAACAATACTAGCTTCTGGCACAACTGCCAAGCACCCGGAATTCCGATTCATTGCAGGAGGGAAAGCAAGATTCTGTAGAACTGGAGACCGTGTGGCAGTTTCTTATAAACGAATACTCACTATATGTCCCAGAAGCTGACTTTTGAGTATTTATTCTAGAGAAAGGAACACATGTGTGTTTACACCAAAACTGCACATACTCCATTTGCAATCTCAAAGCCGCAAACAAGCCAACTGCTATCAGCAGGTTTCCATATCACTTAGCAAGAAGAGAGGATAAACTATTGGCACACACAAGTTTTAAGACTCTTGTCATCAATAGCCGAAGGAGAAAAACCCAGTAGGAGAAGATGAGTACACAACTTTCTCCGAAACTTTCTCTCAGAGTAATGACAGCAGCAGATCTGTGACTGGCGGTGATGTGGAATGGACCAGGTGCTCCCGAAGGATGTTTGAGGAGATACCAATGTATTCTATCCTTTCAACACTCTTAGTGTTGTGAAACACACATGCAGAAAATTCACAAAACTCTGCCACAAAAATACTGATTTTTTTAAAAAAAATAATTTCAGCCAAAATCTGCTTAAGAAGCTGACCTTGGTAAAGTTCAAGTTAATGGCCAATTCAAAAGATTTGAAGCATGCAATGGAATCTCATTTTGAGGCAGCCTGTTCTTTGTCACTTTGTAAAAGAGAAATGAGCACGGGCCAGGAGTTTGGCCTATGGGTAGAGTGTTTGCCTAGCACACATGAAGACCCAGGTTTGATTCCTCAGTACCACATACATAGAAAAAAGCTGGAAGTGGTGCTGACGATCAAGTAGTAGAGCGCTAGCCTTGAGAAAGTCCAAGGACAGTGCTCAGAGCCCCCAGGGCCTCAAGCCCAGGACTGGCAAAGAAGAGAGAGAGGAGCAAAGGATGGCAGAGTTGGCTCAAAAATGGTGAGTGCTGTGGAAGAACCCAAGGTAGCCACAGGGGTTCCTTACCGAACGCCTTCAGTTTTTAAAAAGTACTTATTTTAGTGGGTATTTAAAAAGCCATATAAGCCAGGTGCCTCTGGCTCACATGTGTAATCTTAGCCAGTCCGGAGACTGAGATCTGAAGATCATGATTCACAGCCAGCCCGAGCAGGAAAGTCTGTGAGATTTTTATCTCCAATAAAGTATTCAAAAAAGCCAGAAGTGGTGCTGTGGTTCAAATGGTGGGGCAAAAGGAAACTCCGTGTTTACTCTATTTCAGTGTTTACCGGGTGATTGTGAATGTGTTAGGACATCACACAATGAAATGTACAATAAGCAAGAGTCCTCGTTTTGCACTTTATAAAATAAAAATAGTAAAGGTGAGAATAAATTCAAATAAATGCTTTACATTCACTTATGTATTTTTCTTTACTGTCAATATTGCCATTTATGTCTTCTATTTAATATTTTCTTATGGATACTTCAATAAAGAAAATAAAATCTTACTGATCTATTTGTAAATGAGTAAAATATTTAACTTGGTTCATATTGTTGTAAGAGTTGTTTTATGTGGACAAAAATATGAATGTAAAAAGAACTGAGCAATTTTGCTAGGCGCTGGTGGCTCATGCCTGTAATCCTAATTACTTCGAGGTTAGAGACCTGAAGATCTGATTTGAAGCCAGCTCAATGAAGAAAATCAGTGAAATTCTTATCTCCAGTTAGCCAGGAAAAAGCCAGAAGTGGAAGTGTAGCTCAAGTGATAGAGTGCCGGCCAAAAAAAGCTCAGGGATAGCACCCAGGCCCTGAGTTCTATTTCCAGTAACAGTACATACAACAAAAATAATAGAGATAATGGGTGGTATATAGAGCCATATGTTTATATATATACATATATACATAAATACCCATATACACCTATGTGTATATACACATGAAATATCAGTATGAAACCCCTTTGTATAATTAATATATGCTAATACAAATTGTTAATTCTCTTTCCAACTATAAGTAAGATATATTTTCCTAATTGCATAATATATTTTCCTTTTGTTTTTTTCTTGTTTTTTTCTGGCCATGGGGCAGACTTGAACATTGAGCCTGGACACTGTCCCTGAGCTCTTCAGCTCAAGGTTAGTGTTCTACCCCTTGTGCCACAGAGCCACTTCCAGTTGGAGATAAGAATCTCAAGGGACTTTAGTGCTCAGGCTGGTTTTGAACCATGATCCTCAGATCTCAGCCTTCTGAGTAGCTAGGATTACAGATGTGAGCCACTGGCACCCAGCCAAGATATTTCCCTTTTGTATTTACTCCAGCAAAATTGTAAATGTAATTTTATTTCCTCTGCTTTCTTAGTTAAATCAGTCTTACAATCATGACATATTTGATGCTATGGAGATGTTTCCCTCAGTAATGTTCTACATGAAGAGAACCTATGATTAGGTTGATTTCCAGAGGTGGTGGCATAATTGCAAAATGTTGGTTCCAGTTGACTTTTGTACTGTCAACAATGGGAGAGAAGTCAAGTGAGAATGTTGCACTTTCTACCCTTCTCCCTCATGCAGGAAGTTCAGGCAAGTTCCTGAGGCCAGAACTCACTGACATTCTGATATTCAGGCATTCCACAAACTGCCTCATGTGGTTTACTGACATTTTAACTAGACACGTGCCATTTTCACAAAGAGAATGGGTTGTATTTGTCTTGTGAGTGAGTTCATCCTTACCTCCTAATACATATGGAAACCTTCTGTCATTCTATCTTGGTGGTAGTTAAAGTAACAGAATGGAACACAGAGCATTATTTTTGAAGGCTAAAGTGGCTAACCCATGGAATTTGCTCAGAAGATGACAGGGTAATGGTTAAAATCACAGTGGGGAGACAGCTCTGAATTTAAATCTAAGATTTATCTTCAACTCCAGTTTGCCCATGTTGTTTACAAAACTGACTGTTCTTGCTCTCTATAGTACAGTTAAAGATGTGTGTGTCCTTCCTAGATTCTGTGGGAACTGCACTGGATAATACATGCATAGGGACTGTCATCTGCTGATACCCAGCAAACATTAGTTGTCGCTATGATGTGTGCCACAGTGATCCTGGAACTGGCCATCGTTCTAGCCTGGCACAGGAACCCTCTTCTCTCACTCATCCAGAGGATGCTTATTTTTAAGGTGTTCTTTTGTGCATGGTGGATTATACAGTCTGAAATGTAGTTGAGCATGCTGTTTTGTGTGCAGTGGTTGGAATATTCTCAGATATATTACAAGACACTTGAGTATCCTATGTTTGTATGAATGTCCTGAAAGAAATAACCTATGAAATACAATTTCTGATTAATTACATTGTAAACCTTTCTTTTTCTTCCTCCTCCTCCACTTTTTTCTTCTTCTTCTTCTTCTCCTCCTTCTTCTCCTCCTTCTTCTTCTTCTTCCTCTTCTTCTTCTTCTTCTTCCTCTTCTTCTTCTTCTTCTTCTTCTTCTTCTTCTTCTTCTTCTTCTTCTTCTTCTTCTTCTTCTTCTTCTTCTTCTTCTTCTCCAGGTTCTCTGTGATAATTTTGTTCATAGAGCTCATTTTATTCATTTACTAAATAGCAATTTACTGTGGTTGAATGTTCATTAAAAGAAAAAAAACTAATATTTCAGCTTTTTAAATTTTATTTTTAAACCATAGCTCATGTTTTAAATGCCTTCAAGAAATGGAGAATATTCTGTGACCACATATTTATCTTCAATCAAAAGTATTCATTATAGTGCCTTTGTTATGAAAACCTAAATTCTGTATCTAAAGATTGCACTGTGAACATGAAATTCAAATTCAAAAGTAAATCAAGGATGAGTGAAAGTAGTTGGTCTGGATGGCGTATAGCCCTGGGGCAGGTTAGAAATCTGTGACCTGCAGTCTATTGTGTATAGGTGCTCTATTTCCAAGAGATTGAGTTCTGATTCCCTTTGCATCCATCAGGTTCCCATCACAAAGTGACCCTTTATTAGCTGTCATTTCTCTGTTTGTAGCCCTTGTGTGATGCCAACCACAACAGACGTGCACTCAGCTCTTAGGCTAAGCACTCAGGCTAAGGCTTGCCGTGTAGGTGAACCACATAGCAGATTTGGTCCCAGCAAACTGTATGGAATGGAATCTGACCCAGCTTTTGGCTTGTATGAAGTTGTGGTTACAGAAGGTAAACCCTTGGTTAGATCTTTCTACCTCAAGTCAGAGTGCAAAGGTAGAGTGGAAGGTCCAGGTAGGAGGACTTAAGCCAAGGAGTTGGAAATAACTTGGGGTACTGTGAAACACAGAGTGGTCCTCAATTTGGCTACTCTCACTGTCAGGCTCTGGCAGAATTGCCACCGGAAAGCCTGTCTGAGGAGGGCTGGTATGCAACCCCCAGGAATGCGAGGCACAAATTTTAAATGACCCTTGTCAACTTCTCTTCCTATGGAAATGGCATCATGAGCCCAGTGTCCCTTTCCTCATTTGCATTCCGGCTGGAGTTCCATCGAGAAGGTTTCTTGCTTTGGTTTCCTGTTTTGGTTTATACTCATCTACTCTAACTACAGGACGCTAAACTGTCTTTAACCTGTGGCGAGCACATGCCATTGTCTGTTCCTGAGATTTGCTGTGAACACTGTGCCACAACCATGCATCACTGACCCACAAAACCAAGGGTACCCATAAAACCAAGGGCCTATGCTGTGGGAGTCCAGGGGAGCCACATCTATTAGTGAAGGTGAAAGGGGTATAAAGCAGAGAGGGTCATGGACACGGAGGCCCCGGGCTCTATCTAAAGGTCCAGAGCTCCTCTTTTTGAAAGCCCTGGGCAGCAAAAATGAAGCAGTCTACCACTTGGGCCCACGCCAGCTTCCAATGCCATCTGCTCCCTGCCAACTGCCAGATAACTGTCTCCAGCCCAGAATTTTCCAGTGCTCTCTTCGGCTTCATATTCCCAGCACCCAAAAGTGGAACTTGACTCAAGCCACCTGAAAGCTGCACTTTCTGTCACAGCCATCTTTTGGTTCAGAAATGGCAATTCAAGTTCCTGGATGCTCTGTGTGAAAACTCAGAGTTCATGTAACAGTCACGTTTATCCTACTGTCTTTTCAGATCAGTTGGGCCCTTCCTCTGTCTCCTCTGTCACCGTCTTTATCCCTGTCACAGCTGTCTGTCTACTTCCACGTTGACCTCATAGACTCTTCTCAGTCAAGAGGAGATTTCCAACCTAAGTTGAGTCATGTCATCCTCTGCTCAATGATCTAGTGATTTCCAGTCTCAGAGAAAGCCTGCATTTTTAATGACTTAAAATAACCTTATACTCTGCTTCCTCCTCCTTCCTATGACCCTCTGGCCTCCTTCTTTCCGTCCATCCAGTATTCACGTCCTCACCCCCGGATCTTAGTTCTCTTTCAGAATATCAGTCTCCTTGATGTTTCTGAATTTTCCGATCAAGGCCAGCGTCAGCGACTTCCCATGGGTGAGAATATTCCACCAACACCTCAAGCTGACGACTGACTCCCCTATCTCACTCCAACTTACCCACCCAGCTCTCACCTCTCCTGTTCCAATGCTGCTTCTCAGCAGACATTCTTAATGACCCATCAAATGCAACATCTTCTTACCCTAGAGTGTTGCTGTCTTCCATTGTGATCTCTTCTTTCTCTCTCTTACCCTGAGCCCTGATGTTGTTTGACTCAGGTCTGTCTAGTGGTATCCTTCACCCAGTGGACACCACCCATTTAGAGGAGGAATTTGGGATTTCATTCACAGTTCCATTCCTAGCACCTAGAACAATGTTTGAGCACCCAGTACTTACGTACTTTGTGGTCAAAAACAGGAATATATGCAAGATGACCTCTGTTCTTGGAGTCTGTGTTGAAAAGATGTTTCATTCCCATGTGGAGTATGTGAGGAAGGGTTTGTTTTACAGGAATCTTATTGTTCAGACTCCCATCCATGAAGGCATGATGTATTGAGATGACAACCACTCAGACAGGGAAGGTGCTAGAAAAATATCAGGATGGCAGGACGCCTGGGAAGAACTCTGAGAAAGCAGCATGAAATCCAAGACTGTACCAAGTTCATGCACAAGTCTGGGCTTCATTGATGGGAACATTTGACTTTCCAATGTCTTTTGACCAAACCCAAAGAAACAATAGTAAGGGATCAGGCCCTCGCCTCTGAACCTCCAGGCTGTGTTCTATTCATTAAGCATTACACCTAGAAGACCATAAATGAAATTTCAGAAGAAATACTACACTTCAAAACATTCCAAGCAATGCATTCCGAGGCATGCAAGGCAGCTTGTGTTTCTGATTCCTCTCTTTATTTTTGGACTCTCTTGGCCAGTGGTTTCCAGCTTCCCCGCTGAGAGCTACAGGCAGGATTACACTTCCTATCCCAAGCCAATCCAAAGAGAGCAATTGTAATTAACCATATCCATCTTCCTTTGTGTGAAGTGCTCAAATAATCCCTATTTGATTCCATTTTATTATTTTCTACACTTTGATTCCTCCCATTAGAGCCAGGTTTAGGTGAAGTGAGGAAGAACTCATCAAAGCCACAAGGCAAGAGAATCCTAAAGTCAGAGCTGATGGCGCAATAATATCTAAAGCAATATGTGTCAGAATTTAAACAAATAAGACAGTCGATGAGAAATGAAATATTTGTGTGTGATCAGGGCAGAGTGATCCTGCTTTGTTATAGACCTTGCATCACTGCATCCTTTACCCTTGTTCCTGAGTCCCCAAGTATATGGAATCCCTTATAAGAAAGTGCATGCATGCTTGCTGGTCCTCTACTGCTTGAGTCACACTTCTGCTCCCCAGAGTTTTGCTGGTTAATTGGAGATAGGAGTAAATAAGATTTGTCTGCCTCAGCTGGCTTCGAATAATGATCTTCAGGTCTCTGCCTCCTGAGTAACTAGTTTTATCAACATGAGTCACCAGTGCTTGGGTTTGCTGTGGCTCTTGACTACAGGAGTTTTATCAAGTTTTTCTGACTGGTTTACAAAATCAGATGTAAGTTGACAAGTATATAGAAAGGCACATTGGTTCTTTAACTTCCAGTAGGGTCAGCCAGGGTCCAAATCTTAATCTGTTTTTTTTTAACTTGAAAACATTAGCTGTTCTCTTTAAAACATCACTTGTGAGTTTTCTGATCTCTTCCTGGAGTCAGCCTGCTAGATGGTCCAGATAGATATAGGATCTATGAACCTGCCTCTTTTTTGACCTACCTAATCACCTAATCATCTCCTCCCCCCCCCCCCACACACACACACAGACTGAAGCAATCCCATTAGACTGGAGGGCTCATATTTAATAGGCCTTACAAAGTTAACGCTGAGAGTGTGGAGTCTTTTCTTATGTTGTTGAAGCACTTAACTTGCAATGCAAAAGTTCCAGAATCAGGTACATATAATGACAAGCAGTCTATGTTTTCCTAGTGGAAACTTGAAACCACGTAGCAGTGACTAACCAGGGTTACTCAGAGTAGTGCTGGTGAATTGAACTTCCAAATGTTTTCACCATAGAATCTCTGGCAGTGTTTTTCTTTTTTTTTTTTTTTTTTGCCAGTCCTGGGCTTGAGCTCAGGGCCTGAGCACTGTCCTTGGACTTTCTCAAGGCTAGAGCTCTACCACTTGAGCCTCAGCACCACTTCCAGCTTTTTTCTATGTATGTGGTACCGAGGAATCGAACCCGGGTCTTCATGCATGCTAGGCAAGCACTTTAACCACTAGGCCAAACTCCCGGCCCCTGGCAGTGTTTTTCTAATCTTATTGTTAGTCTTGTATTGTGCAACAGTATAATTTTAAATGAAATAAACAGGGCATATAATCTCCACCTAATATCCACATTTATCTGATCATACATCTATGCTTCCTCTCCTCTTCTCAACTTGTGTAAAACAATTCCAAGTTCACAATGAGTTGCCTTGGCAATGACTAATCCTCCTTTCAGGCCAAGACCAGTGTCTATTTCACAGTAGTATGGGATGAAATGAGTCATTATCACAGGTCAGTGCTAAGATCAGGCTGCCAAGAGGAACAATGGCTTATGCCTTGGGGAAGTCATCAAGTAGCGAAATGCATAATTCAGGAAACTCTTAAAAGAAAAGCTGTTTTCTCTAGTTCAAATAAATGAACAGATATGGCTGGTGGGATGAGTTATGAAAAACTGCTCCTAAGTCATAGTGCTTACAAGCCTGAAGAGCTGTGGCTCCAGCCAGCCACACTGCACAGGTCTCATGCAGGAAATGAAAGCAGTTTACAGAAGAGCAAGGGACTTGGGCCATTTCAGAACCAAGGGTAAAAATGCAGGATTTCACATTCACGCAACGGTGTTATAAAAACCACTTTGGTCAAATAGATATCAAGTTCATGGGTCCCTCCAGCACAGCAAAGGAAGAGATCTCGGATAAAATAGAAATGGATTGATAAAATAAAGTGGGAGACATTTTTTTTAATTGCAGTTATCTGTGAAATAGGTGAAAAATATGCATACACACACACACACACACACACACACACACACACGCACACGAGGTAGGAACTCCAGTATGGGAATTTAGTATAAAATATTTCTAATTGACTTATAGGAGACAGTTTAACTTTCACCAAGGGTGTGATGTTGTTTGAGTGAATCTGAGATAAAATTATCACTCAAACCGGAATGGTTTATGACACCTTCTTTTTAGTTGACATTTGTCTATTTAGTTATTTGATCTTATATCCCTGAGGTTAAGACTGACAGTGAGACAGTAGAGGAGGCAATCCTTCCTTTACCATTTATACCTTCTTAGGCCCTGCCCCAGTTTAGTTTTTATTTTTATTTTCAGTGTCAGTTCTGAGACTTGAACTCAGAGCGAGGGCACTGTTCCTAAACTTCTCTACCGCTTTGAGCCACAGCTCTACGTCTAGTTTTTTCTGTGATTAATTAGAACTTCACAGACTTTCCTGCCCAGGATGGCTTTGAACTATGCTCTTTAGACCTCAGCAGCCTTCTGAATAGCTAGGATTATAGGTGTGAGGCACCAGCACCTGGTTCCCAGCTTATTATTTTTATATTTTTTGCCAGTCCTCGGCTTAGACTCAGGGCTTGAGCACCGACCTTGGGTTTTGTTTTGTTTTGTTTTGTTTTTTTTCTCAAGGCTAGAGATCTAGCACTTGAGCCACAGCACCACTTCTGGCTTTTTTCTATGTATGTGGGTACCAAGGAATCGAACCTAGGTCTTTGTGCATGCTAGGCAAGCACTCTACCACTAGGCCAAACTCCTGCCCTCCCAAACTTATTTTGTGAGCAGAAGTGTGAATTCAGGGAAAAGTACTTTCTTATTGATCACTGTAACTGTGGAAAGAAAAAGGAACTTGTAAAAAATGTGGTTTTGTGATAGTGTTAAAACAGGTAAAATGAATTTAACTCAAACCTTTTCCTTATGTTCAGTCCACTTGAGTGTTTGCTTTAGCCAAGATTTCTTCTGGGGAGATGAGGAGATAGAGAGAATGATGGGGGATGAATAATATCAAAATTTATTGTTAGCAAGATACAGTGGCTCACACCTGTAATCCTAGCTGCTCAGGAGGCTGAGATCTGAGGATTGAGGTTCAAAGCCAGCCCAGGCACTAAAGACCTTAAGGCGTTTATCTCTAATTAATAACCAGAAAACCAGAAGTGGGGCTGCAGCACAAGGGGTAAGGAGCTAGCCTTGAGCTGAAGAGCTCAGGGACAGCACCCAGGCTCAGAGTTCAAGCCCCATGACGGACCAAAAAAAAAAATGTATCTATGGCATAAGGAAATTTACTGAAGGCTGTGAAATAGAAGCAGGGAGAAGAGAGGCAGAGAGGGGTTTAATCAGATAAAATATAATATACAGGCATGAAATACCACTGTGAAAAGCCTGTGCAAGTAGAATGAGTGTACACTAAAATACAATGAAAAGGCAGGTGCCCAGGATGGTAGGAAAGCCCTGGAGAAGGTGAATGACCTGGGAGGAAACACAACGATGAAAGCTATGGATATTCTTTTGAGAAGAGAGCAGAGATGAAAGAGGGTGATGAGGAGGTGAGTTTGACCTGATTCATGTATGGAAATATGGCAATGAAATTCTTGGTATAAAAAAAACAAATAAATAGCAGCCGGGAGTGTGGCCTAGTGGTAGAATGCTTGTCTAGCATGCATGAAGCCCTGGGTTCTATTCCACTGTACACAGAAAATGCCAGAAGTGGTGCTGTGGCTCAAATGGTTAAAGACTAAGCTTGAAAAAATTCAAGGACAATGGTCGGGCCTGGAATTCAAGCCCTAGGATGAGCAAAAATATAAAAATAAATAAGTAAGCCTACAGTAATAAAAATTGTTAATAATAAAAAGAGAAAAAGAAAAAATAACAAAGTAAATGTGCCTTTCTAAGAATAGGAACTATATAGTTGAGAGTTAATAATGGCTCATGGACTTAATTACCATGATTAGTGCAGTATAAATCAGGGCCTGCTAGTAACACAGTGAGATGTGAACGTTCCGCTTGTGAAGCTGTGAGATTGGATCCACAAAATATTCAACACAGCCCCATTCTTCTTGACTTCTCATCTATTTAACTCAAAGATAGACAAACGTGGTGAAAGGTCTAGTGTTTTCTTTCTTTGACTGAATTCCTACATTTATGCTACTTTTTTAAAACAATTCCAAGTTAACTAAGATCCATTTCTTTCCTGTTCAGTACTCTAAGTTGAAGGGAAAATGCAGTAATTACTGAAATATTACAGTGGTGCCTTTACTAGTACACAAATTGTTCAGCATTGTCTACAATGCACATTCAAACACCTTACATTTGTATTACATCTTGCATTTTGAAGAGTTGGCAGTGGCATGTTAATAGAATTCTAACAACCCTCATGGGCCTTCAATGTATGGCTCTCACTGCATCCATAAATGGTAGCCTCTGGGCACAGTCCCACACACTATAGGAAATAGATGTTATTATTCCAGAAGTGGGCTGCATGGGAAAAAAGCTGACTGTGTGCATGTGTAGGTTTTTCGTAGGTGAAGGTTTCTGTTTACTTTTGTTTTCACTTTCACCTAGCTCTGTGATCCCTGGAAATTTTCCTAACCTACCCAGCTAGGCCTCCATATCCTCACCTGAAAGTATGAATAACAATCTCTGCTTTGTATTGTTATTGTGAAGTTTCAATAAAATTTCAGTGAAGTTAAATGTAAGTTAAATTTAAGGGAAGTTTAAGTGCCTGTAAAACTTATATAGGAGATGGCCTGCTAACTAGTAAATTATCTAAGTAATGAGCCTCATTAGAAATTATAGGTAAGCTTGGAATGGTCAAATGAGGACTTAAAACCTGCTAGAATTCTAAAAAGTCATTAATAATGTAAGATTATTGATAGACTTACAAGTCTTTAAATGGATTTTTCAAGTTAATTAATCCTTGGAATCATCTGGTTTGAGGCCAGCTAGGTTAAACAACATAAAGTCAAATGTTTCTTTACTTGAATTGAGGATATAAAATGCCCATGGCAAATAGCACTTTTACATAAAATGGAAAAATATTTAAGTTTTACTATGTAACCTCTGCTCTCTCATGTAAGTTGACTGTCTTTGAGATGTATGCTGTACTCCTGTGTCTGAGTTTCACAATTTAGGGAATCTAAGCACATCCAAAGTTGACATTAATTTATCTTGGTTAGGGTTAACGCTTTATATGAGTATGCTCCCTCATTCCCTCAAATTCAGCCATGCACTAAGTATCACTGAATGCAAGCTATTCAAAAATGCTACACTGTATACTAAATACTCCTGATTCTTATGTCAGTAATTGCTGATTTTTACTGAGCTGGTAGGTAAAGGGGAATAAGAATTATTCACTGCTTCTTAAGTGTCTGAATTTACAAATGTAGTTCTTGCCAATGAATTGTTTGACAACTCAGTTAAACTCTCAGTCTTTCTGGAGGCGGGGAGGGGGGGAAACTACCCATCCAATCTATATTTTTTTCACTCTCTGCTACAGCTTTGAGACCATACATGGTGGGGTGGGAGGAAAGCCCCTGAACTAACCTAGCTTGGGTGCAGTCTGGAAAGAATGGTGATAGCGCCTGAGACCTACTCCAGTTACATTCTCTATCTAGTGGGCTCTGAACAGCCATCTGGTCAGTAGTAATCCCCGCGGAGGCAGCTATACAGTTTGCACCTGAGCTTTTCTGCAAATCTGAGTGATTACAAGACGTCCCGAAAGTACGGCTCCAGTGTACAGAGCCCATGGAAGGCAGGGATCAGGCCCTAGCCAAGGGCACTGCAAAATGTCTGTTAGTCAACTTTCCCTAACTGTCAGACCAGCCGAGAAACAGAAAGATTTGTTTTAGCTTGGGATTTCAGAGGTTTCAGTACATGGTTGACTGATTCCACTGTGAACATCATAACTAACCACTTTATGATGAAAGAAAACTTCATCCCTTGTCTGGATGCCAGTGGCTCCTATATGTATCTTGCCGCTCAGAAGGCTGAGATCTGAGGATTATGATGTAAAGCTAGCCTGGACAGGAAGCTCCATGAGACCCTTATCCCCAGTTAACCACCAGAAAACCAAAAGTGGAGCTGTGGCTCAAAGCAATAGAGTGCTGGCCTTGATCAAAAGAGTTAAGGCCCTGAGTTCAAGCCCCAAGATCAACTAAAAATAATAACAAAACTGCTCATCACATAACTTCCAGAGAGAGGGGGAGAAGGGAGGGAGGGAGACGTGGAAGAGGAAGGGAGAAACAAACAAAGGGAAGACAGAAACAGTAGAATAGCATTAAAAGAGAAAGACCAGACCGACAGACAGACATAACTTGGAGGAGAGAGGGGAAAACACAGAGGGAAACAACAGGAGGACAGACCAAATTATTTTCTTCAAAGACACCTACCTTTCTCAAGCTAGGTTCTTTTAAGAGTCCACTCAACTCCGAACTCACCAAAGCATGAATACAATAATGGTCTACCACTTAAATCTTGAGACATGAAACTGCTCAGATTCAATCAGTAGAGGTGGCTCAGCTCAGAAGACTGGGAAACATTTCAATTTTATCCATTTTTCTACAAATCTAGATGTCATGAAACTTCTGATCATGGCAATTCTGCCATTCTGTCCATCATCCTCAAATTAGAAAATAAACTATAATGTAAAAGTCAGTAGCAATTCTAGGTATACAAACAAAAGTTCAGCCATACATAATTGCAAAAATTAATAGTGTAAAAAGCTCAAAACAGTGACATTTTAAGAAGTTAACATTCATCTGAAGTAAATTGAAATCTAAGTTCAGCAACTTAAGTGATAGGATAAGGCTGGTTAAAAGTGTCTCATGCTAGAATTCTAATCCTACGTGATCAAGAGTTAGGAGATCAAGATCAAGAGTATTGAAGCTTAAGAAGCCAGCCTGAACAAAAAAGTTTACAAGTTCTCCTTTCAACAGAAACCCTGGGCACAATAATATACCTATTTTTCCAGCTATGCAGGAAGCATAAATAGGGGATAATGGTCCAGTAAGGCCTGGTCACGAGTTAGATACTATCTCAAGACTAGCCAAAGCAAGTGCAATCGTTACAGTCTATGTATATTATGTAAAACTTCAACAATGTAACTTGAGGGAAGGGGGATAGAAGGGGGCAAAGGACAGAAGGGGTGGACATCCGTCAAGATCAAGATGCATCATATTCATAACCTAACTTAATAGAATTATAATGCCTTTGTTCAACTTCTTAATAAAAATTTAAAAACCAGAGCAAAAAGGGATGGAGGTGTGGCTCTGCAGTATAGTGCCTGCTTAGCAAGCACAAAGCCCTGTCTTCAGACCCCAGTACCTGAATTAGCTGAATTTATGTAAATTCCAGTCATTAAAACATTTTTAATTTTGAATACAATTTTAATTCTTAAAAATTTTTTTAAAATGATGCAAGACGCTAGAAAGAAAAGTCATAGTTGATCAGGGAATGTCAATAAGTAAAGCTAAATGATCTTAGGAACATATTTATGAGAATTAAAATTTCTCAGCTAGGTGGCACGCTTATAACTCAGGAGGCTGAGAACTGAGAATTATAGTTCAAAGCAAACCCAGGCAGGAAAATCTGTGATACTCTTATTTCCATCAGAAAAATAGCAGTGACTCCATGGCTCAAGTGGTAGAGCACTAGCCTTGAGCTGAAAAGCTCAGTCAGTCATGGACTGAGTTCAAGCTCGACGACCAGCCAAAAGGAAGTAAAATTTCTCTTCGACTGTAACAGTAAAATGCTAAAATAATCACACCTAGGTGATAATGGTGCTACGAATTTTATCCAGAAAGAGAGAAGATTTTATTAGAAGATAGTAGTGCTTATTTCCTTGGCTGTAAAGTAAGAACTTGCATTAGGAAAAGTATCATTAAATTTAAAGTCATCCAGTTACATGTGTTAAATGGGAATCTGCCTGAGAAATAAAAACAAGATGGATAAGCAATAGTATAAAATGAAAGAAAAAATTCTCCAAATGATCTCATTCTCCTTTTAATTTAAAAACAAGAAACTGAGCTGGTTTTTAGAATACAAATGTTTGCATCTGAAAATAAATTAAAGGCCAGCCCTTATTATGAGCATAATAGAACCAGAAACAGACTCATTTCACATCAACAATGCAGCATTTAAATAGTGCCAAATTCTAGTGATTTTATTTGGGGATTTAACACTATATAAACCTTATTTTCTGTTCTTTTTGAGAATGATATTTAGTCTTTTTGTCCTTGGTGAGTCCTACTTAGAAATTAACTCTTGACAATAACAGGAAGTTCTTCTGTCAATTTTTTCTCAGAATGATTTTAGCTTGATATTTAATGGACCATTTTTTGGCCTTTACAGAATGAACTGTCTGATTTTTTAAAAGTCATAGTCAATATGCGTCTGTCAGATAGAGGGCCACACTAATTAGTGGCATGTCCTCCTGATTTGTTTAGCATTTACTGTCCGTAAATATCTTTATCCAAAGCAATATTATCTTCCTGGAACTTGTTATTTACAAATACTGATAAGAGCACTGGGGTTTTCATGTGGTAGGAACAAGAACTTCTGAGAATAATCATTCCTGTTTTCCTCTGTGAAATGAAAAAAAGAAACTTTTTTAATTTAGTAGGAAAACGTTGAATTGAATTTTACTTTTAGGGTTAGAAAATATGTATTGAAGTGATAGAAGAGGAAAATTACAAGTAAGTAAATCCATTAAAATTGTAGACTTTGTATTATGCAATATGAGTTAGGACAAAAGAAATCAAGCAAGTTCATTATGACCACCCTCAATATTAATGCATAGCTGATCTTCAAGGAAAGATAGAGAAGTCTCCAGCCAGGAAGCACTGATGGAGCCAGGCTTACACACTCACACTCAAGGTGGAAGATCAAGCATGTTCCAGCATGGTGGAAGAACAAGTGCCAGAGGCCCACCAACACTCAGCTCTAGGCTGGAGGAGTGGGGCTTGGCACAGCCTCCCTGCAGTGCCTGAGGCCCAGGCAGCCCGACCATGGACAGTGCTAAGAGCTCCCTGACGACTTGTTGACTTGTTTGCACTCAGTGGTCCATGCTGCCCTTTTCTGAACCTCACTCCTCCGGGAACTCCAGATTCCCCACCTGCTGGAATACAATGTCAACGTTTACAAAGCATATGCCATGCAGAAGCCCAGGCTGGGAAAGTTAAACAGAAGGCATAACCAGAAATTCCAGGGCCCATGTAGAGCAAATGTGTCCTTCTCTGAAGGACCCCCCCCAAAGCAGATGGTACAAGAATCCCATAGAAAAGAACAGGAAAGCCTGGTAAAGATGAGCTCAGAGTTAAAAATGTTCATATGCTTAGACGAATATGTCACCATGCAGAAGTCAGCAGTTTCAACAAACACAGTGATTAGGAAGCCAGGAATTTGAGTCACTTGGATAAGCTTGAAAGAACCATGAAATTTGTGAAGAGGGACCAGCAGAAACTTAGTCCCTCAGTTTTAATACCTCTGGGAATGTCTGAGTTGCCCCAAGGTAGATGACAGTTCAAGGGTTAGAAACGGCTTTCATCCTGAGTTTGGCACCCTGGAAATAATGCTGTAATAAAGGTTTATTGTTCCTTGTGCTTGAGTCTCAGTCGTCCTGCTGCTTTTGCTATTTCTGGAGGCAGTGATTCCAGTGTGGAGTTTTACATGGACACAATTTTGACTCTCCAATTTGAATTGGTAGACAGAAAGTAAAAGAAAGAAAAGAAAATTGCAATGCTTTAATCAAACAGAGAATAACAGCACAGTATCTCTCAAAGCTAAATTTGGAACTAAATTTAAGGGCAGGGAATTTTATTTTGCATATGTATGCCCTGTATAAGTACTGTGCATGTGTTCCATACATAGAGACAGTCATATAAAGTTTTAAATAGTTCTATATGCCTGAGCAGAAAAATAAATGCTAGTTGTTCAGTATGGCTATTTAGTCAAAACTCTTCAGATTTCTTCCCTTATCACTAAGAATAAATCCCCAGTAACCATGCTCAGATAATACTAAAAAGATAATCACCCTAAAGTCCAAATCACTTGTGAAAAATCTATTCATAATATATTGATTTATATAGACTTCTGATTTCCTTTCACCCACATATACAAACTGAGAAAAAACAAAATCCTGTTACCGTGGCTGAAGTATCACCCATGTGTTATGCTCATCGGATATTCAATATAAGGCCAGGCCTGGCTTCAACTGGATATAAGATTGAATACAAAGGAAAACTCCATCAACCTCATGCAGGGCCTCTTACACTCCAGCCATTCATCTCAGCCAGCCTAAGCACCTGGGCCCTTCCCCGCCTCACGTGAGACCCATGCCTCCACCCAACAGGACTGAACTCATGTTCATGTTCATGTTGTCAATACACTCCAATACTAGAGACACCGACTAGGCAGGTTGGAAAGACACGTAGCTTCTGGTAACTCCTGCTTCTGGTCCGAACTGAGAAGACTCTGGAAATAGCATAGAGTGTGGAAGTAGCATAGAGTCTAGGAGTAGCGTGGAATCGTAGTGTGTGTTGACCTGTGTCCATCTGGTCGCTTTTCTGATTCCATCGCAGGACTCCACCTGCTGACTTTCTCTATTCCCAGCCACTTGCCAAAAGCCACATCTATAAATACCGGTGACACTAAGTTTCCAACTACTGTAAAGTGGTGATTAAATCACAACAGGAGATTTGTGGAGTGACTGAGCCCTATTCTCACCTCAGCACCCTCCCCAGCCTCTCTGAAGGTGGCAACAGACATGCTTTTTCAGCAAAATAATTGTTCTGGTTGTCCCTTTTAGAGGAATGATTTTATAAAAGTACTTTGAAATCAGAGGGAAGACAATTGATGAGAATGCTGAATCACTAGAAAAAGAAGAGGGAAAGAAAATTTTCCATTTGGTTTTTAATGATTATACTTCTTAAAAAAAAAACCAAACTTTTCCTTAAGTGCCCTATAACACAGTCTGGTGTTAATTCAGTTATAAACTCTGGGAGACACTTAAAAAAACTCAAGCAGATAGATCTCAGTGAATTAAAAATTACCAATGTATTAGCTGAAATATGGTAAATTCAAAGATGATCTCAAATAATGTAATTCCTTAAAAAGGCAAAGGCAAAGCCCAGAAAACAAACACCATGACATGAGTACTGGCAAAGGGTGGCATGGAGTCAAGGGGAGAGATTTAGATGAATGGAGAGGAAATGAGTAAGGGAGATGTGGTCAAGAATCCAGTGTATATGCTGTGCTGTACAATTAAGAACAGTGAGGGGAGGGGTGGGGAGATGGGTGAGAATGTAGACATGGGTGATTGTATCCATAAACTGCTTTGTTAAATGGCAACCCCTTTGTACGACTACTTTAAAAAAAGACAGCAAGTTAAGTCTTGGGATATTGATTATCAAAAATTCTTCAAGATGAGCTTCCTTGAAGAGAATAATTGTGGGGCAAAATAGTTTCTTATGATTAGAGCTTCTTGTTTTAAATGGGAACATAAAAGTTCCATTAGATTCTTTCTTAGTTTTACCACTAATTGGTTTCTGGAATATCTGCCATTTGGGAAAACTGGACTTTCCAAAAATGGTCATCTGTTCCTGTAGCTTAAACCGCCCTGTAGTGTTAACTGTATTCTGCTAGAAGCTAGGGCTTTGTTTTTACAACAAAATTATAAGAAATGACAGCAAACTACAAATGAATTTGATCAGCTGCTTTGAAAAGTCTAAACCAAACCAGCCTGCTAAGTTGCTTTAATCGCCTTAATTGTTTTTAATATTTTGGGGAATCTGAGCTGTTTTGGAAAAGGAAACATATTAAGTTACAGTTCTGAGTTTTTCAGCTGCTTTTGCTAAAATAATTAGAGATCAGGAAACAGAGTCAAAAGTGATCTTCATTTAAGTCAGTTTGGCAAAAATAAAGGTGACAGGAAAGCTGTGCTACTGTATCCATCTGCTTAATCCTTGAATTTGAAAACTGGGACAGAGATCACGTGAGAAAGCCCAGGTGCACAGTTCCTGAATTAATTATGTTTTGATTATTACCATTTGCTAAAACATGCATATCCATCCACTATAATTGGGAGCGGCCCATTAACTCTATTCAAATTTGTGACAATAACAATAAGAAACACCATAGAAAAACAAAAGGCAATCCAGTTTGGGATATTTCATAGTGTTTCAAGAAAATCTCTAAATGAATAAGCATAGTAAGAGCCTGATTTCTGAAAATATTACTTTTTAATGCACAAAGTTACCCAGATCGATAATGTAAACAGCAACTATGTGAGAACATAAAATATTTTGGAAAATTATTTAAGAAAAATGTATCTCTTGGGCTGGGATGTAGCTCAGTGGCAAAGCATTTGCCTAGCAAATACAACATTCAGGGATCAATCTCCAGTTCCTCCCAAAAAATACAAAAAGAAAAGAAAAATGTATCTCTCAAAAGACAAGAAACCATTTACAATGATTAGGAAGACTAGAGAAAAGATAATTAAGAAAGGACACCATTTGTTGGGACACATAAGACATCTTAGAAGAGATCATTGAGAATGTCCACTTCAAGGTACCTGAATTCTACTGTTAGGAATCTTATACATAGCGAGTCATAATTTCTAAATGCACATGTTAACCTCATTGTCATCTGTCTCTTGACTTCCAGCTAATAAAGTTTGCAAGTCAAGCTTGGCTTTTTTTTTTTCACACTTTCAACCTTATATTGTGTTCAGCAGCCAATCTTGTCGCCCTTCTTGTCACAAATCTAGCCAATGCAGACCATTTCTTCTCGTTCCCTGCCTGTCTGGTTGTTAGTCTGGTAGTTAGGCTATTACCTTGATTGTCCCTTTAGCTTCAGCTTCCTGATAGACAGCTAATAGCACAAACATCCACACAAGATTAAATATATAAGTCGGAACCTGGCATTCGTGTAATCCTAGTTACTTGTGACTGAGAAAGGGAGGCTTACAGTCCCAGGTCAACCCAGACATGTAAGTTTATGAGACCCATAGCTGTGTACGATAGCATATGCCTGTCATTCCAAGCTGTGTGAGCCGCTAACATCTGGAGGTTCGTAGGTCCAGGCTACCCTGACTATAGAAGTTCTAATCTGAAACTCTATCTCCACTGAGGGAAGTCGGTTGCAGTGGTGCAAACCTGGGGTTCCAGCAAGGATGGAAAGCCCAAAGTTGTGCATGGTGGTGAGGCATGCAGGTGGGAAGAGAGAATCTATGTCTGAAACCACCAAAAGAAAATAAGACTGGAGGAATGACCCAACAGGACTACAAGGGTGAGGCCCAGAGTTCAAATCCCAGTGCTAGCAAAAAGAGAAGAGGAAAGAGAAACACACACATAAGCTAGAGCTCTTGAACCCCTAGGTGAAAGGCTTGCTTGCCAAGGCCTCGTGGATTGCTCTAGCGCTCTAGGACTAACCTGGAAACCACTGTAATTCCTGCTGCACCCCTGAGTTTATCTCCTGACTACCAGCATGGCTGAGGTGTGTGCTCACTGATGTTGGGTGAGGTGGGATTCCCTTCCCTTAGGGAATTTGCAAGCATCCTCTGTGTACTGATGGGGTTGCCTTAGCTGCCCAACCCTTGTTCCCACAGAGAAGACCACCTCACCAATACTTCATTCAGAACTAAACATTTGACACTCCAGTCCATGCACCCTTTTTGATTATGCTCTGACGTCGCATATATTTATGTTCTTTTTTAATATCTTTTGTTCAGAATGTAAATTGAGGAAATGTTGTTGTCTTGGTCACAGCTTGATTTTCCAGGATCTGGGGGAGATGAGGCATAGTGAAGGAAATCAGTATATATCTAAGAAGGAAGGAACAAAATTCCCAGCGTTTATCATTTAAATTTAAATTTTTATCCTTTAAATATACTCTCAGAAACCAATTAAAATTGCTTTAAGATTGACCCTGATTTTGACAATCTCTTTAGAGTGACTTTACCAGTCAGTAAGAAGGGAAAAGCAAACCAGAAATCTGTTGTTACCTTTTAGAAATCCTGTTGATTTCTTTTAAAATTTATTGTAAAGATGATGAATGGGGGCTGGGGGTTACAGTTACAAAAGTAAGTAATGAGTGCATTTTCTTTTAAACACTGTCACCCCCTCCCTCATGAAGGTTATCAAAATGAATTCCAAGAATTGGAAACAAGAGGTTCTTTATGTCCTTTATGCAGTTACTTCTATTCCTTTTCTTTCTGTTCTAGTTTTCTGTACCCTTTGTCTTGTATATCTGTTCCATGGAAGGGAACGGGAATCACATAAACAGCAGGACAAAGGACCAGCTAATCCAACCATACTACTCACTAGACACTACTTTGATAGCAGGAGGAAATTAGGAATTCTATTTATAAGGAGTATTTTCCCAGCTACTGAAGCTTGCTGGACTGTCATTCACAGATAGTCCTTCACCCTCCTATATATTTCCCAACTCATTTTTAATACAAGAGGCTGAGTGAGTGTTTGCTTATTTTGTCACAATGAAGGTTAAAAAATGCTGAAAAATAAATTCTTTTTATCTTGAAAAGCTCATCTGTTTCTATGCATATTTGATTGCCTAGTATAGCAGACTCCCCAAAGATCTGGGTTATGATTTCATTGTACCTTTCCTGACAAAGCCAAAATACTGGGGAATAGAAAGCGATGGTAGATATGTGTCATTTCCATCGCTAACACTAGGATCAAAAACACACACATAATTGTCGTAGATAATGATCAATTAATTGAGAGCCATGTAAACATTCTGTGTAGATACTTACATGAGAAAGCATAACTGAGGGCTCTGGTGTTACTGTTTTTATTAAAAATAAAAATGAATGACAGAAAAGTACCAAGAGTCCAACTAACAAGAGCATAAGCAATTAATTTCCCTTTATGAATTTCTTGTGTATTTATGCACACATTTATTTTAAGACATAGACAGGCAGATGGATGGATGCATAGATTATATCCTTGCTTCTGAAGATACTTATAAGTCCATTTTCAAGTTTTGTACATAATCAGCATGAAGAATTGTACTAAGAGTGTATCATATACCAAAAAAATAAGATTATTATTTGAATGCATTTTCTAACTTGGCCAGAAACAATATAATATAATTACAACATACCTGAAATGAAATGTTAAAGTGGGAGCATTTAAATTGGCAAAACTATTACATTGAGCTTGTGTGATTAATCTTCCCGAGGAATGAAGAACAGAGTGTAATGAGTTCTAAATGTGAAGTTGAGGTTGATGGAAAGTCTGCATTGGGTAGTGTGAAGCCAGCCCAGGCAGAAATGTCCATGAGACTCTTACTTTTTGTTAACCACCAAAAAGCTGGAAGTAGAACCCAATTGGTAGAGTGTTACCCTTGAGCAAAAAAGCTCAGGGATAGTGCTCAAGCTCTACACAATCTGTCTCTCTCCCGTTCTCTTTCTCTCTTTCTCTCACATAGCCACACACACACACACACACACACACACACACACACACACACACACGTGTATACATACATACATACATACATACATACATGCATACACAAATAATGTTAATAATTGTGGCTCATGCCTGTCATCCTAGCAGCTCACAAAGCTGAGATCTGTAGATTGCAAGTCACAGCCAACCTCCTGGGCAAGAAAACCTATGAGACTCTTATCTACAATTAATCATCAAAAAATACAAGCAAAGCTACAGCTCACGTGGAAGAGCACCAGCCTTGAGGGAAAAGATAAGAAACAATTCCCACCCCTGTCCTGAGTTCAAGCCCTTGCACTGGCACACACAAAAACATCATGAAAAGAGTATGATGCATACCACGTTCTTTTTGTTTATTTTTAAAGCTTTATCCAGAATTTACACAGGGTACCCTGTAACATTTATGTAATTCTAGGTAGATGTAACTCTATCCTTATTTCTCTTTAATCTAAAAATATTTTGGGCAAAAAAGTTTTACCAAACCTTGAATATGAACACAATTGTTTTAAATGCCATTCTATACTAGACACCAACCGCACGCCTAAACCCTCACTACCCAAGAGGCTGAGATATTAGGATAATAGCTTGAGATCAGCCTGGAAGGAAAGTCAGCTAGACTCCATCTATAAAACAACCAAAGATAAAGAAAAATAGGCTGGAGTAGGCCCAAATAGTGTTATGCAGACTGAGAGCATGTAGAAGACCCCAAGTTCAAATCCTCAGTACCACCCCAAAATGAAATACCCTCCTTTGACTTCCATGTATACATGAGAGGTTCTGAAATACAAAGAAAATATGTCCCAGCTTTGCAAGTGAGTACTTTTTTAAAGAATTTATTAAACAATTTATTTTTACATCATGTTTTAAATGACAAGTTTAACAAACAAGTGTTCAAGAAGGGAATCTCTATTTACAATCACTGGGACTTAGTATTTAGAACTTAATCAAAATTAGGCTAAGGGTTTGTATGTCATAGAAACATATTAATTTATGAAGTAAAACATTATGTCTATAGAGTCATAGGATTTATGTCTATATAGTTATGTTTATATTTCCATTACCATGTCCATAGCTTTGGATATACAGTTATTGAGTCCTTGCTCTTGAACTCTTTGGATTTAATAGCCACATATTAAGGATACCATGTGCCTTTTGTTCCTTAGGTCTTGACTTGTCTCAGTCAACATGATTCGCTCTAGATTCATCCACTTCCCTGTGAATGCCATTATTTTATCTTGTCTGTTGGCTATGTAGAATTCCATTGTGTATATATACCACATTTTCTGTATCCATTCATCTGCAGTAGGGCATCTGGATTGTTTCCATTGCCTGGCTATTGTGAATAGTGCAGAGATGAACATAGCTGAGCAGGTGTCCTTATCATATCTTGGGTCATGCTGTTCAGGATAGATGCCCAGAAGTGATATGGCGGGATCATAGGAAAGGTCTATTTTCAGTTCTTTAAGAAGCAAGTGAGTATTTTTATGATGCTTGCTCATTGTAGTTAAAAACATATCCAGAGTACCTTGAGTCAACTACATTGATCAGCGAGGTAACACATTCTGCACTCCAGTTGACCTCATGCCCCTGGACTTACAGCCCTGCTGGTAAGAGTCAACCATAGTTCATGAAACTATATTTGGTTATGATACCTCTCACCCTAATAGCTGAGCAGGTCACAAGCCATCTCTTAGCCTCCCTTCATCTTAGTGCAATTTCTTCCTGCTGATCTGCTTTCGTGTGGGTTTACATTTGAATGTGTTATCACAGGAAGGACTGGGGAAGGGACATGGTGTGAATAGAGGCTGGAGCTATGGCTCACTGTGGTCTGTGTGCGCATGTGTAAGTCCATTTGAGATAAGATGGGAGATCCCTTGCTCTTCTGGTCAGTTGTGTTTGTGGGTATCTGTTTATTCGAGGAGCTTCTGTCCCAGAGACATCCAGTTTCAGCAGAAAAACAAAAGTCCCTGACTTAATAAAGCTAGTATTAGAGAAGTAAAAAAGACCATAAAGAACAACGTGTCTGAAAAGACTGCTAGCAAGGCAGGGTGGGGGAGGGGGACACTGTTTGGAACAGAGCCCTATGGGACAAAAAGAGAGAGTGGGCTGTGACTCAGAAAACATGGCAGGATTTATAGGCACATTCTAGTTACCACAAATGAGAGAAATCATGCAACCTGTTTCTTTGGGTCTGGCTTACTAGATTGTAATTATGTATATATGTTTCAAGATGAGTTCTAAGAAATGGAAATGAGTTTGTTATTGTGGCTGTTTTGTTGTCTTTTCCATTTGTCTTCTGTGTTAGTCTTTGGAGTGAGAGGGTACCAGGGAGCACAGAAGAGACGGGAGAAAGGGTGAATAAACACAGCAGCAGTACTCACTAGACATCTTGTGCAAAATGAACTCTACAGTTTATATGTGGGGACGGGGGTGGGGGGCTGGGCGGGAACTGGGAGAGAGCCAGGGAAAGGGTGACATGGTTCAAAAAGAAATGAACTCATTACCCAGCTTCCATCACTGTATCCCCTCTGTACATCACCTCTACAGTAACAATAAAATATGTTTTTTAAAAAAGAGGAAAGTAAAAGTGGCAAAAGTAAAGTCAAGTGCTGGATGGAGACTTGTCTGACCATAATAGACAGAATAGGATGCAGACACAGGAACAGAAAGAAACATGCAAGGAGCCATTTTTGGAGGCCGGGTAGCTTAGCCATTACACACTCTGTGCTATCATGCCCAACTACCGTTCTGAAATATACTTAAAAATGTGAGTGGTGTCTTAGAGCTCAACATTTAGGTTACGTCAAATTCAGAAATTGGCTGGACAGATAAGGAAGCAGATGTCAATATTAGATATGACTTCTATGCCTTGCCTCTTTGTATTTTCCTCTCCTAAATTTTTCCATAGGAATCCATTTTCATCTTGTTCCCTAGAAGACTGTGTCCTAAGTCAGCTTGGATTCTATTAAGAGATCATTTTATGAAGGAGGTGAGAGATTTAGTACCCAGCCATGACTTCAACCTTCTGGAGGGGTCTGTCTGTCCATATATTGAACTGTTCGGGACTTAAAACACAGGAGACAAGACTTCTAAAGCTGTTATTGAAGGGGTCAAGAGCACTTTCTATGCTACTGGAGTCAGCTTGTCAAAATGATGGGTAATGATTATTGTTCCATACACATTTTATTTTATCAAAGTCATAAGTATGATTTGTCCAATGTAAAAAATGGTTGACTTATTTAGAGATCTGAGGTAGTAACCTTCATCAAGTCATTGACCCCAGGTTTTTAAGACATAAAAAGGTAGAACCTGAATTCGTTTTCAAGTATTTGGAATATGACATTGGCTTAAATGCACTTTTAAAATCATAAAATAATAGATAGGACTACCATGCCAGCTAATATAGTTTGACAAATGTACCTTTAACTCTTCTCATGAGAATATTTACAAAAGTTTTGTTGTCAATAGCTGTAAAGTTTCACATGAAGCAACATGTAATAGCTTTTGGCACATCTTGGGGATTTATTGTTATTATTGTTGTTAGTATGATTACTATTGTTATGTTTAAGCAGTTGCACAAAGAAGTATCTTAATCAATGTCACCCCTTTGGGAATTCATAATATATGGAAAGTAGCTGCTTTCTTTAGACAAATGGAAGGATTTCTCTTAATAGACCAGAGATATTGAGGAGTGTATACTGATGAAGATCTTGAAAATCAGGCAGCTTTAGTTTGGTTATCATATTTGGCATCTCTGTCTTTAGCTTTAGAAAGGAATGTCTTTATGCTGCAACAACTGTATTAAATAAAGTAAAATAAGAAAAATCTTCCTATTAAATGCTATCAAGTACGAGTTACTATTATGGGTCTTATTAGTAAGGCTACTTATTTTCTACACAGAGTGGTAAATAACTCCCTCACATTTATGAGGAAGACTTAAACAAAGTATAAGATTCTAGCCTTACATTGCTGTACCAAATCATCTAAACTTCTTAATTCTATAAACTGCATGTTGAATTAACAACACTAATTGAAACAAAAACATGTAATGCCTCTTCATTTCTGTGAAGCCCCTGCTAAACAATTCCTATGCATTATCTCACTTGATTGCTACCTCATTTGTTTCCTCCTTGCTACCAGTGTTCGGGTTGAACCAGTCATGATCTCTGCTCCATCTGTGCCCTCTGACCCCCAAGGAGTGAGAAGCAGTGTGCCTAGCTCCGTGCCCCTTTCCAGGAAGTGTGGAAGTGCTTTTCCTCTCCGCTTCACTTATTTCACTCGCTGTGACGAGTTTCACGTGGAGAAGCGTCTGTGGAAGTCAGTCCACATTGAGATGTGCCTGTGGAAGACGCCCGGGCAGGAAGCTCCTGTGAGATTGACTGCCAGGACACCTCCACTTCTGTTTCCCAAGGCCACAGCCTTCCCAGTCCTCTTCTGTGGCACTCAGACCCTCAGTTGTTTTGGACTCTGCTCCCATCTCAGGGTATAAAAATGCCACTGTCTGTCCATTATTAGCGTATGTAACAACTCTCAGAACGTTACCCATGAAGTTTTCCACCACACTGCCTTTCTTTTTTGTACCTGCAGCCGAGTTTTGAACTCTGAATGTGTTTTGAACACATTTTCTTGAGAATTTTCTAGTGAAGACTAGAGAGAAATGGGGGCGTCAAGTGTGGAAAGACTTAATATGATTTTATTTACTAAAGACTAATGCTGGGGACTATTTTGGTTCCTTAGGTGGATAATATTGGCATACAAGCCCCCATCTAATCAATTTGCTTAACTCTAAATGTTTTGTGCTGATACTGGAGCTTGAACTGAGAGCCTTACCATCTTACTTGGCTTATCCCTCATGGCTGGTGCTCTACTACTTGAGCCATGCTTCCATCCCAGCTCTTTGCTGGTTGATTAGCGGCAAGAGTCTCATGAATTTATCTTGTCCAGTCTGACTTGGAACCTTGATCCTTAGAGCTCAGCCTCCTGAGAGAGCCTGTTTGGTTAACGCCGTGGTTGTGTCAATGAAAACAGGCTGAGTTGGTAAAGAATGGAGGTGGAACTCAAAGGAAGTCTGTTTAGACTGCTTGTGGGCAGCCCCTCATTCCTGTCATGGTTACTGAGTTTTCCAGGTAATTGAGCTTGGAATGTCCCAGTCAGAAGACGGTCCCCGGCTCCCAGCACTGGAGGCTGGCACCCGTCATGCTGGAAGGGTGGCCTCATCTTGTCGTCCCACTCAAGGATGACAGAAATCTGCCCTAGGAGACGCCATGCAATAGTGTTGTGTGCATGAAAAAGAGAGGTGGCCCCAAAATACATTTTGAGATTAACCCAATGTGACCCTAACCTACCGGTCGTCTCCTCCTCTTCATGAATGAAGAATCAAAGAATACTCTGATGTCTTAGGAAAACAAAATCGAAAGAATGCCAAATCTGGGGTAAAGAGTCCTTCTATCTCTACTGACTGGCTTTGGGACCCTGAATAATAATGCCATCCACTTGCCTTAAAATGTAGATGATATTACCAGAGTGTGTCTTATGAATTAATATGATGACTTAGATTATTTGTGATGTAGGCAATTAGTAATTTAGTATGTCACTGAGATTTTACACACATATAGATATATAATATAAACATATATGTGTATATATATATATGTTTTTTCTGGGATAATTTGCGAGATTTGTATATAACCGTTCCCTGACCTTTATTATAGTGTTTTAGGAAAAGATGATTCCAGATAACGTACTGAAGTAATGAAGTGTGTTTAGAATTGCCTTTCTCAGCATTGACATTGAGATGAAATGTGTGACTTCTTATATGAGAATCATCTTGACATTCTACCCCTTCTGGTGGGGCCCAGGTATAAAACCATAAATCTGTGCTTCGCTTCTATTGCTCTAAATGGAGTGTCAGGCTGATGTGATGTCTGTTCCTTAACCAATTCTCTCATCCATCCTACTGTGCCCTCTTTCACAGCAAACAAGTGGAGCTGAGACCATTTACTCACAAACCAACCCACTCTGTCTCATTGAGAAAAACCAGACACAGTTCTTTTCCCTGGGAGCACATCTAGAAGTAGCAGAACCTATTAAAATGATTGCTGAGATGATTGAATTAAATCATAACTGAGTGATGGTAATAGGTGCTTATTTGCCCAAGTGGGTATTTGCTATCTGTGGATACTATATCTTGCAAAGACTAATACATAATATTGGACCAAAGAAAGTTCCACTGGCTTTTACTGTATTCATTTAAGAGTATTCACTCTCACTACACATGAAAGGTGTCCTTTTTCCCCAATAAATAACTACTTTCCCTTTGCCAGTGGGAAAGATTTATGCTGACAGTGTCTAATGGCATAAGTTATCTCGTGTTATTTCTCACAGGCGCCTGAGCAAGCATTCTTGGTTTGGATGGAAAGCAAAATGCTAAGCTCTTATTATCTATGATCATTTTAATTCTGAACAGAACAAACCTTCCTTGATAAGCTTTAGTTGCCATTATTTAAAGTAGAAAGTCATCTTTTCTCATGCCCTTACTTTCTCTCAAGTTAGGAATGAATGATCAGTCCTTGAATGACAAAATGATTGGTTTAAACCAAAACATCAAAACTTAAAAGTGGAAGTAAGGAAGAGGCTCTGCTTCTCAGAGTAGTTTCCAAGCTGACTTGAGAAGAGAATATTAAAGATCACCTCCTGACATTTAGTCTGAAATCCCTTGTGTTTGGATTAGCCTTATGGTGAGCCAGAAGGGATATTGGGCACTTGTGCTAGGCACTGGGCTTCATGCAGATAGGCATGACGTATGTACTGCGTCTACTAACCATGGGGCTGTACTGATCTTATACATACACCCTGTGATTTAGTGAGAAAAAAATTGGGAGAGGCTTTAAAGAATGATAATGTTTATGAACAGCGTATATGCAATTCCATATTGGAAATATAAAGGAGATACGGTATTAATACTTATCATCTGTCCCCCTGAAAAGAGCAGTTTTCTTTGTGTGTGCTTCAGTCGCTTTTCCACTGTACATGGCCCACTTTACAACCCACAGTGAGGTGAGGTAGGCCTCCCTTGCCATACGTACTTCCAGGCCAACCAACTAGACCTTGAGTCAGACACATTCCCTACCACCACGTCTGTGCTGTGAAGCAGCATTCTGTTTTTTTGGTACTTGGGAATTTTATCTTGTTTTTGAGAAAGACTCAAAAGGAGGCTTCTCTAAAACGAATACAGAAAAGAATCTTTATGATAGACTATTTTCTACCTTACATCTAAACAACGCATAGCATAACATAATCAACAGCTCCCACTAAGCAAAGAATGTACTTGCTTTCAAGATAAAATTGACTGTAAACATTAAAAATGACATATATGGTACTTAGATTTCATTTTTGTTATGCTTTTTCAAGTACAAATGTCATCTTCCAGATGGCTCATGTCTCATGCCTGTAATCCTAGCCACTCAGGAAGCTGAGGTCTGAGGATCATGATTCAAAGGCAGCCCAAGAAGAAAAGGTTGAGACTCTTATCTCCAATTAACCAGCAAAAAATCAAAAGTGGAGATGTGGCTGAAGTGGTAGCATCAGTCTTGAATAAGAAAGCTCAGGAACAGTGTCCAAGCCCTGGAGTTCAATACACACACACACACACACACACACACACACACACACACACACACACACACAGAAACAAAGAAGGAAAAATGGAAGTTTGGCCTAGGGGTAGAGTGTTTGCCTAGCATGCTTATGCACAAAGACCTGGGTTTGATTCCTCAGTACCAAATACATAGAAAAGGCTGGAAGTTGTACTGAGGCTCAAATGGTAGAGCTCTAGCCTTGAGAAAGCCCAAGGACAGTGCCACAACTGGCAAAAAAAGAAAGAAGGAAGGATGGAAGGAATGAAGAAAAAATGGAAAAAAAAGAAATTAAAAAAGAAGTCAGAAAATATAGAAAAGCCATGTATAAATGAACAATTATTAGCTACTAAGAACAGTTAATTGTACCTATTACTTCTTTAGAATAGTTAAAGCCTCCATAGTATGAATCTTGACAGGATAAAATCTTTTTTCCATATATTTTTATTGTAATTAATAGAAGGGTTACAGTATATTTGCCAGATAGAAGGTGCATTACTTCACATACATTGATACCCTTTCTCATGTCTTGGTCCCCATTTCCCTCCCCCTATCTTGTTTTCCCCCCTTCCCTATCCAATTTCAAATAACCAAATACAAATATATCCAATATATCAGATAACAAAGTGAGATACTGTAACATTATGAGATAACCAAGGGACAGCAAAAGAGATGAGAGATAACATAGTACTATGGAAAGCAGTATGGCAGTTCCTCAAAAGACTAAACATAGAGCTCCCCTATGACCCACCAGTTCCACTACTTGGCATTTACCCAATTGTCCAGAAACAAGGGCATACTAAATCCACTAGCACAACAATGTTCATTGCAGCACTATTTGCCATAGCAAAGATATGGAACCAACCCAGATGTCTCTCAGTTGATGAGTGGATCAACAAGATGTGGTATTTATACACAATGGAATTCTATGCTGCTGTCAGAAAGAATGACATCGCCCCATTTGTTAGGAAATGGAAAGACTTAGAAAAAAACCATATTAAGTGAAGTAAGCCAGACTCAAAGGAACATAGGCTCAATGGTTTCCCTCATTTGTCATAATCAGTAGAAACCTTGGGCTCTCCTAGCAGAGATTTGCAATAGAGCCAAACCTAGATACATAAGGTCATATAGTATGACGCTAAATGAAAGGACCTCTAGGATATAGAAACAAAATCTTATATGTACCAGTTTTACGTTGGAAAATGAGTCTCTGTTTTCCATAAAGCACACATATCTCCATTAATTTTTGTTTCTTTCTTTCCAGGTATTTGACAACTTCTATGTATTCCAAGTTCCAAACTCTTCACATTTAAATTAACTATTTCAGAAGAACTTTAGGTTCTTTTCTAAGACTTGCTCTTTTTTTTTTAAAAACCAGGACTAGGGCTTAAAATCAGACAGGTATGTCCCTGATCCTTGGTGATCAAGGCTCATGATCTACCATCTCAGCCATAGCTTTACTTTCAGCTTTCTTTGGGAAGTGGGGTTTGGGGTGAAGTTTAGTTGTAGATAAGAGTCTCACAGACTTTCCTGCCCAGGCTGGCTTTATACTGAAATCCTCAGATCTCAGCCTCTTGAGTACCTAGGATTACATGTCTGAGTTGCCTAGTGCCTGATGAGACTTGTTTCTTCTAGTCCAAAAATATGTGATAATATATGAAGTAGTAGGTTGGATTGGTTGTTAACATGTGCTGCTTAGAACTGATAGAATAAATAAAACTTTGAATGGCCCTAATGTCATGCAGCATTTTCTGGATATTGCCTCAGTTAAGATGTAGATATAATTATGAAATACAATCTATAGAGATAGATGTAATCATGCCTTTAATCTCAACTTCTTGGGAGGTTGAGATTGGAGGATCATGGTTTGAGGCCAACTTGGACAGAAAAGTTTGCTAGACTTCATCTCTAAAACAACTAGCAAATAGAATTGACACAGGGATAGCTCAAGCAGTAAACATGAACCCAGCAAGCTCAAGGCTCTAAGTTCAAGGCCTAATGCCCTAGAGAGACAGACAGACAGGATCAGATGTGGTAAAACAATAATATTTGAAATCCCAAACAATATCCCTTTTGTTCTGATTTCAGAAAACAAATTTCCTGTGTAAAGAAACACACCAGTGAGAAACCTATTTCTCAACCCAGATCTTTTATTTTTAGTTATTTGTTGGTTTATTTATTTACTTACTTATTTTTTATTGTATTTTATTATCAGGGTGGTATATAGAGAGGTTACAGTTACATTCATCAGGTAATGTGTACGTTATTTCTTGGATATTGTTACCCTTTTTAATGTTTTTCTCCCACTTTTCCTCCCCCCACATCTCCAAATCAGATCTTGTAATAGTATTCTGTGAACCAAAATGTTTGAATTTCTGAAAATCCTAACACTGACAGTTCAAAATAACTTAGACATTCCATTAATCCTATGTGTTACTTGAAAAAAAATCCTGTTTTTAATCTTATTTGTGGATATACTTTTCCCTAGCAACTCAATTTCTCTTTGTGAAGCCTGGAATACATTTCTAGTTGTTGAGATACTCTCTTCATTAATTCAGAGACTGAAATCAAACTGTATCAGCTATAACAGTTGAAAGACTAGGCTAAAAACATAACAGCAGTTACAGAAATCCATTTGAACTTTTTATCGATGTCCTATAGCCTGACTTTTATCCTTTCTCTTGCATTTGTTGGGTATTTAGCCCAGAGGGATGTAATAATTCTTATCCGAGAAAACACAAGACACCATTAGGATAAGCTAATCCATTTTTTTAAAACTTTCATCTTGAAGCATGTTTAGCCAGAAAATTTACAATTATGTCTAGAATTTCCCTGTAATCACCATGAAATGTATTGTTACTGAAACAACAGAGAGTGTAATCTTTGGGGTTATGTGTGGGTATTTATCTATACATGACTAAAGCAAAACGCTAAGCAGAAGGAATGCCAATACAATTATTTTTTTCTTAATGAAAAAAATGTGTTACTTAGATATGTTATTCAAATCAAATAAGTCTTCTTTTCCGTTTCAATTTAAAATAAACAGGCATATCATAAGACTTACACAAATATATTAAATCTTGAATATGAACCTTATAAAATAAAATAGAGAGGGGCAGAGAGTTTGGCCTAGTGGTAGAGTGCTTGCCTAGCATGCACAAAGACCCTGGTTTGATTCCTCAGTACCACATACGTAGAAAAAAGCCGGAAGTGGTGCTGAGGCTCAAGTGGTAGAGCTCTAGCCTTGAGAAAGTCCAAGGACAGTGCCCATGCCCTGAGCTCAAGCCCAGGACTAGCAAAATAAAATAAAATAAAATAGAGAGTAGATGAATGGAGAGAAGAAAGGTAAGCAAATGTAGTCATAATATTCGATGTATATATGTAAAAAATGGAAGTAGGGAAATTGAGAGGGTAGGTGAGATTGTGAGAGATGGGAAAAAGTGATAGAAGAGGTAACGTTGGCCAAGATAGTTTGCATTCACGAATTTACATGTTGAGTTGAGACCCCTTTGTACAATTGCTAAAGATAATAAATTAAAAGTAAAATAATGTTGATTCTGCCTTTCATAGTAGATAATATGCTATCGAAGTAGAAATTTGTGGTGCTTCTTGTCACTCATATTAAGCCATGACAGTGCTTCTATTTTTTTTTTTGTAAAGTCATGTGAAGGTTGAGGATGGAGCTCAGTGGTAGAACGCTCGCCACTTTCCAAGTGTGTGGAAGGCCCTGTGTTTGATCCCTGGTACCACTCAAAAAGAAAAACAATAGGCGAATAAGAGAAAGGCATAAGAAATCTCTACCAGACATGACTCAAATACAAGCCCAAACTGGTTTTTGTTTTGTTTTGTATAAGTTCTCTTACAGTGGCATAGAAATGGGACTGAACAATGGTGAGTTTGTAATAGCAGGCAGACAGGAATCCCAGCAAGGCACACTGAAATTCTTCCCATCTTTGAGGCTTCCTTCCTCCAGAGCTGGGGGAGGAGCCCCCTGGAATGGGAGTCTCCAAGAGGAAGGAGGAGGAGAGAGCATGACCTTGCCTGATTATATGACTTGTGCTGGAGTTTCTATCAGCTGCCTGGGGAAGAGGAGGAAGAGGAAATTGGTTTCTTTGACATTTTCAGGAAGAAAGAGTAGCAGCAGACCAGTGAGCAGGAGGAAGTTGGAGAATTTGCTTCTTAGCCCTTCCAACCTGTTTAGTTAAAAAAAAAATATATCAGCATATTAAACTGCTGTACTGGGGGTATCTGTTATGATCTCTAATACACCATTAGGGATTTGGCATTTGTGTCCCATGCGTTAGATATTGACTGCACATAGGATATTGTATTTTAGTCTCATGCTGTAGTGGTATCACAAGTGTGATGACAAATAGCTATGTCTTTGGGCATACATAAGCGAAGTGAGCTATAGTTTATACATTCATTTCTAGAGATAGCTGTGCTATAAAATTGGATGATAGAGGTGAATTTTATACCTCAGTTGAACATGGCCCTTTAAATATGATGACTGAGGGAAAATATTGACAGTAACGTTTGAGATGAGACCACTGATACTGATTAACCTACACTCACACATGAAAAACAGGTTATCTCTTGTTAACCTGTGTTTTTGTCAGTTATAGGGCTTGAACAGGGCTGGGCACTGTCCCTGAGCTCTTCCGCTCAAGGATAGTACTCTACCAATTTGAAGCACAGTGCCACTTCTGGTTTTCTGGTGGTTAATTGGAGATAAGAGTCTCATGGACTTGCCTGCCCCAGCTGGCTTTGAACTGTGATCCTCAAATATCATTCTCCTGAGTAGCTAGGACAACAGGGGTTAGCCACCAGCCCCCAGTATGATTTTATGTTTATATCTTGGAGTTATAAAATAGGACTATATATAAAATAAATTTATTGTCTTATATAAGTTATTATACAATCCACAGAGTTCAAGCAAGTGTGTATCATGATTTGATCATCTGAAACAAGGAGGCTGCTTTCACAAAATTCCTTTTCTGGTATTTACCAACAATTGAACATTTTTGTCCAAAAAATATGTGAATGGACTTGTCTATAAAAAGATTGTTTTGGAAGCAATTTTGACAACTAAAGTCACTTTCTTTCCAGAACCTCATGTTTTGTCTTGAAGCTATAGTTACAGCCCTGCAATGAAGCTTGCTGTGCATTGAACATTTACTGGTTCATTTATTGAAATATTGAATGAATGTGGCTGATAACACTGCAAATCCCTCCACAGTTTTCCGAATGACACCGCCACCGGAAATCTAAGAATTTCCTTGCAGAGTGTGAAACTCAGGTGAACACTGTAGTACTGGGAAATTTTAATGTGACATGTGGATTGCATCTCTCACAGATTCTGTGATGGAATGTAACTAACTGCACCCGTGATTCCTCCAGGTTTAATCTGTAGAACACCCTGAAATATCACAAATGGGATTTACGGCTTTATGTCGAAATGCAAGAAGCAACCCTTTTACGCCAGTGGTTGTAGTCTGAGCACTGGGAAAGTGGTGGGAGTGTGGTTCCCACAGATGACAGTGGGAGTGGATATGAGACAGTGCCACTCAGTAGAGGAAAGCCATCCTCTGCTAAGTCTGAAAAGGGATTCTCTAGCCCTTGGTTTAGGCTAATGCTAAACATCTCTTGGAACAAAATATAGCAAATCATCCTAACTGGCATCTGTAACTAGGGAGAATTCCTTGGACTGACATTATCATCGGAGGATCCAGTAAAAGCAAGCTTATCCTCTGTACAGGGACATGTGTTGGTTGCCTGTGTTAGAAACGTTGGTGGGTAGCAGTGAATGCGACTGAAACGATCTTCACTCTCAGGAAGAGAATGTTCTAGAGACAGGGATGAAGAATGGATATTTGAGCAATAAATAATACAATTTCACCTAGAAATGAGAGTCAACCAGAAATGAGTAATACCATATCAGAATGCTTCCTGACACTCCCTGTGTCAGAAAGGCATTCCTTGGCACAGGTGGGGGATATACCATGATATGTGATTCCCGTGTCCAACCCTGCACTCTTCATCTCACCAGCCTCCATGGTTCCACCTGCCATGTGTGTCTGGTATGTGAAACAGCCTGGCTTCGTCAATCCTGAGGAAGGATTGACCCAAATATTGTTGGACATCAGAATAACCAATAACCGTGCAGCTTTCATCTGGGATCACACAGCCACAAGCACTGACTGTCAGAGCATAAAGATGCTGAACTCTACTATGAATTCACCATTCATTTGGAACAATTAATTTCCTGTCAAATACAGGAATAACAACTACTCCCACAAAAGAACAGGTTACTTTCATATTCAGTCATAGTTTATCTTCACATGATTCTGGAAATGCGCTGTATCTTTCTATTGACATTGGAAATATTTGTTTCTATGATATTGCGCAAAAAAGAAACAACCTGTGTTTTCATTACGACTAATTTCAAATGGAAAAACTGAAATAATTGGACAGTTGGAGACTAACGTATTATTTGAGTTTTATTAGCAACTGAGTCTAAATGCTGTTTTAAGGTAAGAATGAGAACACAACCATTTTCTCCTTTTCATGACACACTAGTAGGTAAAATGAAAGTAGAAATTAGATCTCTATACTTGCATTTTGAATAGCAAAACTTGAATTACAATCTCATTCTTTTGCTTAAAATAATAAATGAAAGGCAAAAAAAATTGGTACGACGTTAACAAATGAACTTCTCTGAAGGAGTTAAAACATAGGGTAATGCTGCCTTTCTTGGCTTGTGGGTAAGGTTGGCTCTTGAAGTTTTAACGCAATTTTAGCACAATTTCATTTAATCATTTAATAGGCTGGGCACATAAATCCATAGAGTCTGTACTGAGAGTGATGTATCATAGACACCAGTCTTTAGTTATTAAGTCTTTGTTGAAGCATGTTCTTGTTCACACACAAAACTTAGCAAGGGCACCCTTAGCAGAGGACTGAACCTTGGATGTGCAGAGCGAGGGGAAATCACAGCTCCAGAATCCTGTGTGGTGACGGATCTGCCACCTTTCCACCTCCAACCAGAATCCTCAGCCTCTCCCTGTGCTCTTGCTCTCCAGAACATTCATGCAGGGCTTCATGTGGGGACCACTGGAACTGTGGGCCAAGGGGTAGAGTGCTAGCCCTGAGCGAAAAAGTTCAGGGACGCTGGCCATAGTTCAAGCCCCAGGACTGACACAAAGAAGACATAGTAGTGCCATCAATGCTCTCTCCAATGGTGGTCTCCTTTTAGTGGATTGGAGTACTGGTTACACTGGATATTCACTGTTTTTAGTAGTTAAGTAATGAATATGTTTTAAAACTACTTGATTCTTTGAATATAATTTCAATTCTTATTCCCATATAATATACAAAGCTTCCAGTTACTTAAATTTACAACTATTCACTTGACTTGTGTTTGAGGGGGATTCTGGACATCTTCAGGGATGTCTGTGAATGGTTGTGCACATACATTATCACAAGTGTGTGTGTGTGTGTGTGTGTGTGTGTGTGTGTGTGATAGAGGTGGAGGTCAAAGGAAAGAAAGGCTATCAGTGTAGATTGAGAAGCGCATTTGATTGTTGAGAGTGACTGAAATTTTCCTTTTTAAATTAGGTCTTGTTGGCCTTTATAGAATTTTCTAGCAATTCCTGTGTTTCAGAATTCCTGTGTGTCAAAATTTCTTCTCTCATGGAAGATTCCCATGAGCGGGTACATGACATCTTGAACATTGATGCTTTGTGGTTTGTATGTTATCAATGTGGAACCCTAACAAAATGTAAAGAAACAGACCTGGAGAAGGGGAGGAAAGCCAGGCCACCAAAGTTGTATGAAGAAAAGCTAGAGAGGCCTGTGGTTTGGGGACTATGGATGCTCTCGCAGTTGTGGCTATGGGGGAAGGGAGACCCAGCCTATGCTTGAATTCTGGTCATGGGATAAATCGTGCGTTGAAATCCTAACTCCCACAAGATAAAACTCTTGCGTCCATACTCTAGCAATCCTTTCATTTAGTCTCATCCTATATGGCCTTATGTACCTAGGTTTTGAGCTAGGTACATAATCCTCTGCAAGGAGAGTCCTAGATAGGTACTAATTATGACAAATGAGAGAAACCATGGAGCCTATGTTCCTTTGAGTCTGGCTTACTTCACTTAATAAGATTTTTTCCAAGTCTTTCCATTTCCTTACAAATGGGGCAATGTCATTCATTCTGATGGCAGCATAGAATTCCATTGTGTACAAATGTACTATGTTATTTCTCTTCTCTTTTTTTGCCCTTTGGTTAATCTCATATTGTTACAGTATCTAACTTTGTTACCTGGTATATTGTATACATGTTTATTTGTTTATTTGAAATAGAAAACAGAAGGGGGGAAATGAAGTGATTGGGAGAGTGTCAGGGAAGGGAAATGGGGACAAAAACATAAGAAGGGGTATCAATGTGTGAGAATTAATGCACCTACTATCTGGTGAATGTAATTGTAACCTCTCTATACATTACCCTGACAATAAAATATAAAAATAATGGGGAAAAAAAAGAAATCCTAACTCCCCCAGTAGCATGATGCACTTGCACATAGCATCTTTGTAGATGCACTCGAGCTTGGATAAGCTCACCCTGGATTCCAAGAGACCTTCACTGGATGGAACTGGAGTCCTTATGAGCAGAGCCAGTCAGAGAAGAGCTTCAGCTGGGGACACTTGCTTCTGCGAGGCATCTGTCTCTCTGGCATTTGCTGAGGACCCTCAGTAACCACCAGAGACCTGGAGAGTTAAGATCATCGTCTCAAGACTCCAGAGAGGACAGCCCCAACCAAAGCTGAATTCAGACCAGCAGCCTCCAGAACTCTGAGAGAAACAGCATTTGCTCTGGTGAGCCCCTCACTTGGTAGTGCTCAGAGCCAGGCATCCAGCGCCAGGCATCAGACAAATCCCCTTCTGCTTTCAATACAAGTAGAGCTCTCCCACTCACTCCGGCTGGAGGACGCTTCTCCACCGTTAGTGGAGTCATGCCTAGCCCCGCTTCCCAGAGTCACTCACTCCAGTTCCCTGGGCCTCAGAGCTGCCCCAGGCTTTCCCCCCACTCTGCTGTCTGCATATTCCAGGAACCACCATGTCAGGACAGGACAGAGATCCTGCAAGCCAGCTCTTCCAGGACTCCTCAGCTCCTGTCTT